>NC_133658.1:146354032-146722974 GCF_037893015.1 Macrotis lagotis | reverse complement strand
TATATAACCAAGTGTCTGGACAATTGTGTTCATCCAAACTCATGATGCTGCTTGTTCCAAGAACAGTTACTATCAGGGATGGCTTTTGGTTCATCTTCTCTCTGAGTCTCAGTACACCAGTTATGTTTTCATTTTACTTGATTGAAAACAGCTGGGAAACCAGAAAGATTAGGTAACCTTGCTGATGATACACAAGGAAAGTATTTTAGCAGTGACATAACCACCATTTACCATTCTGGTTTCCTTCAGAATGAGAAGGCTCTGCTTTTGATTCAGTCCACAGAATCATGCGTCCAAAATCCCTCTTCCTTTCAATATTAATCTCAGAGTATTTGTTTAGATTTGCCGCTGACATGCCACTAATGTATGTCATAAGGCTAAACACTGAACTACTAACATCCATATTTTGTTTACAAGTGTTTCAAAGAGTCATTCATACCCCTAACAGATCCATAATAATCACAAGAACAACATAGATAGCAGGTCAAGGGAGAATGAGAAGGGAGTTCTGGGAAGCAGATAACTAGGAAGGTCAAATACTGACCAATGCTGCCATGATCCTGGAAGCAAGGAAGGGGTGGGGAAGAGAGAAAGAGAATAAATATTTATTGACTACCTTCTATGTGCCAGAAACTATGTTAGAGTTTTACAAATATCACTTCACTTGATCCTCACAACAACACTTTGAGGAAGATTTTTATCATTACTCCCATTTTACAGTTTAGGAAACTGAGGCAAATAGGATTAAATGATCTGCCCAGGTTATGTAGGGAATAAATGTCTGAGGTTGATTTTTACTTCTGGTCTTCTTGATTTCAGGTCCTGGGTTTTCTTCCCTGTGCTGCTTAGAAGTTGAATTTTGAGAACTGAAAGAAAGCAGCTTCTATCAATAGTTTTAATGAGTTTATAAGTTCTTTTTCCTAATTATGAACTTCCATTAAGGCAGTACACAAAACCTCTGGGACTTTATTCTATGTCTGTAGATCTAGGTGTGTTGAGAGGAAAAAAGAGCAAGAGACAGATTATCTCATCAGAGGGGTGTCTGGGTGTGTCTGGTTACTTGGGTTGTTTCCCCTGTGTGTCTGTGTTTATGTTCCTCTGGGGTATATGCTTCTCTGAAAATGGTCCCTATTGGGCTCTGCTCTGAGTTGGCTGAATCAACACATCACAAAGTTGACTGATGGTAATGTGCCACAAGACAGGTAACAGTAATTTCCTTGCCAATATATTTTTAAAATACATTTCAATTTTTATTAGTACTTTTTGCTTTTATAACACTCATATTTCTGAATAAAACCCTCTTGGTCCCCTATTTCAGCAAGCCATCTAAAATGAAGTCTTTGTGTATGTTGTTTTTGTGGTTCTCCTTTGTTTGTTATGTATCATTTCAAAATCTTTTTCTGATACATCTCTGTATTTTTCATATTTATAATTTCCCCACTATTCTAATTTTATTGTCTATATTTCCCTGCAATTCATTTATCTTTAGTAAGAATTTAGATGCTAATCCATTGAGTGCATGTATTTTGAGTATTGATATTAAATTGTTGTCTGATACCTTATGCAAAATGAAGTTTCCCTATTTATCTCTTTTAATTAGCTCTATTTTTGTTATTGCTTTGTCTGAAATCATGATTCTACCCCTGCATTTTTTTTAACTTTATTTGAAGCAATCTTAGATTCTCTTCTGGTCTCTTATTTTAACTCTGTGGATATCTTTTTTGTTCCAAGTGTTTCTTGTAAAACAGTCTATTGTAGGATTCTGGTTTCTAATCCATTCTGTTATCTTCTTCTATTTTTTATAAGTTACTACATGCCATTCAACATTCATAGCTTTGATTATTAGTTGTGCATTTCCTTCTGTTCTATTCTCTTATACTTTTTCTTCTTAGTTTCACATCTTTATGAATTTATTTTGTTTATGAATAATTCCTCCCTCATTCTTATGTATTTTCCCCTTTCCTTTAATTTCTTTCCTTCCCACCGAAGCAGGGCACAGAGAAAATGCTATAGTCTTTTGAGTCTTTTCTGTATTGTGGAGGCATTCTCATTCTGTCTTGACTATTTTGCAATCTCCACTTCCTAAGCCCCATAGGACTTTGGTCACCCCCTCTGGGGCAAAAGAAGGCTTAGCATATAAATAATACATAGAATGCTATTCATGCACAATGAGTGGTATCTTAGCACTCCTTGGGGACAGCCCCTGTGGCATACCCATTGGAGAATACCTGGAACCAGGTGCTAAACCTCTTCTGAAGCATCAACCTTGTCCAGTCCACCAGAAAGGTGTTTGAGGACTTTCACCAGCTCTTTCTCTCTTTCCTTCTAGTAATTTCCTCATCTGTACACCCAGCGAGTTCCACTGGCTCTCTCTAAGCTCAGTCCACATGGTTAGGTCATGTGGCTGGAATAATATAGCCCCAGATCCATATGGCTGCACTTCTGCATCCCCTCCCTTCTCTTCTCCTCTCCCTTCCCCTCTGCATTCTTCTCTTTTCCCTTTTCCCTTTTAATTTGACTTCTGTTCAAACTTGTAACTGCCTTAGAAACAAAAAAAAATGATTCATGATTTTTTTTTCTTGGATTTCCCAATTAGAATTTGGTCTGGGTTTTTTTAGATCTTCATGGAAGGATTGTTTGAAACAAATTATACTATTTTTGCTATTTTGTCATCTTGACTTCTCTGATCTACATTTCTTTATTATATTATAATTTAGAATAACCTTTCATATGGGTTTTTAAATAGTTTGCATTTCTTCTCTCGAGAAGTATTTGCTCAAATCCCTCACCTCTTATCCATTGAAGAATGTCTTTTCTCAAATGTCTGTGTAAGTTCCCTAGATATCTTGGATATCATTGCCATATCAAAGATATTTGACTGGGGCAGCTAGGTGGTAGAATGGAAAGAGCACCAGCCCTGGAGTCAGGAGTTTAAATCTGACCTCAGACACTTAATAATTACTTAGTTGTGTGGCCTTGGGCAAGTCACTTAACCCCATTTGCCTTGCAAAAACCTAAAATTAAAAAAAAAGATTTCTTCCCAATTGAAAGCTTCCCTTTTTTCATTGTTGGCATTGATTTTGCTTTAATTGTGAATAATTGAAGTTATCTAGTTTATCTTTTGTAGTCAGTACTATTCCTTGTTTTGGATAGAATTTTTTCCCTAGCCTTAACTGTGAAAAAGTATCTGACTATGTTTTCTTCTGAAATTTTAGATATGGCCTTTGATATGCAGATTGTGTGTCTATTTTGAACTTAGGGGTTTGAGGTATAAGATATTGGTCTAGAATGCTTTCCTTAAGTAATTTATGTTCTTAGTTGAGTTATTGAGTTCAATCACTTCTGGTTCTTCTTCTCTAATATGTACCACAATTGCAATTTTCTGTTTTTTTTCAATCAGTACCAAACAGTTTTGATAATTTATAATATATATATATTATGTTACATATATTACAGATAATATAATATATATAATTGATAATATAATTTAAGGTCTAGAAGTAGTATTCCCACCCACCCCTTCATTCCAACTTCTTTTTTTCATTATTTCTTTGAGATTTCAGAAGATGTCTCAAATGAATTTTGTTATTTTTTATTCATAATGATTTTTTGAGCCTATCTTTGTCAGACATGCCTGCATCAGAGATTGTGGGACTCTGAAATTCAGGTCTAAGGAAAGAGAAGTGACATGTGACTTATTTCCTTGTCCTGCTTCCAAAAGTCAGAGTTGTTAGAGTATGTGGCTTCAGGAACTCATCTAGAAGATTATGATGAAGCCTAAAGATGAAATCCTATGTCCAGGATTCTCATACCTCATTTGCATATCTGGATAGTGTAATTCTGCTAAACCACCCAACCCCACAAACTGACCTTACAAAAGTTCATAAATAATCCACCCTATCCATTTATTGTTCCATTAAAAAAACTGAACTAATGATAAGGTCTACTTTTTCCATCCTTATAGAGTGATGAATGAAATAACAAATGAAAATTAATTTTCTTTATGATCAGAAAATTTACAGAAATGGCATTCAAATTATTCTTCCTTCTCTTGCAAGTAATAGGAAGCAGTGGGGGTAGGGGATTTGGTAGTAATTAGTAACCCAACAATAAATCAAACTGTGTCCCAAGCAGTGGGGCAGGCTCACTCTCTTTTCTCTTTGTGTGCATGCACTCTCTCTCTCTCTCTCTCTCTCTCTCTCTCTCTCTCTCTCTCCCTCCCTCCCTCCCAAAATACCCCTAGGACCAAATGAAGCACCTATATATACCTCCTATACATGTTAGAAATTTTGTAGAGAGTATTCATGCTTCAGGCAATGGGTTAGGCTAGATGAAATTTGAGGCCCCTTTCAGAAATGAGTCTATAACTGTAAGATTCTATAACTATTTTTATTTGTATCCCACTCATTACAAAACTTTAAAATGCAAATATACCCCTGGAAATGGGTATATTTTAATTATCAAATCACAACTAGGTTACTTTTCAGTCAAAAGGTGGAAGGGACACAAAATATATATCTGGAGGATGAGGAATGGGGAAACAAAAATTGGAAAAAAAGTGCTGATAAGGTTTGGGAAGGTCCTAGGCAAGGGACTTAACCTCTTATCATTTGAGACTACAAGTTACAGATGAATGGCTTATGTGCCTCATAGATAGTAAAAGGAGTTTTCACACCAGAAGTTCTCTAAACCAATATGATCTTCTAATCAGCTAAGTCTGGATGTAGGTCTGGACCCTCTCAAATGTGCTTTAGTTTACAAAGCGCCTTCATAGATGTTACCTCACAGTAGCCTATAAGGTAAGCAGAGGATGCATTATCCTCATTTTACAGATGAGTAAACTAAGATTTAGTAAGGTAAGGTGAGTTCTCCAAGGTCACACAGATAGAAAGTGACAGAGTTGACTTGAAAGCAAGATTTTCTGATTTTAAGACTAATGAACTTTCTACCATACCCTAATTTTCTAAGGGCTAAAAGATGTGCTGAATCTGTCATTAAGAATGATCTGGCCATTACTTTTTTTTACTTCTGAATGACCTAATTACCTTTTCGGCTTATTTGGAACTGAACAATGTTTAAAAGAGCCAAAATGACATAAGGTATCCAAAGGACCTAGATCTATTCCTGGATGTGCTATTAATTTACATGGTGACCTTGGGTGAATTTCACAAGCTTTCTTCACGCTTCTGAGTTTGTGGCCACATCACGCAGATAATTGTTTGCCATTGATTTGGTTGATAGCCAGTATTTATATAACACTTTAAGGTTTGCAAAATGCCTTACAAATATTATCTCACTTTGTTCTCACCTAATATCCTAGGCATTATTATCACCCCTATTTCATGGATGAAAAAACTAAGGCTGAGAAACTTGCCCAGGATCACACAACTAATAAGTGTTTTATACCAGACTTTACCCCAAGTCTGACTTCAGATTCATTGTTCTATCCATTATGTCACTTAATTGATTTCTCTTGACATTGATATGAAATTTGATTTAAAATACCATTAGGTGGCAAGAGTTACTTTTTTGTTGTTCAGTTGTTTCAATTGTGTCAGATCCTTTGTAACTCCTTCTGGGGCTTTGTTGCCAAAGACACTGAAGTAGTTTGCCATTTCCTTCTCCAGCTCATTTTCAGATGAGAAAGCAATCAAATCAGGGTTAAGTGACTTGCCCAAAGTCATACAGCTAAGCAGTAACTGACACTAGATTTAAACTCATTGAAAATGAGTCTTCCTGACCAAATAATTCATTCTACTCATTGTGCCAACTAAGTGCCTTTATCCGAAAAATATAATTTTAAAGCTGTAAGGATCATTGGTGTTCTATGAAAATATAATTTATTCATTATTTTATTTGATAACAATATCAAACACTAAGTACTTCTTAAGGGCAAGGAATGGTGTTTTGCTTTCATGATTTGTATATTTCTCCCATGCCCTACAATACCTTCTTAGACAATCTTAATGACTTAATGTGTTTTGGAACAAAATCACTATTTGGCAGTCAAATGTCTAGTGATTAACTTTTGTTGACCTAGCTTGATTAGTCTTCAGATTGTGAGGCATTGGGGCAGAACTTTCCTGGAGGCTGGAAGAGAGGACAAGGTAAAATAAGGTGTAATTCCTGCCCTCAAGAAGCATATAATCTGGTTGAAGGGCTCTATAATTAGGTCTATAGCTATATAGTTTCCACTTTGAAGATTTCCTCTGAATGTAATTAGTGTTTTCACTTAGCTTTCAATAAATTAAGTTGGAGGAGAGGGGAAAGGAAATAATTCAAATGAGTCAAGTTTACATTTCAAGTCTTTCTGATCCTTTTGCTCACAATTAAACTGGATATTCCATGAATAAATAATCCACCCAAGATCAGCATCAAGCACCCAAGTTAAGAAGTAGGAAATCACTTTTCAGGAACTAAGGGCCTGAAAATCCAGGTCATTATATGTATCTGGGCCTTTCTTGCTTTAGAATCAGGATTCATATCTGTGTTTTGGACCCCTCTAGCTAGGGAAGCCTATGGATCCCTTCTCAAGATAACGTTTTTAAATCCACAAAATGAAATTTATAAAAGTACAAAGGAAACCAATTCTACTGAAATACAGTTATCAAAATATCATATAAACAAATTTATTATAAATTCTTCATTAACACATTAAATAATAAGATAATGCATTTTAAATATATAAATATATATAAACTTCGATTTTAGTTTTAGAGATGTAGCATTATGAAGAATGTCATTATTTTTCTTGAATAAGATAATTAAAAGTGTTCTTTGATGAAGTAAAAATTTTTAGTAAACATAAACATGTAATTTTTTCCCATCTGAGCTTATGAATCCCCTGAATTCTACCCTCCAGTGTCTTCCCAAGTTAAGACCCCATGCCTCCAAGGCATCTCCAGTACCAAAAGCATGTCCACCAATGAGAGACCAAGGGCAAACACAGTCAACTGAAGACCTTTGTTCTGTGTCTAGCTAGAGAGTACATCACAAGTTGTGATGATGGAAACAGAATTTGGATTACGTGTGGCATGTGTAGATTATGCTTTTCCAAAGATAATTAGGATTTGCTATAAAATGCAGGTGGACCCTGCTTTCATAATGCTGCTTATTCCTTGACTTATCATTCTTGATTCCTCGTTTTCTCTCTCCCCAATCCATATCCAATCAGTTGTCAAGATCTTCATGAGATCTTTTGTAAGTACCTCCTTCTCTCTTCTAACACAGCTACCAGCCTGGGACAGGTCCTCATCACCTCATGCCTAGATTACTGTAATAACCTTCTGATTGGTTTCCCTGCCTCAGATCTCTCCACAATCCAGTCCATCCTCCACTCAGTTGTTAAAATGATCTTCCTAAAAGACTATCTCATACATACCCCCTTCCCACTCCCAGTCAATAAACTCCAATGGCTCTATAATGCATTCCATTTGGTGTTCAAAGTCCTTCATAACCTGCCCTTCCCTATCTTTCCACTCTGCATACACCTTACAACTCTCCTTCCTCTTCAGCAGCTATTATATGATTCAGTGACCCTGGCCTCCTTCATCTCCAACTCCAAGCATTTTTAATGGAGGTTCCCATGTCTAATTTTGTCTTTCTCCTCATCTCAGTCTCCTGGTTTCTTTCAAATCTCAGATAAAGTTATATCTTCAACAGGAAGCCTTTCCCAATCCCCCTTATTCTTATTGCCTGCTTTCTAATATTATCTTCAACATAGCCTGTCTTTATCTTGTAGAAACATAGCTTTTTTTGCATATAATCTCCTGTAACAGATGCATCTGGTGGTATAGTGGAAAGAGTGCTAGGCCTAGAGTGAGGAAGATCCAACTTCAAATCCTTCCTTAGACACATTATCTGTGTGGCCCTGGGAAGATCACTTAATCTTACTTTCTCAACTGGAATAATAATAGCACTTATCTTGAAGGAATGTTGTGAGGATCATATAAAATAATATTTGTAAAAAAATGCCTGGCAGAAAGACAGTTTCATATAAATACACTTTTTTTCCTTCCCTCTTCTTTAGATGATGACCTTCTTGAGTGAAGGGATTATTTTTTTGTCTTTCCTTTTAGCCCTGAAACTTAGTACAGATGAAATGCCATTATAAGGAACATCTGTACCAAAGAAATTGAACTTGAGTTCTGTTCAGACCTTCATATCATCATCAGAAACCAATAGATGAATAAATCAAGGTAGTATAAATTACAACAAAACTGTTTGCTAGGCAGTGATTGATCATGGAGAAATTTAGATGATGAAGGTAATTAAAAAGTTCAAAAAGGCCACCATTGGGTGGTGCCACCCAGGAGATAAAAATGATGCTACACTATGTACAATATGGAGAAAAGTTTTAGATTCTGAGAAGAGTAATAAGTTATGGATGCTAAATGGTAAATAGAAAGAGTTAGGAAGATCTGAGTTCAAAGCCAATCTCAGAGTTTACTAGTTATATGACTTTAAACAAATCATAAATCTCTCTCAGCCTCAGTTTCCTCATCTGTAAACATATATAAAATGGAGAAAATAAAACCTATCTCCCAAGATTATTGTGATATTGAAGAAATAATATTTGTAAAATATATTACAAACCTTAAAATGTGATAGTAATGCTAGGTATTGTTGTCATTGTTAATACTGACATTAAAGCCGAAGGTATAGGCTTTTCATTTTGTTATTCAGAACTCTTTAAAACTTGGCCCCAACCTACCCTGCACATTATTCACCTTCAATCACTCTGTTCCTGCCAGCCTGGCCTACTTGCTGTTCTCTGAATGCATCATTTTTTTCATTATCATCACTATAATCAACATTGCCATCACTACCACCATCACCACCACCATCGACATCATCATCATCATCATCGCTAATATATTTATGGCACTGTAATTTGATTCTCACAACAACCCTATGAAGCAGTTGTTATGATTTTTTCCATTTTACATATAAGAAAACTGAGCTAAGAGAGGTTAAGGTCATAAAGTTGGTAAGTGTCCATCTTTTACCTCCAGGCTTTTGCATGGATTGCGACCCCCATCCTTTCTCACTTCTGTCTCTTAGAATCCCTACCTTCCTTTAAGTCTCAGGTCATGAGTTCATTTTCCTATGGAACACCTTTTCTTATCACTCTCTCCCTTCACCTCAACAGATTACATGTATATTTTACTTTTATGTGTTTCCACTTTCCTTTCTCACCCCTCTCCCCAGTAACTTCCTTGAAGGCAAGGGCTAGCCCAGAACCTAGTATAGTGTCTTACATATAAGAAGTACTCAAGAAAGACTTGCAGTACTGGACTGGATCAGACTGAATCAGAAGAATTCAAAAGATTATAGCAATAAAGGAAGGTGGGGGGCAGAGAAATTACTCAGCATGGTTCAGAACAGTATATATTAAGCCAAATAGATGAGCTGAAGCTTGGAATAATTAGGGCCAAATGCTGAGAAACTCAATTAAACTATGGAAGCTTCCCAAGGGTAATGATGGAAACACCATTACTCAGAACTGGGAAAACATTATTATTGCTGAATGTGTTATAAAGAACTATTCAATACTGGCTCCATGGGACTAAATGAAAGTCCACTTGCATATTTATTTTCCCTCTCTCTAAAATACCCTGATTCTCTGCCATCTGTGATCTTTGCTTGTCCATTTACCACAATTATAAGAATCCAATTTTTTTCATTGTCCCAACTGGAATACTGAATAACAAAAACCCAGAGCTTGAATAAGTTAGCTGCAGAGATATAGATTACAAAAATCAAATGCAACAGTTAAATTTATCACTAAAAAAAATTAGAATTTAGCCACCTGATGCTACCTTAAGTAAAGGTTAGTTTAAAGCAATGAATAATCAAAAAACCATAAATGTATTAGAATACACTGGGTGTTAGGTGCATGTTATATGGCTATGAAAATCATGTCCACATTCTCTTAAAAATATGAGCGTCCTATGCCTGGATCCCTATGACCAGTCTCTCTTCCCACGAGACATTTAGAAAGAGATTTGGAACTACTGGGGTATTTCTATTCTTTTTTGAGCTCCTGTCTTCTTCGGGAGAAGGTGACCCTGCCCCAGGAAAAGTGTCAGGGCTGGTCAGCAACCTGTTAGAGTCCTTTACTTGCAAAGGGACCAACCAGGTAGAACCTTTGCTAAGGTCTAAACTGCACTAGTCTAAGATGAAGGTAGTTCTGAGATGACTTTTTGACTCACCTAAAAGCAAAAACTGAATGTAGCTAGAGGTTGTTGAACACAATCTTATAGGTTTGATTCTTTATCAATATTAGCCCACAAAGTACTCAGAACACAGCCAGTCAATAAAAATTATTTAAATATATATTATATATAATTTAGGATATATGTATATATAATATATATACACTATTATGTATGCAATATGTGGATGTGTCTGTGAATGTGTGTGTATATATGAGTGTGTCTGTGTATGTGTATATACATGTATATGCAGAACACACACACACATATATAAATATATATATATATATATACCTACTATATATACTAAACATACCTATTATATATGCATAGCATTGTGCTAGGCTCTGGGATACAAAGAGAGAGAAACTATAGCCTGTTCTCAAGGAACTCACCACCTACTGGGGAAACAGCATACAAAATATAAAAACTGAGTAAATGAGATAATTAACTGGGGGGGGTAGGCGCTAGAATGGAAGGGGGTCAGTAAAAGTTTCCTGTAGAAGTTAAGGACATGAAGGAAGGCAGCAGAGGCAGAAAATTTTAGTTGGAAAGATGGATTGTCTTGTGAAAAAAACTTCCTCTTCAGTACTAAAAATTTCTTACCCCTGTGGTCAAACAGCATCCCCAAAACCCAACATTTCACTTAGTTGTGTTTTTAAAGGCCCAAACCAAGGGACACCTGTAAGCCTTATCGAAGGGCTACTCTACTACCTTAGGCTACCAGTGGAAATCTGCCTTAGTGGACCCTTGTCCTGAACCTCACCTTTGAACAAGATTCTGAATATCATAGTCCCAGAGGTGGTAACAATAATCCTTGCCCCTTGTCTGCCTCAGGTGTTATCAATTAACAGAACACAATCTAGTCACTTTGTTTTCCCTTTGGGGTTTTTTTCCACTTTGCAATTTTTTTTTCTCTTCCTCACCAGGGAACCTAAGGTCAAGAAGACAACAATGAACCTTATTATTTGCCCTCCCTTATTTGACCCAGAGGACTGGCAAGAAATAGTCAAATCATGTCTAAATAACATTGGAATCAGCAGAGCTGAGGACATTCGACCTCCCTTCTACGAGTAGCAGGCTAGGCTTGGTCACAAGACCCCCCTGAGATGCTTCTTGTTTCATTTATTTATTTCCTCACCTTAGCCAACACTTGAGGCTGTAAGAGAGGATTAGCAGGATTCAACAATCAGCAAGTGTCAAGCAAAGCAACAAAAGGAAGAGACTGGCATGACATGACCAGAATTCTACTGTCAGGTTTCAGTGTTTAATGGGAGAGCAACACTGTAATGTCTAAAACTGCTCCCTAGGCCTGGCTTCAAGATGGTACTTGGTGAAGAGTTAGAATTGTATTAAATGAACAGGAAATCCAAGACTGCAGGGCATCATCTTGACCCTTAGCAGTATGAGGACAAAAACAGGCTATTCTTCTTCTAAACATAAGTTGATATAGACACTATATTTATATGTGTATATTTTATATGTATATATACTATATATATTTATATATACATACACACATATACATATGCGTATATATACATATATATATATATATATATATATATATGTATATATATATATACACAAGCAAACACATGCATTTCCAAAAAAGAGGAAGCTAGGTGGCTCATTGAATAAAGTACTGAGCCTGGAGTGAGAAAGACAGAAAGACCCGAGTGCATATTTGACCTTAAACATTTACTAGCTGTGTGATCCTGGGAAAATCACTTAACCTCTGTTTACCTTAATCCATTAGAGAAAAAAATTGCAAACTACTCCAGTATCTTTGTCAAGAAAACCCCAAGGACTGTATGGTTCATGAGGTCACAAAGATTTGTACATGAGTGAACAACACAATAACCTAAAAATCATTATGCAAATATAAAGCACAATTTAAATTTTTTATTATATGCATAATGACCATCCAAGAAAAATAATCAAATAAACATGCAAAATAAGGAAAAAATTGTACATTAAACCTTTATATATTAGAATGTAAATTAAGTAGAACCAAATTAACAAACACACCAATAAATGCTTTTCTTTTCTTCTTTATATCTATTAAATTTAATCTGAAATTTACTTCCCTTGGCTTTTTTCTTTTCTTTTTTTTTTAAATAGTTGGAACAAAAGGGTCAAGATCATAGATTTAAATCTTGAAGGAACTTTAAATATTATCCAACTTCCTCATTTTACAGATGCAGAAACTGAAGCTGAAGGAGATTTTAAGTGAGACAGAAAGGAAGTGAGAGTCATGATTCCCAGGATGTGGGAGGGTCTTGATTTTCATAATTTCCAAGTTGTTTACTAAGTGCTTGTTGATTGATTAATGTGTATAAGTATTTCAATATTCATATTTGTTGGGGGTCCACAACTGTGATTTTGTTGGTATTATAAGTAAATTTATTTTATTAAATAAAGTACAAAGCAATTTTAAAATGTTTCCTCATTTGATCCTCACAATAACCCCAGGAGATAGGTGCTATTATTATTATCTTTCTTTTAAGGATTAGGAAGTTGAGGCAGACAGAAATTAATTAACTTGCTCAAGAACTTATGACTAGTAAGTAACTGAGGCTGGATTTGAACTGAGGTCCTCCTGAATTCATGTGCAGTGTTCCATTTACTGTGCCACCTAAATGAATTCACAGTATGAATATTCCCTGTATTGATGAAGATCAACAAGTAATTCTGAATTTCCAGTCTTAAGTGCCTAGGAGACTGTGACAATGTTCAGACACTTTGACTAAAGACAAGACTTAAACCTAGATCTTTATTCCAAAGGGGTTTCACCATCC
Organism: Macrotis lagotis; assembly: GCF_037893015.1. Lineage (NCBI taxonomy): Eukaryota > Metazoa > Chordata > Mammalia > Peramelemorphia > Peramelidae > Macrotis > Macrotis lagotis. The sequence continues at coordinate 146,709,956 of NC_133658.1, read as the reverse complement.
ACCATGCTACATTGCTTCTTATTTTTAAGGCACAAAAGTGGAAAAAATGAAGAATGCATTCATGCAATAGTGATCTGTCCTATATTACTACAGGGTAGACTAGATAAAGAAATATGAATTAAGGTTGGAAATGTAGATTAGAACCCTGATGGGGAGGATAATGACTACCAATCTAAGATGTCTGGACTTTAAACTGCAGGCCATGAGAAGTCATTGAAGGTATTAAGGAAAACACTACAAGATCTGTATGTATAGGAAAGATTAATCTCACATAAGTTTGTATGATTAATTGGGGAGAACTTTTAGGAGGTTATTACAATAATCTAGATGACAGGAAACAAGGGTCCATCTAAAGCAGTAGCAATACAAATGATAAGGAGACTAAAGAGGTGCAAAGAACACAGGAAGGTTCTTTCATCTGTAGCTCAATGGTCTCAATAAATGAAGATGATGATAACAATGACTATGATGATGAAGATGGTGATGATGATAAAAAAGATGATGCTGATAATGGGGAAGGAGATGGTAGTAGTCCTGATGATGATAAAGATGATAATTATGGTCATGAAAACGAAGGTGGTGGTGGTGATGATAGTAAAGAAGAGGAAGATGACGATGGTGATAATGACATAAAGATGATAATTATGATCATAAAGATAAAGATAGTGAAGGAGAAGGAGGAGGAGAGAGGAAGGAGAGGGGGAAGGGGGAAGGAGAAGGGAAGAGGAGGAAGAGGAGAATGGTGGTGGTAGTGATCACATACTGTATGATTTTTTGTTTGGGTTCCTTTCAGGTAGTAATAAAACCTGAACGACAGAGTAGTATAGCAGATAGAGGTCTAAACTTGGAATCAAGAAGGTCAGAATTCATTCTGATTCACATTGATTCTGTGGGCATAGAAAAGTCTCTTACCCATTTGGCGCTTTCAAGTAATTCTCTAAAATTACAAATTATAAAACAGCTGTCTTTCTAAAATGGTAAAGGGAATTTCCTTATTGGGGGTTTCTTATACTAGTCTAAGTAGGGTCTAGTTCAAAAGAGGGAAAATGAAAAACTTTATAATTCAGTGCCTTCAGAATAATTATGCCTTCAAAAAATCACTGCCTATTTAGGCAAGATATTGAACAAACAAAAGGTTGTGAATTATTTGCATATTTAATTAGTTTGAAAAAGTTTGTGTGGTTCTCAAATGAATGTTTATGGAAAATTGAGAATTCCTTGAATATATTACTTGCTCTTTTCTTTCTATCCTCTCCCATGAAAAGAAATGAGTGTGTTTCTAGTAACCAATGTTTATGAATTATTAATAAATTTGGAATTATCAATAAATTTTCCCAAATAACTGGTTTATTCATTATTTCTAATTCTTAGCAAATCAATATAGTGGTGAAAAACAAATACATGCTACAGTGACACTGGCAGTAGTTTTAGAAACTGAAAAGGAAACACAATTTAGCACTTTTCCTGTCTCTACTGATATACTAACAGTCTACACCAACATTATATTTATCCATTAAACAAACCAATAGATAGAAAATGTGCCAGCTAAGGCACTTTCTGAGTTCTTTAGCCTCCTAGTTATGGTGACCATTATGCATAGGCTAAATTCTTTTCATATGTGGTGATAATAAAGGATAAAGGTGATAAATGGATATTTTTAATAGATTTGATTTTTTTTAAAATGGTATAATTATATATAGAATGCCTTATATCTTTATCTTTACTTCTAAGGCAGTCTTGATTTTTTACCTTTGTTGTAATTGTCAACCAACTACATTAAGACTGATAATTCTCGGGGCGGCTAGGTGGCGCAGTAGATAAAGCACTGGCCCTGGAGTAAGGAGTACCTGGGTTCAATTCAGGTCTCAGACACTTAATAATTACCTAGCTGTGTGGCCTTGGGCAAGCCACTTAATCCCATTGCCTAGCAAAAACCTAAAAGGAAAAAAAAAAGACTGATAATTCTCAAATGTCTAACAATTGTAATAAAATACTATCTTGTCTCACAGGGCTATGACTAGAGCAAGATACTGCATAGGAAGAAGGGAAGGATTTTCTCAGATACTAACACATAATATGGATGCCACATCCTAAAGAGGTATTACATTATCCCAGCTGTGGAAGGGACATTGCTGGGTCTTCAGGACTCTGAAGAGGAGGGAATGGGCTTCTGAAGGAGGTAGGTCTCTTCTGGAACAAATTTTTCTATAAAAAAGGGAGAAAGTATCCCCCAGGTAGCTTAAGGACAAATGGTAGGTGGGGAGAGAGGTAGGCTGAGAAGTAGACCAGAGACCTTCTCATGATCTGGGAGAAGTCCGAGGTATGCCTTTGGCCATTGGAAAGGGTGCCCATACTTTCTAGCATGTTCCACCCACAAACAAACAATAATATGTGAAAGAAATATATGAAGCACTTGGCAATCCTTAAAGGGTATCTAAATTCCAGTTGCTGTTATGAAGAGAAAGGGGGCACTTGAAGTAGTAACTTCATGGAGAAAGCAGATTATTTAAAAAATAACAGCAATTTAAATGAATTCTTAAGTATGAGAGCTGGGGTGAGGAACATGTAATATTGATTCAGACACTGAATTTTTTTAAAAAAGGTATAATGAATGTGACTGGTAGGGAACAACTGCTAGGATCTTCATAAGGTGACATATAAAGACATAGGGTGAGTTTGGAAGAAAAGGGTATTAAGTAATGACAGTAAAGAAAGAGTAAGGAGTTCACCCTTTCCTTTTCTTTGGCCTTCACTCCTTCTCCAGGACTATTGTGTTAGTGAGAATAAAAGATGGTTTCAATAAAAGATGGAATCAATGAACACTTATAAAATACCTACTATATGTCAGACCCTGTGATGGATGAGTCTATCTTCTAGCATAGGTAGGGGAACCCACCTATTCTCAGTGGGAGGTTTGTTAATAATAGAACAGAACAGTGATGAAATGAATAATTTCAAAGTAAAGTAGAAAGACCTTTATGAACTAATTCAGAGTGAACAAAACCAGGAGAATAATTTATACAATAACAGCAATATTATGGCTGGACAAATTGTGGTATTTGATTTGATGGAATACTACTGTGCTATAAGAAATAAGTTCTATGATCTTAGAAAAACATAAATCGAATTGTATGAAATAATGAATAAAGTGAACAGAACCAAGAGAGTGTATATTGTATATGGTAACTAATAAATATTACAATAAAAAATCTTTGAGCGAATATGTCATATTGACCACTATAAATATCACAAGGGATCTCTGAAGGAAGACACTATGTGCATCCAGAGAAAGAACTAAAAAAAGAGAAGTATGTATAGAATGATTTTGTACACACACTTGTGCATACACACATACATCTCTGTATCTAAAGGGAGAAATCTCTAGAAATGGGAGGGAGAGAAGGATAAAAGGGAAAATAAATTTACGTGATAATTTTATTATATATTTAAAAGGAAAATTAAGTTGTAAAATGGATTTGCAGTTTCAAGTGCTATCTTTTTTTAAAACATATACTACATTATGGAAATGCTTGTTTTATTCCTTAAATTAAAAATAAAATAAATAAAAGTATTTTCAAAGAAAAACAATTTTAAAGATTTTGGAATTCAGATCTATGCAATGACAAAGACTGAATCAGCTCAAGCATGCTTCCTATCTCCTGACCAAGAAGTTAAGGACTCAAAATGAAAAATGAGACATGCGTTTTTGGACCTGGCCAATGTGGGAATTTGTTTCACTTAGCTATGCATATTCACAAGGGCTATTTGATTTTCCCTTTCTCTCCTCAACCCGAGTCTCTATGCACTCTGATCCAAACTCTATACTACTACCAAAATGATATTACTTAAGAACAGATCATACCACATCACTCCTCTATTCAGTCCACTCTGGTGACTTCCTAATTCTAAAATAAAATAAAAACTTTCAGTCTATTTTTTAAAGCTCTTTATAACCTCTTTTTCCAGATTCTAAGATAATACTTCCATCCTACTCCCAGTACTTCATGATTTAGCTAAACTGTACTTCCCATACCATGTTCAATCTCCCATTTCTGTGCTTTTTGCTTTGACTGCCTCCACTCCTGAAATGCCTTTCCTCCTCATTTCTGCCCCTATATTAAGCCTTTTCTGATTCCCTCAACTCTTAGTACCCTACCTCCCAATTACCTTGTTTTTCCTTACTCTCTATGAATTTCTATTTATTCTGTATATGTTTTAGTAAGTACTTGTCTCCTCCACTAGAATGGAAATTCTTGGTGAGCAGGGATTGCTTCATTCTTTATATTTGTGTGTCCGGCACCTCTAATCTGGTAGTTAATGAATTTTTGTTGATTAGATGACAATCAATCATTAACTATATTATAGTGGAAAAGAGCAATTACTTTTTTGTGATCTAATTGGATTTGAGTCTAACATGGAATTTCAAGTCCATTCTTTGAACATAAACTGATTCAAAGTGGGAAGGTAAGTGGGAAATCTGTTGGAAAATGATAGGACAGTATCCTAATATTTAAAAAAAATAATGAATCTTAATCCACAAAAGGTAATTGAGAGAGGTCCATATGCTGTGTAACTGCAAGCTAATAAAAACTGGTTTTTATGTGGGCATGATTTATAAAGTAGAACTTAGGGTGCTTTGCATCATGAAAATGATTTAATAAAAGGGCTATATTTATTATTACTCACATCAAACTAGATCATCCAATATAGGCAAAATTATCCCTCTCAATTTGGTGTCATTGATATGACATGATATCTAAGCCTTTATCCAAGTCACTGAAAACAGTTTAGGACCAAATATGGAATCCTTAGATATTCCACTGGAGACCTCTCACCACACCATCAACTACTCTTTGGGTCTAGCCATTCATTTAACTCTTAATCCTTGAGTGTTGGACCTGGAGTCAGGAAGATTTATTTACCTTTTGGTCTGGGATACTTATCAGCTGTGTGACCCTGAGCAAGTCACTTCACCCTGTTTGCCTCAGTTTCCTCATATGTAAAATGAGCTGGAGAAGAAAGTGGCAAACCACTTTAATATCTCTGCCAAGAAAACCCCAAATAGGATCATGAAGACTCAGATGCAATTGAAAACAACTGGATGGCAAAAATTGTATCACTAACTGGTCCATATATCACTCTAGGGTCACAACAGAACAATACAGAAGCCACCACTAAGTTCTTGGAGCCTTCTCTGCTATCAACAATTCCCTTGTTTCTCTATACATGGAAACCTTTATAACAGTTGAGGCCAGTCTGACCAAGGCACACCTACATTAAAGGCAGAAAAGAGTTGACTTAAATGTCTGTTATATCTACTTGAAGTTGTCTCCAGTACATAGTCTTAAAGTTGGGCTCCTTTTTCTCCTTGCTTTTTAGTAGCTCATTTTTAAGGAACCAGTTCAATGAAGCCATTCTACCCATTCTTATTTCTCTGGGTCACATCTAAGGCACAATTACAGCTGAGCTCCTCCATCTATGGATGTTGCTAATGTAAGCTTAGTTAATACAATTGAGATGAGCAACTCTAGAATGTTTTAGTCACAAATATCATCATTACTCACTTTGGCAATTTCTGAGCACATTATCTGTGGACTATGGAATAGCATGAAACTCTACTCTGGATGGACAAGATAACTCACTCCACCCAGGATCAACTTGGTTCTTTTTGCTGTGGCTGTTTGGTCATTTCAATTGTGTTCTACTCTTTGTGAACCCGTTTGAAGTTTTCTTGTCAAAGATATAGAATAGTTATAGAATAGTTTACTATGTCCTTCTCCAGTTTATTTTACAGATGAGAAAACAGAGGCAAATGGGGCTAAGTGACTTGCATAGGATGTCTGAGGTTAAATTTGAACTCAGGTCTTCTGACTCTAGGTTCAGCATCCTATCCATGGTGTTACCCAGCTACCTGTCTCTCTTCAGTACTTGCTTTACTCCTCTCATACCTTTATGGTGGATAGATATTTTTTCAATCAATGTGTGTGACATTGATCATTTTCTGTCTTTTTTTTTCCCTTAAATGCTCCAGTGTTGGTAATAGCTCAGTTCTACTTAATTTATTTGCTTCTGTGTGGTGCATCCCAAAAGAATCTCCTACACACAGACAAAGGTACTGCCTCTCAGATGAGAGACAGTGTGTTTTGGTCATTAAAACACTGGTCTGAATCCTGGATTAGAATGTTGACTTTGATGCTGACAATCTGTAAAACTAGGGAAATATTTCACCTTGCTGGTCTCAGTGTCTTCATCTTTAAAATGAAGGAATTGGACTCAAAGATCCTGAGTATCTCTTCCACCTTAAATCTATGATTCTATAATCCTCAGTCTCCAAGCCCCAAGCAGCGCCTTCTCTTTCCTAACTAGTGTATATTGGTTCCATAGTGATACATTCAATTATATGCAATTCAAAAAAATATTAAAGTACCTTCTATATAAGAGAAACTGTGCTACGTAGGGAGGAGATAAAGATGAAAAACAGGAGTCTCTGTCCTCAAGAAACTTACATTTTAAAATGGGAATAAGAAACTGCAAAAATGAATATAGCATAATACAGAGTATAACAAAGGTAAAGGTGAAAACCAGACAAAGAATGGAAATAAAATTTAAAGAGGGAGAGATCCTTGATAGCTACAAACATCATCTTTTTAACTTACAGCTGAGTTTGTGGCTGATTCTCCATCCCCTGTTGACTTGAACTGATGGACTGAGGTAGAAAACTAGTTTTTCCATCAACAGTGCCTTATTTTAGGGCAACTTAGGTGGCACAGTGTGGGCAGTTATTCAGGAGGGCCTGAGTTCAAATTCAACCTTGGCCACTTAATAATTACCTAGCTGTGTAACTTTGGGCAAGTCACTTAACTTCATTGCCTTGCAAAAGCCAAACAAACAAACAAAAATTGACCTTTAAACCAACCCATGTATATTAAGGCAAAATGGAATAATAATAACAGGCATTTGCACAATATTTTAAAGCTTGTAAAATATTTTAAATATTTTTTCATTTAACAAATGAAAAACAACCCTAAGAAGCAAGTATTTTCAAGCATTTATATTCATTTTATAGATAAGGAAAATTAGGATCAGAAAGTTTAAATGACTTGGCCAGAATAATGCTAATATGCATCAGAAGTAGGTTTTGATGATCTTCAAGGACTCTGAGGCCACCATTCTGTCCACTGCACCAATCAGATCACTAAGCCATGACTGTATATCCCTGCACTGCACATTGACTTAGAAAACCACAAATGAATATGATCTATATTTTGTTGTATTTATTGTACTAAAATATTTTATACATGTTATGTGTCTGACACTTTAATTATTGTTCTGTTGTCTAAGTCATGTCCAACTCTTTTGAGCCCATTTAAGGTTTTCTTAGAAGAGATTGAAATGGTTTGTCATTTCCCAACTCATTTTACAAATGAGGAAACTGAGGCAAACAGGGTGAAATGACTTCAGTTAGTAAGAGCCTGAGGCCAAATTTGAACTCAAGTTTTCCTGATTCCAAGACCAATGTCTTATCCACTGCACCACCTAGCTGATAAATACTAACTATATACAAACAGAAACATGCAGACAAATGCGTTTGTAAATTAAATTCTATCTTTACTCCAACAAAAGCAATTCTAAAAGGGAAACAGGAATTGAACTATGAAGACTTGAATCCTGGGGCAGCTAGGCAGCACGTTGGATAAAGCACAGACCTGTCCTGGAGTCAGGAGGACCTGAGTTCAAATCCAGTCCCAGACACTTAATAACTACCTAGCTGTGAGAACTTGGGCAAGGCACTTAACCCCATTACCTTATTAAAAAAAAAAAAAGACTTGAGTCCTTTGATCAAAGTAGACCATGAAACATTATTTATCATTAAGACAGAGGAAAGTTTAGTAGGACATGTATCAGAATATTAATGAATAATTAAAAGAACTCTACTGTGAAACCTAAAGTTCCACTTAGGTGGATAACTCATTATGGTATAGAAGTGACCAATCAGTAACTCTGATAGGAAACTTTTATAAGCTCTATCAAACCAATCTTTGTATTTGGAAAGAACTCCCATAGGGGTGTAACTATACACTGTGGATCTGTAATCAAAGTCTCTTATTTCAGATGATTATAACAAATTTATAAAACACTTTTAAGTTTGCAAAAATTATTTATATATTTTTTTCATTTAATTATCATAAAAACTGTAAAGTAGCTGTTATTATCATTATCCTAATTTTACAAATGAGGAAACAGAGAAAGATGCAAAGTGACTTTCCCAAAGTAACACAGTTATTTAGCAATGGAAGCAAGATTTGGCCTCAGGTCTTCCCAACTCCAAGTGAAACATATGCAATAGGTCACCAAGTGTGATGTTTATCATACATCCTAGATTTTGAGAAAGCATAGTTCAAGGGATTTAGAAAAAGGACTTAAATAGAGATATTACTGTATTTCAGGAGAAATTATCCTTAATATTAAGAAAAATGAAAGATACAAAATGAAATACTATTCAAAAAGAACTATATTATCCAATAGTCATAGCAGTTTCTATTCCTAGATTTATGGGGAAAAGGAAAAAGAGATGAGAGTGAGACAGAAACAAAGACAGATAGCTAGTCACAGTCAGAATCAGAATTAGAGATCTAGTTAAATGACCTGACATGTAAGTAGCTTTGGAATTTTCCAGTGGTGGGGAAAAAGTCTAAAAATATTCATATGCAAAAAATCTTGTCTAATCTATGATAATAAATATTTAAATCCTGGAGAGTTCAGAAATTAACAGAAAACTGCTTTAGGTATCTTTTTATTTTTTTTAACCATCTTTAAAGAACCCTTGTTAATGATCCTATAACTGAACAACTCCTAGAGGCAGATCAATACCCAATACAGTGGATACTTTTGAAGTAAAAGAAATAGTAGACAGAGAAATAAGTTAAACCAAATATTATTTTCTTCTGTGTTGGCCTTACATATTCTGTGAGCATCTGATTTCCATCTCATTGTCATCTAGATAAATAGTTGCCATTGTGGTCTACCTGGAAAACTTACCCTAAGGGCTATCCCTGAAAGATGGGTACTGAGATGTAAATATCTCAGCTCTTTTGAGTTATAAACCCACCAACATGGTGGGAATTAACTCAACCCCTTCCCCTAACTCTTCCCTTTCTCAGCATATACAGTTGCTGCTCTCCTATATAAACCTTCCCTTAACTGTTGATGGATGCTGCTGTTATCAACCCAGCTGCACTTGCAACTGTACCTAATTTCTCTTCCTTATGCTGCTTTCCCTCTACAACTTACTCCCTGATGGCCTTGATGCTGCTCCTGCTGCTAATCCCCTTGTTGAATCAATCACTTTCAACTACCTTTACTGCCTTTATTTTTGATCTTCTTTAGCTTCTACTAACCACAATTATATATAAATAAACCTTTTTGCCTCTAAAGACTTCTGGGTCAGAGTCAAGTCTTCTGTAAATTCATCACACATTTTCAAATCTGAAACTAGGCAACAACTCAATATTGTTAGTCTTTATCACTTTTATAGAAGGAAAAAACTGAGCTCCAATGTGACCTTAGAAACTTCTAGCTAAGAGACTTTGAACAAGTTACTTCATCACAATCTGCCTCAGTTTTCCCATCTGTAAAATGATGATAATAATAGTATTTATTTCCCAGGATAGCTAGGTGGCAAAGTGGATAAAAAAACCAGTCCTGGAATCAGGAGGACCTGAATACAAATCTGATCTCAGACATATAAAAGCTGTGAGACCCTGGAAAAGTCAATTAATCCTGTTTGCCTCAGTTTCTTCATATGTAAAATGAGCTGAAGAAGGAAATGACAGATCACTCCAATATCGCTGCCAAGAAAACCCTATATGTGAGACTTGGACACAAGTGAAATTAGGATCAAATGATCTAATATTTATAAAGCACTAAATAAATGTGAATTTTGAATTTAGTTATCTTATTTTCAAAGTAAAAAAAAATAGTCTGGATTCTCCTAAACTATTAGATCTAGTTCATCTCTAAGGACTTTATGTTGGAAACATTCTGACTTCATTAGCATGTTTACACTTTGGAAAGTCGACAAAGACCAGGCAGATCCAAAAACCAATGATTACATAAAATTTTCTAAGTAATCCAAAACTCTAGGAAGAGCTTGGCACGATTCATTATGAATCTCTTCAGTGTCTTGGAGAGAAGATGGTCCAGATTCCTCAGAAATAAATGTTGGAGGCAACATTTATGGGGAAACTCAAATCTGTCCAAAACCAACCCAACACAATATAAGCTCTTTGAAGGCAGGTTTAGTTAATTTTTGACTTTTTTGTCCTGGCAGCCTAGTACACTCAAGACACTTGATATATGCTTGTTGAATTGAATTGTCCTTTTTTTCCCCCTTCTCAAAGAGAACAATGACATCTTGACTTGCAAACGAAAGTCTCACTTTCTCCTCTAGAACCTTCAGAATCCAGTGCCAAGACATATATCCGGACAACTGGCAAAGGCCAAGAATGCAGTGGGAGACTTTAATCTTAGTTTATCTGAGCCAACAGCCACTCAGTAGACAAAGGCTAGGTAAGAGCTGAGCAAAAGAATCAGTCTGGGATGTGAAGATACTCAGAGTTTTGGGCCAGAATGGAAACAACTGCTATTTACATTCTGAGTCGGCAAAACCCAAACTGAAGCTAATGAGCTTGAACTGAATCTATTATTGATCAATCAGCATAGAACTGAATGGAATCCAATTGAAGCCCTGAGGGATGCAAACTCACTGTTTGAAGCAATTGGTTTAAATAACCAATCAAGTCATCCTCTGCAGCCAACCATGGGCAACTTCCATCAATACCTCTCTTTACAGCAATGCTAAATAGTTTCTTGGCTTTACTCCCTCTCATCTCTTTCTTAGCCTTCTGTACTTCTATCAAAAGAAAGAAAGGTCACATGCAACCAAGTTAGAAAGCAAAGACAATCTTTTGCTTCTCCTTGGAAGTACTTACGACCACCTAAACTTCTAATAGGGAATATTAAAATCCCACTGATGTTCACAGAAAGCAGAGGATTAAATAGCCAGTGATCCCTACTGGATACCTCATCAAAGAGATCAAACAGTGTAACTGGGAATCTAGGGAGTGATTTGGTAGCAGTGAGAATCATATTTATATTCAGGCTGAATCAAATAAAGTCAGATACCAAGAGTTGCTGACAAAGCTGAAGTTGGATATGATAGATAGATGATGGGGAAAACCAGGGAGGAAGAGCCAAAAATTAAAATTCATGAGGGTGGTAGGATGAGCAGCTTGGTTACAATGAAAAAAAAACCTGTTACATGACAAGATTGGCTTCTTTTAACTAAGAATGCATTTCAGAGAGGATGTCATTTTTTTTAAAACACATGGTGGCCTAGAGAACTGACAGGGCCAGTTGAAGATAGTGACAATTCTTTTTTAAGATTAGGATTTAAGAATCTTTCAAGAAAATGTTTTAAAGAATCTTTTTTTTCCCACTGATGAAAAATTTTAATTTATCAGGATTTCTTGACTGCCTGGAATTTTCATAGAAGGATAAAAGATAAGCTTAACACAGAAACAATGATTTCTCCAGTTGTGCCCAGAGAGACAATTGCTATGTTTTCTGAAGGTGCATCTTGAAAGGTGATTCTGATGATGGAAATTTTAAGGAATTTTAAGGAAAATTTACAGAGTTTTCATTCAAGTAAAATGGTAGGTCACTTCAGGCCTGGGTTAGTAGTTGCAATTCATTTGAAACTGAAATGTAATCACATGTAAGGCATCCTGTCTTTGCATAGCTCATAAAATGCAAAAGAGGGCAGCAGAGGGCTACCACAAGGGTATAATTATGCCCTCTCAGATTTTCCATTTTTCTTGGCTTCTGCTGATGCAGAGGGAAAAAGAAAAATAATGCCAAACCAAATGGAAAGTTAAAAAAAATATCAAGACATCCCAGTTTTATATATGTAAAGCTGTCTTTTGTGGCTGCTGCTGACAAACCTTGGGAAACAATGTTGTCTCAGTAATTGAGGACTCGCTGAGAGTTGAATAAATCACTGGCTTCCATGTTGCTCTTCCTAATTGAAGTTCAGTGAGAAGAGGTAGTCAGCAATGACTATTGAGCAAATATTACAGAAAAGTTCTAACAAACTTTTCAGTATCTTCTTGGGAAAATGCAATATTTGTTCATGCTCAAGTTAACAATGGATATATCAACCCCAAAAGATGCCAAAAGATGGCATCATCTCCAGTAGGATGTAATGTCCTAGAAGACAAAGACTGTTTTTTTTCCCATTTTTATCTTTGTATTCATAGTGCCTACTACAGTACCATCCATATGGTAGATATTTAACAAATACTGGCTAAATTAAATTGGATAGATGCTCCCTTTAACCTTAAGTTTTGGGTTTGCTAATCTGACTTTATAGACTTCAATAGTTTTCTCCTTTTGCTATTCTTGTGGTTCAGGTAATTGCTTCCTATTGGACTCTGATGTATTGAGATCTACTTTCATAAACCAATTATCTAAACCTTTTCCCCCCCACTGTGGATAACTGAGAAAGAATAGGAAGAAAGCAAAGCCTATTTTAAAAAGAGCTATTTATTAAAATGACTAAAAATATCTGCTAAAGAATCTCTAAATTTTGTCCCTCATCCCATTTAAGTCTATAAACATAGATCCTCATCAAAGTCCTTCTCCAGTGTCTATTTGTAACATGGAGGTGTCCCCAGCTTCCTGAACACTAGTAGAAGCTCTGGGCCATCTTGGAAAGTCAGAAGAACTTTGAGTATGGACCAGGAGAAGAATTGTGACTATTTGCAGAGATCAAACCTGGTTAAGTTTGAAGAAGTTCATTACCACATTCGTCCTACAGTTTTGAATTTTTCAACAACAGCAACTCTTGAAGACTATCTCTTAAGTTAGAGTAGAGCTACAAGATGAATTAATGGAATAAGAACTCCCTTATCAATGAAATCACAACTCCTTTTAGTAATAAAGTACAATATTTCACATCAAAGTAATAGAAATATTTAAAAAAATTCAAACATCTAGTTATAGTCTAGCATACTGTCTACTGAACTTCCCTTGGTTTATATTACTGCTCAACTCTGCTCTTCCTTACTTTTCTTAAAAAGTAATTAAAAATCCTCAAGGGCAGTTGAGTTGGTTCTGGTGATAAAAATATTAACATAACATTTATATAGAGCTTACTCTGTGCTAAGTACTTTTCAATTATTGTCTCCTTTGATTCTCAAGGCAACTGTAGGAGTTAGGTACTATTTATTATTATCACCATTTTACAGATGAGGAAACTAAAGCAAACAGAGCCTAGGGGCTCACAGCTAATAAGTGTCTGAAACTGGATTAAAAATTCAGGTTTTCCCAACTCCAGGCCAAGAGTTCTATTCATTGCACCACACTGCTTCAGAGCTCTGGGTACTTGGTCTGGCAACAAAGCATCTTTTCAGTCTTAAGAAGACTTTAAGTACCTGTTTACTCTAATTATCAGAATGTTATCAAGTGTTGTTTGCTATTAATCTCAGAAATCTAAAATCTCTAAAGTATTTTTTGCTGGGAAAAAGCTATCTTCCCTACATTTAATAGTCTCTGCTCCATGACCATCCATATCCTCTCTCCTCAATTCCTTCTTCATGATAATTTTATACTAAATTGTTTCCTGGAGGACTTGTAACTTCTGAAACTTTTAAAAATTGCCTTATGGCTGGGGATATCTTAAAGGAGCCAACCTTTTTTCTTTTGCCTTTCAGAACACTTAAAAAATACAGCTGGACAAATCAAAACAGTTTTGGGACAAGTTTATACAATGGTTTCCTTAAAGGGAATAATTCTGGAGTCAGAAAGTCTTATGTTCAAATTCTACCCCAAACACTAGCTGTGTGACCCCTGGTCAAATCATTTAACCCTGTTTACCTCAGTTTCCTCATCTGTAAAATGAACTGGAGAAGGAAATGACAAACCACCCCAGCATCTCTGCCAAGAAAATCCCAAAAGGGGGTCACAGAGTTGGACACATTTGTGAAATGAACTAAAGAAGGAAATGGGAACTACTCCAGTACCTTTTCCTAGAAAACCCCAAATGGACCACAAAGAATCAAACACAACTGAAAGCATGACTGAACAACAAAAAACAAATAGGGTATTGAATTTGTTCGAGAATATACCAGTCCAGATTCCAGCTCTTCCATTTCCTATTTGGGTGATTTTGGACAAGTACTTAGTGTTTGCTAATTTTTAAAAAGTAGGGACTAAGGCTTAATGATCTCTAGGTCCTTTCTATGGGTTTCTTTAAGTTCCAACTAAAATCCTTCTTCTACAAGAAGCCCCCCTAACTTTCTTCTCTTTTAATTATTTTCTATTTATCCTGGATATTGCTTGATCTCTCCATCTCTCTTGATTTGTTTCTGTCTCTTTCTATCTGTCTGTCTCTCTTCTCTCTAGATAGCTCGATCTACATCAATCTATATGTAAAGAGAGATAGATCAATATAGACATTCAGAGATATATTTGTTTGCAGTTGTTAATCTATTGTTAATTAGATTGTAAGCTCCTTGAGGGTAGAAACTATTCTTTGCCCTTTTTTGTATCCCCAGTGATTAGCACTGTGACTGGTCCATAGTAGGTGCTTAATGAATGTTTATTGCTTGATTCTAGCCAGTGGTATGCTGATAAATATTCGACAATTGGCTCTCCAAGGGGTAAAAATACACACAGGACATATTTATAAGTTTAATCTGCACCATTGATATTTTCCATTACTTTCCTAAATGTAGACAATCAACAAAACAATAAAGTCTTGATTTTTCTTAGCATTTGCTAATTTCTGAGATTTAAATGTTCACACTGAAAATTTAACAATCAGCTCTCCTAAGTCAAGTGGAGCTGGCTTCATGACAAATCTGTTTCCAGTCAGTTCTCCATTTCTTATTATCTGAATTAACAGAGTGTTTTTTTTATTTGGGAATTTTAATATTGATGAAAAATATAAGTTTTGACTTCTGTCTCCAAAAAATAAAAGAAAAAAATAAAGATTCCCCATTACAAGTGATGCTTCTTTACTGAGCAGGTGTTCACAGCCTAGTGAGTCATTTAAGTAAAACAGAATGAGCAAGGCGTTTTGGAGGTCTCATTCATTTACAGAAAATAAAGGCACAAATTTCTAGTTTCTAGTTAAAACAGCCTGTGATTTAAGACACTAAAACCCCCACACACTTAGATGGGGAGCCCTTCAGTGTATGTTAGTAGACTATAGAATATTACCAATTATGGACAAAAGTAGCAAAGGAAATGTGCATATTTCAGAGGAACAGGCAAGGGGATATAAAATCAGAGGCTCTGAGTTTAAATTCTAGGTGTGCCACTCACTACCTAGGTGACCTTTGATAAGTCCTTTTACTTTTCTTAGCTTCAGCTTCATCTGAGAAATGAGTGGATCAAATAACCACTAGTGCTTTCCAGTTCTAAACCTCTTAACTTATAACTAGCAAATTTTTTTAGTTTTTTTGTTCCTTATTTAGTCATTTTCCAGTCATATTCAACTCTGTTACCTCCATTTGGTGTGTTTTCTTGGCAAAGACACAGGAGTGGTTTACCATTTCCTTCTCCAGCTCATTTTATAGATGAGGGGACTGAGGCAAACAGGGTTAAATGGCTTGTATAGGGTCACACAACTAGTAAGTGTCTGAGGCTGCATTTGAATTCAGGAAGATTTTTTAAAATATTTTAATATTTATATTTCCGACTACATACCAATCAATTTTTTTGCAAGGGTTTGAGATTTACAATTTTTTCCCTTCCCCCAAAAGAAAGCAATTGGTCCACATAGCTGTTCATACTTTGTATGTTGCTGCTTCCTAATAATTGGAACTTAAGAGTCTTGAAGCACTGAGGTGGTAAATGACCTTTCCAAGGTCACACAGTCTATATGAGTCAGAAGCATAATCTGAATCCATCTTTTTCTGATTATAAATCCAGACTTTGTTTTTCTATGGCACAGGGTCTGATCAATTGTAGGTGTTTAATAAATGCTTGTGTATGATATTTCTCTTAATCTTATTCATCTAATATGATAAATTTATTTAATTTTCCATTCCCACTAAAGCAAAAGAGAAATGAGGGTATTTATTTTACAAATAGAGAAAATAAACTTAAGTTCCTTTCCTAGAGTTGTTTTGAAATTACTAGAGAACTAAAAGCAGAATGCTAAATTCACCATTCCTTGTCATAGACAGTGAGGGCACAATCTATATTTTTTTCCTAAAAAAAAGATTATTTTATAAAAATAAATTCTTTGCAAGTAAAATTCTTAGTCACATTCTATGTTGATGGTGGCCTAAAAATGGAATTAACCAGAAGCTTATTATTCAAACTTCAGAATTTTTGGTATATGCAAAATACCCCAAAGAACAAAGTTAAACAAAATCTAAGTCCTCACCTGCCTGTAGGTTTTCCTCCATTCCCCTGACATAGCTCTCAAAGTGCAGCCTGTTGGCTCCTGCTGACATTTCCAACAGCCTTAGAATTCATTGCTGAAGTCACATTATCTTAAACCTCTGCTGGGGTGGGATTGCCATCAAAGTGCATTAATCAGTCTCCTCCTCTGAATCCTAAGGGACAGTGTGTTCTTTGGTTAGGCAACACATTGTTTTACAATTCTGCAGTTTTACACCTTTATGTTCAGACTGAGGCTATCTGGTTTATGCAAATGTTCAAGGTAAGGAGCAGAGTAGACAAAGAAAACTTTCCCAAGGGGAGAGAGCATATGGTTCAGTATAGCAATTAGAGTTGGGGGGGGGGGGGCTGTTTTATTATTTTTTTAGAGGCAAACCACAAGATTTTCCAAGAATTTCAAAAGAACCAAACAAATTATAACCACACAAATTATAGCTACAGCTTCTCCTTAGAAATGGCAAATCACAGCCTAGCAGGAGGGCACAAGGGAATCTCTTTCCCATCTCTGATGACCAGCCCACAAAAAGACCACAGAGTAAATATTTTTATCAATGAGGAACTCATACAAATAAAAAAACCCAATGTATTTCATACACACACACACACACACACACACACACACACTTTTATCTTTAGCAAACTGAATTAGACATAGGATTTCAATCAAGAATTCAATAAAAAAAAATTAAAAGTATTAGGTCAATTATTCCTGATGATCCACTGTCAAGATTATAGAGCTCAGGACATCTATCAACACCAGTATGACTTCGGAATATCCAGGTTCCCCCTAAGCTGGTTAAATTATACTCCATACATGACTTGGTGCTTCCTAGTCTTCTTTTTTCCTAATATTTATATTTCTGACTACATATCATGGTAGTTTTTACCAATCATTTTTTTTTGCAAGGCTTGCTGTTTTACAATTTTTCTCCCCCCGCCACAGAAAGCATCTGATATAGGCTTTACATTTGTAAACATGCTAAATATAGATGGAAATTGAACATGTTGTGAGAGAAGAATCAGATCCAAACAGAAGAAAGAAAACATTAGAGATAACAAAATTACATAATACATAAGGTAACTTTTAAAAATTGAAGTTAATAAACTTTGGTTAAAAATGGAAGATAATAAGTTTTGGTAAGAAACAATGTATTTTAAAAGAGAAATATAAAATGAGCCATTTTAAAAATTAAAAACAAAAATGTTTTTTAAAGTATAATGATTAATAAAGACAGCTATATGGAATCAGGAAGACCTGAGTTCAAATCTCACCTCAAACAGGCAGACTGGCAAAAACTAGATTTAGACCAATATCTCACACTATATACAAAGAAAAACATAGAATGGGTAAAGGATTTAGTAATGAAAGGTAATATAAGCAAATTATAAAAGCAAAGAAGAAATTACCTGTTAGATCTATAGATAAGGGAAAAGTTCTGAACAAGAGTTAGATTATAATTAGTAGGTAAAATAGACAACTTTGATAACATACAAATAGAAAGTTTTTGCACACACACACACACACACACACACACACACACACAATACACAGCTAAAATGAGAAGAGGGCAGTTAGGTGGATTCAGGAGGACAAGAGTTCAAATACAGCCTGAAACACTTGCTGCTTACTAGCTGTGTGACCCTAGGGCAAGGAACTTAACCCTGATCACCAGCTTGATTCATCCTGATTCATATCTGGCTACTGGAACAGATGACTGTGGAGGAGACAATGAAGTGGTGACTTAGCACAACCCCCCTCACTCAAATAACATTCACAAGCTTGTCATGACATCACCTCCCTGATGTTGTGGTCTTCTTTAAGAATGAAGGACAAACATTATTAAAATGACAAGAGAAGTAAGCACATGGGGAAAAAAAATCTTTGCCTCCAGGTTTGGCTGATAAAAGTCCCATTTCAAAGATACACATGGAACTGATTCAAATTTATCAGGA
This sequence comes from Macrotis lagotis, assembly GCF_037893015.1. Classification (NCBI taxonomy): domain Eukaryota; kingdom Metazoa; phylum Chordata; class Mammalia; order Peramelemorphia; family Peramelidae; genus Macrotis; species Macrotis lagotis. The sequence goes on along the minus strand of NC_133658.1, from coordinate 146,691,530 downwards.
GTCACCCCACAATTGATAAGTGTTTCAAGATACAGGCAGTTTACAAAGCAAGAAATCCAAGTTATCAATAGCCTTATGGGAAAAAAAACTACTATAAATTATAAATAAAGAAATGATGATTAAAACCACTCTATGGCTTCACTTCATACCCTTAAAGATTAGCTAAGAGGACAAAAAGAAAAATGAGAAATTCTAGTGGCTATAGCAAAAGATATATTGATGTATGGTTGGTAGAACTGTGAACTGGGCCAATCATTCTGGGAAACAATTTGGAACTATGCACCAAAAGTTTATAAATAATGCTTATCTTTTGACCCATTTATACCACTACTATCTCTATACCCAGAAGATGATAACACTTTTTCATATACATATATATATCCACAAAAAGTTTCATAATAGCTCCTTTTGTGGTGGTAAAGAATGGAAAACAGAGAAAAAATCATTTGGGGAAAGGTTAAAAAGTTATGATATAAAAATGTATTATTGTTCTACATATGGTCCAAAAATATTAACTGTCCTACAAAAAATGATGAAAGGGAGTTTCAGAGAAACCTGGGAAGATTTCTATGAACTAATTCAAAGTGAAGTGAGCATAGCAGGAGAACAATTTATATTATAGGAAATACATATACAACACACACACACACACACACACACACACACACAGATAGGTAAAGATATGTATACCTCCATATATAGATATAGCCAATTTAGGAATTTGTTTTACTTGACAATACATGTATAAAATAGGAAGCCTTGTTCTTCTTGCTTTTCCTATAATAAAATGGAAAGAATATGGACTAGAAAATAAAATAAAACTGAATTTTGAAAGGGGGGAAAATTAAAGAACCAAGCTCTGGTCTATTCCTTTTTAGAAATCATAATCCTTCAGATATTTGAAGATAGAAGACATGGTCCTTTTTTCTTCTTTTTTTTTAAGGTTTTTGCAAGGCAAATGAGATTAAGTGGCTTGCCCAAGGCCACACAGCTAGGTAATTATTAAGTGTCTGAGACGGGATTTGAACCCAGGTACTCCTGACTCCAAGGCCAGTGCTTTATCCACTATGCCAGCTAGCTGCCCCCTCTTTATCTTCTATAGACAAACTTAGACTCAATGGACTCACACATCTAATATGTAGCAGAACCAGGATTCAAACCTAAAGTTTGTGTTTTCAAATACAGTTACCTCATAATATTCCCATTTCCTTCAATGAATCTGCCTACAGTTTTACTGTATGACCCATCATGATCCTGGTCACTCAATTCCAATGCACTTACATCTAAAATGTGGTAACCAGAACAGAATATAATATGCTAAATGTGAGCTGACTAGAGGAGAATAGACTTGACCCACTGTTTCATTCTCAGTGGATAGGCAGCCTAAAATTTTTGCTTAGTAGATTGCCCTGGTGACTCATATTGCACTTATTGTCCTCTAAAAATATTCAAGTTCTTTGTTCTATGAACTATCTAATCATATCTCCCCCATCAATTATTTGTGGTTTATTTCTTTTAATCTAAGGGCCAAAATGGATACTTGTTCCTGCTGAAATTATCTTGTTAGATTTAAATCATATTCTTATTGAAATCTTTATGGATCTTGAATTTGTCAATCTATCAGTTTATCCAACCTGTTTTCACCCAAAAATATGGTAAGCATTTCATCTACATATTTATTCACATCAGTAGAATAGGAACAAGGATAGAGTTATATGGTGTGTCACTGGAAACCTCTTTCCAGATTAATAAGGACCCATAAATTACCTTGAGATCAGTCATTTAATAAGCTCTAAATGTCTTCTAGCTACTTTCCCCCATCTTGATCATATGATATAGTGAGACATTCAAATGACAAAATCCAGATATAGCTGTAGAATTTCCTTTGCCTACCTGTCTAATTATTCTGTCCAAAAATCAATGGAGGCAAGTCTAGCACTAGTTCTTAATGAACCCCTGCTGGTTCACAGTGATCACCATTTCCTTTTCTAAATATGTAAAAATCTTCTTCCTTGAAGAATTTCATCTTAATTTCTCATAGTTGTCAAACTAGGTCATCCAAGTTGTCAAAAGTAATTCAATTTTAGAGACCATAAAGGTGAAGCTTTTAAAATCATGCTTAGATTGGTAAATAAAAGACAGAGTTATTTATTGCTTTCTAGTAAGTGAGGTATTATTATTCAGAGGATGGTAACTAGCAGTTTAATTTGTGTGTGGAAAAAGCTAAAGGAAATACTCCAAAAGATTAAAGTCAAGAAATCTAGACAAGGTCACTAAACATTGGAGTTAGTTATTAAGTAATGTTGTGGACTATCCTTTATTGAAGATCTTTAAAAGAGATGATAGGAACAGCTACTAACAAAATAAAGGGGAAGAGAGGCCAGGCAGGAAGGTAAAGAGGAGGAAAAGAAGAATCTTAAGGGAATATTTTATATTAGAAATTGGGGTATGGTTAAAGAGATTTTACCTCATGAATGTAATGGAATATTATTGCACCATGAGAAAAGACAAAAAAGATGATTTGAGAGAATTATGGGTAATACCAATTGACATAGAATAAGTACAGTGGGCAAAGAAGAATCAGAATAACAATAGGGGCAGCTAGATGGCACAGTGGATAGAACACTGGCCCTGGAATCCGGAATACCTGAGTTCAAATCTGGCGTCAGACACTTAATAATTACCTAGCTGTGTGGCCTTGAGCAAGCCATTTAACCCCCACTGCCTTACAAAAACTAAAAAAATTAAAATTAAAAAAAGAATAATAGGACAGCAACACTATAAAAAAAATCTTGAAAGAGTTAATTTTGATTAATGAGGTTTCCAGAGGAAGAATATTAGTCACTTCTTAACAGATCATGGATAAAAGATGAAAAGAGACACGTTTGGATATAACTGCCAAGGAGATTCATTTTGCTTGACTATTTTGATTTGTTAGTTGGAGTTTGTTTTTTTTCCTTCCCTCCTTTTCCTCTTCCTTTCTTCCTTCTTTCCTTACTTTTTTTTAATATTACCATAATAATGTTGTGAAAGTAAACATAGCCCTCTGCCAAAAAAAAAAAAGAGAGAAAACCTCGAGAAAAATAAAGTTAAAAAAAGTATACTTCAATCTATATTCAGATACCATCAGCTCTGTCTTCAAAGTAGTCTTAGGTCATAGCATTGCTGAGAAAAGTAAAGACATTTACAGCTGATCATCTTGTAATATTGCTGTTACTTTATATCTTGTACTTTCCCCATGGCCATCTGTTCATATAAGTATTTCTAAGCTTTACTGAGACCATCCTGTTCAACATTTCTTTAGCAGATTAGTATTCCATCACAATCACACCACAATTTGTTCAGTCATTCCACAATTGACGGGCATCCCCGCAATTTCCAGTTCCTTGCCACAAGAAAAGAACTGCTATAAATATTCTTATACACATAGGTCCTTTTCCTTCCTGTTTTCATCTCTTCTGCAATATATGCCTTAGTGGCATTGCTAGATCAAAGGATAGGCATGTGCATAGATCCAGATTGCTTTACAGAATTGCTGAATCATTTCACAATTCTTCCAACAATGCATTAATGTCTCATTTTCCCTACATCCTTTCCAATGTTTATTTTCCTCTTGCTAGCCAATCCAATAGATATGATAGTACCATAGAATTGTTCTCCAATTGTTTCTCCATTCAATAGTGAGTTAAGATTTTTTTTAATGTGGCCATAGTTAGTAATAGATCATCTGAAAACTTCATATCTTTTGATCATTAACAATTAGTGAATGGCTCTTATTTGTATAAATTGGACTCAGTTCTCTATGTTTGAAAAATTAGGTCTTTATAAGAAAAATTATATTTCAATATTTTCCCCATAGTTACTATTGCTAACTGTATTTCCCTCCATCCTATTCCCCCACCCCTATTTATTCTCTTCTCTCTCTCTCTTCTTTCATCCTATCCCTGTCCTGCATCTGACTAACCCCTCCCACAATCTTCCTTCCCTTCTGTTACCTCCCCTCACCTTTCCCCATCCCATTCCCTCCTAATTTCCTCTAGAGTAAGATAGATTTATACACCTAATTGAGAGTGTTATTCCCTCTCTGAGTCAATTTTGATGAGGCTCACTCCCCTCAACTCCCTCTCTCATACTCTACTGCAAAGGCTTTTTCTTACCTCTTTTATTAACTTAGCCCATACTGCCTCCCCCTTTCCCTTTCTCCCAGTCCATTCCTCTCTCACCCCTTAACTCCTTTTCAAAATATTATCCCTTCATATTCAACTTTCACTTGTGCCTTGTCTATATATGCTCTTTATAACTGCCCTAATAAATGAAAAGGTTCATATGAGTTATCAGTATCATCTTCCCATGCAGGAATATAAGCAATTCAACATCATCAGGTTCCTTATGATTTTCACTATTCTAATATCTGAAGATCAAATTTTCTGCTCAGCTCTGGTCTTTTCATCAGAAAAGGTTGAAAGTCTACTATTTCATTGAATATTTAATTTCCCCCCCCTAAAAGAGTATGTTCAGTTTTGCTGGATCTTCCTTCCTCCTTTCCTTTCTGTCTCCTCTTTCTTTTCTTTCTTTCTTTCTTTCTTTCTTTCTTTCTTTCTTTCTTTCTTTCTTTCTTTCTTTCTTTCTTTCTTTCTTTCTTCCTTTCTTTCTTTCTTTCTTCCTTTCTTTCTTTTCTTCCTTCCTTTCTCTCTCTCTCTCTCTTTCTCTCTCTTTTCCCCCTTTTCTTCCTTCCTTCCTTCTCTTGGTTTTTAAGAGGAAGAAGAATAAGGAAGAAGTAGGACTATTAGCAATACTCAAAACTACCAAATACCAACAGCAATAGCCAAAAAAGAGGGACACTGAAACTTTATTTTAGGTGCACAGAAAAGAAAGAACAGATGAAGAAATATTTGAAAGCAATGTGTAGTATTTAACTAATTGGCACAGTAGATACAGTGTTGGACCTGGAATCAGAAAAAATCTTGTTAAAATTGAGCTTCAGTTACTAGCTGTGTGAACTTGGGTGATTTTCTCAGCTTCTTCAACTATAAAATGGGGATAATAATAGCTCTCACTTTCTAGGAATGTTGTAAAAATAAAATTAGATAATATTTGTAAAGCACTTTATAAACTTTAAACTATCAAATAAATGCTAGTTATTCATATTATATACATTCTTTGATAATATTTGTAAAGTACTTTATAAACCTTAAACTTTCAAATAAATGCTAGTTATTCATATTTTTACATATATTTTTTGATAAAACAAGTGGTATGAAATGGAAATTCACAGTGTCATTATATCTTCTGGTATATGTATGGAAATGTTCTTTTTGTGGTATTTAAGTTCAGAATATTGAAAAGGAAAAGCTACTTATATTTCAGGACTTAGATGACATTATCCAAGACAGCCAGGAGAGGGATTATACATTATTTGAATGATCTTTCTAATCTTTTCTTCCTTAACCAAGACAGAAAATCCCAAACCAAAATAAAACACTTTTGTCTATGAAGAAAATAATAATTCTGGATATTAGTTTGGAGATAGTATGACGGCCTCAATAAGGTTCCCTATTACCTCTGCAATCAAGATAAACTTCTCTTTTTGACTTTTATAAATCATCATAACCTGGATCCTTCCTACTTTTCAGTCTTCTACTTTTATTACACTCCCACATCATACCCATTCTACATACAATCCAGCTATAGTGATCATCCTTCCAACCCCAATACTTGGCAAGCACTGCCTCTTCACTTCCCTGTCTTCCTTCAAGTCTCAACTCAAATGTGTCCTCCTGCAGGAGACCCATATTAGTCCTTTAAGTTGCTAATGCCTTCTCCTCTGAGATTATCCCCAATCAACTCTGTATCTGTCTCTAAATATAATATTTTTGATATTTTAAGGATTTGAGTTCCAGAAAAAAGGAAGAAAGGAAGGAAAAAAAGAAACAAGGAAGGAAGGATGGGAGAAGGAAAAGAAGAGAAGAAAGTAAAAGGAAAGATAAAGAAGAAAGAAAGCAAAGAAGGAAATTTGGAAAGGAAGGAAAAAAGAAAGCAAGAAAGAAAAAGTATACTTTAGTCTTATTTCGACAACATCAGCTCTTTGGAGGAAGAAAGCATTTTTCATCATTAGTTCTTTGGAATTGTGTTGGATTGTTGTATTATTGAGAAGAGCTAAGTCATTCACAATTCTTTATCATACAATATCGTTATTACTGTGTACAATATTCTGCTTCAAATACTTCATATCTGTTTATGTAAGTCTTTTCAGGTTTTTCTGAAATCAATCTATATATCATGTCTCATTGCATAATAATATTCCATTTCTTTATTCATGTCTTACAGAACAATAATGTTCCATTTATGTATGTATCTTATATATTCCTAGTTCTGCTATTTCTCCCCCATTGGAATGTGAGCTCCTTGGGGGAAGAGATTACTTTTTTACCTTTGTTCTCCTAGCTTAGTATAGAACATTGAATAAATGACTTTTAATTGACTGATTCAAATCTACCATTTGATGAAATGAGAGCTGTATGACCCAATATTTCAAAGTTCATTAATTTAACTCTTGAAGGCCAAGAATAATATTCCATGCTCTATCTGAGAATAATACTGGTCTTAGAGTCAGCACACCCAGGTTCAAGTCCTGATTCCAACATTTGGTAGCTATGTGATGACAGGTCATTTAATCTCTCTGATCCTCATTTTCTTCATCAGTAAAATGGGAACAAAAAGATTTATATTACCTAGTTCACAAAGTAATTAATTGTAGGGAAAGTATTCCCACCAATTCACTTCATCAAGTCACCAAGTCAACCAGGGGAAAAGTCTTATACAGATGCAAATATATTTTTATCAGATCTTGGAGAAATTTGATTTCATCAAAACAAACATTTATTGTGACTTTACTCAATACCTGCTAACATTTTGGTGACTGCCTACATCTGCTATTATCTAAACTTTGGAGCTTACATCCTTGGGAACAGACCTTCTGACCTCAATTCCCACCTGTGGTCCTCTGCCAAACAGTGTCCAGTCTTACTATGCTAAATATTGCCAGACCAGTATCCTGGCATTCTAAAAAAGAACACAAGACTTGAAAGTCAAGAGACAGAATTTCAAGTCCTGACATGACCAATTGCCTTCTTGTTGGACTGCCACAAGTCTCTCTGCACTCAATTATTCTCTACTCAACAGTAAACTTGTCTTCTCAAAGCACAGGTCAGTGGACAACTCCAGTGACTCTCTATCACCTTCAGAGTCAAATATAAAATCCTCTTTTTAGCTCCTAAAGATTTACATCACCTGGCTCCTTTTGATCTTTCCAACCTTCTTATAGTTTACTTTCTACTCCACTCCCCACTACTTTCCCCATCCCCCCACATACATACTTTGGCCTCCTCCCCTACTTTCCAACTCCAATCTCCAGCTATCTTCTTGCCATAGTACTCCTATGACCCAAAAGGAAGAGAGAGAGGTTAATGACCTTGCACAGCCTTCCCTCATTAAATCTAATTCAGTTGTAAATTAAAACACCACTCTTCTGGAGTCATTAGTTCTCTTCTAAAACAATAACGAACAACAACAAACAAATAAGAGTTTTTTACTGGCAATTCCTCATGCTTGAAATTCTTTTCCTACCTCCTATCTTCCCTGGCTTGCTTCAAAGTCTCAGTTAAAGCTCAACCTTGGGTTAGAAACCTTTCACAATTCCACTTAATGTTAGTATCTTCCACCTGATGATTATCTCCATTTCATCCTGTATATAATTTGTTTTGTACATAGTTGCTTGCATATTAGCCCCCCCCACACACACACACACATTAGAATATAAGCTCTTCTTGAAAGCAAGCACTGTCTTTTGCCTTCTTTCATAACTCCAGGCATAGGCCCTGTCTCAAAGCTGGTGCTTAGTATAAGCTAATCTGCTGACTAACTGGAACTCAGCTGTGTGATAAAGGGCCCATTTCTAGTGTGTCCTTTCTATATCTCTCTTGCACCTCTTATCTATTTTGTAGATTAGTGTTTCCATGTTTAATTTCCCCTAAGCAATAAGCTCATAGAGGGTAGGGATGGGTTTTAAGTAGCCAAGGTTTTTGGAGAGAAAATATTTTTGAGGATATGCAGAGAGATAAAGCATAGATGTTATTCTCAAAAAGTTTACACTCTATTGGGAAGAGGGGGGATACTAGAGACATTTCATAGAGAAAGAGGCCTCAAAATTAGGTCCTCAAAGAAGGGAAGCTCTTCAATTCATCAGAATTGGAAAAGGAGATCAATTCCAGGGTATGGGATGGCAGGAATAAAGTCACAGAAAGGAGATGACAAGGACAAAGAACAGAGACCTCCATTTAGACTGAAATTCATGATATGAAAAGTAGTATGAAACAAGACCAGAAAGATAAGTTGGAATTCAATTGTGAAGGATTTCGAATGTGATGTGAGTTTATAGTTTATTCATGAACTAATGAGCTTTCTGAAGACTCAAGGTTTTCAACTAAAGGAATGCCATTATCTGAACCATCAGTGGCAATAGACTAAAAGAAACAAAACAAGTAGGAGCACAAAGTCATATACCTGGAAGTGGAAGGAGTCTCAAAGATTATCTATTCCAAAAAGGAACAGAACTAAGTAGTTTCAGTGGGCATAGAAAGAAATCAGTTGCAAAAAGATATTGCTGAGGTAAAATCAATAGGACTAAACAACTGACTGGATGTAGAGAATGAAGAAAAAAGAAGAATCAGAGATAACAGAGGTCCTCCATCACTTGCATGACTGGGAGTGACCAGTTAGGATAATAAATTGGAGAGGATAGTGGAACCAAGAGAAGACCATGTTTTTGTTGTTTTTTGTTTTGTTTTGTTTTAGAATAGTTAGGGTTTGAGCATGTTTATAAGCTCACAAAAAGGAAACAATAAAATAGGAGAATTTGAAGATGCCTGGGTGAAAGGAAATAATTAAATGAACAATACCCAAGAGAAGACTGAAGGGGGATGAAAGTGAGAATGTATATGAAAGGGTTAGGAAAGACCTTCATTGTTGTCCTTTGTTCTCAAAGAGGACCAAATGACATCATGATGTGAAAGTCAATGTTAAAGTGTGTCTGACTGCCACTGATCAGAGCAATATGAGCTCAGAAAACTCTACCACAGGTTGGGTATAAATGGTCCATGTGAGCATTGGAGATGGAGATGTCTCTAGATCTACACATCTCATATTTCTTTTGAGCCAATGTAATTACTAAGACCACCTCTTCCCCTGATGAATGAATGAATGAATGAATTAAGAAAACTTTATTAAGTACTTACTACAGGCTAAACTAAGTGCTAGACATACAAATAACAAAATGTTACATTCTTGGCCCTCTATTATCATAATATAATAGAAGAAACTAGGTAGCTCAGAGAGACAAAGACAAAGACAGAGAGACAAAATTGAAGGAGCTGTAGGAGACACAGACGTAGGGAGAGATTTAGGAAGGATGTACAATTAAAACAAAAGAAGAAAAGATAAGTTATAGAATAACAATAAGAGTGAACATGATATTGTCCATAGAAAATGAATAAATTGAAGCCATGAGAAAGTATACTTATGCTGTGCTCAAAGTCACACAGGTAGTACGTAGCAGAGTTGAAATCTAAGCTCAAATCTTCTGCTCCACATCTAACACCACTGTTATTATATTATATTATATTGCCTCCTCTGCTGTCTTCAGTAACTGTATTATTTTATAAAATTCTTCAGGGCAAAACAGGCTAATGGATAGAGTGCCAGACTGAAATCCAGGAAGACACATCTTCCTGAGTTCAAATCCAGCCTCAGACACTTACTAACTGTTTGATCCTGAGTGAGTTACTGCACTTGCTTGCCTCAGTTTCCTCACCTGTAAAATGAGCTGGAAAAGGAAATGACAAACCACTCCAGTATCTTTTCCAAGAAAACTCCAAATGAGGTCATAAAGCATTGCTCACAACAGAAAAATGACTGAACTGAAGTGCAATGAATAGAAAGTACATAGAGGTGGTTTTTGGTTCAATGTAGGGAATTTAACCATCAAAACTATCCAAAAATGTGATAGGCTTCCTTGGTCAGCAGTGAGCACCTCCATCACTTAAGGTATTCAAGTGAAGTTTGGATTACTACATGTCAAAGATACCAGAAATCTATGTACAGGGTAGGGTGTTGATAACCATCCTTTAAACTCCCTACCAACTCTTAAGATTCTGGGATTCTATTACATTGAGTAAATTGTGAAATCTTTATTTAACTGCAGACAATAGGCAAATTGCAAGATAACTAGAACTACAAAAGGTCAAATGTTCTTACATTCAGTTATAAAACTGAAAAGTAAATAAGAATGTTAGCAACTTTCAGATTATTAAGAGTTGGAAGGGACCTCCAAGGTCATCTTTGCCAAACTGGTCCCTGATGCATAAATCTACTCTATACTATCCCCTACCAGTGATCATGCAGTTTATGGTTAGAACCTGTGTAATGGAAAAAGTGCTGCATATGGTAATAGAAAACATGGATGTGAACCCTGGCTCTTTCAATTATTACTTGTATAATCCTGAAAAAGTCACTTCAAGTCTATGGGCCTCAGGAAAATAGGAGACTTGGACCTCAATCTTTTAAGTTTTTCCCAGCTCTAAATCCTATGACCTTAAATCTTTTCTTCTCTAGACTAAAGGAACATCACTCCTAAAATTTGACTTCAAATATCCTCATCATCCTTATCACCCTTCATAGTCCATGATCTGGCTTATCAATGTCCCTCCTTTTGATCAGTCCCACTGAATACTATGTGAACTATCTCAGGAATATGCCTTCTTTCTTCTGCACAGTATGTCCCTGTTAGTCCAACCTAAGACTTCATTAGCTCCTTCAACACCCACATTCTACTGCTAACTCCTATTCAGTTTGCATTTTACTTTGATCTGCTCCCCCAATCAATTCCTTAGAATTTCCTTGGAACTCTTAGATCCTGGTTAGAATCTGAAAGTCAAATCTCTGAAAATAATCAGATTGCTCAAGACCTAAATAGGCCTCCTAGTTTAGAGATGATCCTCAGGGCATGACTAAATTTCCTCATCCATTCCAAACACACTTCCTATCAAAATTATGACTCCATACTTTTTTATTCTTTGATGTACATTTATTTGATGTACATTTTCTGCCTACGTGTCTAATTTCGACTATATAATAACAGGGCAAGCATTGTAAGTCATTCTGTATTTCATGTATGTCCTATGCTGTTTAGCAAACAAGTAGGAAAGATAGCATAATCGAACTTTGGACTTCAGGTTCCAAGATGAGATTTCAAAACCCACCTTAGATATTTACTAGATGTGTGATTATGAACCAATCATTTAAATTCTGTCTTGATTTTTTCACCTTTAAAATAATAGCCAACATTATATAGTACTTTTAAGGTTTCAAAGCACCTTATAAATTTAATTACATTTATCCTAACATCAACCCTGGAAGGTGGTGCTATAATCATTCCCAATTTATAGATAGGGAAACTGAGGCAGACTAAGGTTAAGTGACTTGCCTAGGGTCACACAGTTACTGAGTGCCTGAGAACACATTGGAACCCAGGTCTTCCTGACTCAGATCCAGTCCTCTAACCAAAACACAATGTAGTTTAGTGAAGAAAACAAAATTTAGACTCAGTTTGTAAGTGATGTTTACTTTACAAGGATAATGAAAGTTAGATAATGTTTACCTTCCAAGAATAATGTGAGAAAGGTATTTTGCAAACCTCAAAGTGCTATATACATGTGGTTTTTTTTTAAAAATATAGCCATACATCTTACACTTTGCATAATAGGTCCTCTTTCCAATTATTTTTATAATTGTTCTCTAAAAAGACTTGATAATTTCTTATGAACATCAACTGCTGTGCAAATCCATCAATTATCTGATTTTTATTGTTGTTACAAGTTATATATCATTAAAGCAGTAATTTTACATTTAGACATTATTGAACTAACATGTTTTGGGGTTTCCCCCCAGATTGAAGAAGATAAAAACAAGAAAAATTATTTATTTTAGGTTAGATAACAAATTAAAAAACCTATTCATAGAATGTCTCAGATGGTCATAACCTGAGCATTTCATTTTATATGATGACCCTTTTTTACCATAGTAGCCCCAAATTATCTTTTCATGTGGGACCAAGAGGAAAGAATACTGCATCAAACCTGCTTTGAACACTTCTCCTGCCACTTGCTACTTGTGTGACATTTAGTAAAAATCAGTTTATCTCTTGGAACTTCAATCTTTCCACAGATAAAATAGAGAAAGGGGAAGTGGTTAGTGATTTAGCTTTAAAAATACTAGGATTTGTGAGGAAGCAGAATTGAGGCACAAGATATTTTCTACTTCCATGTTTTTGGAAGTTCACATATCATTTTTTAATCTGATTTTCTACATATCCTGTAGGTTATTCTGCATGAGTTATTTGCCAGCAAATCAATTTTTTCATTAGGTTTTCATATCCTTTCCAATTCCCTCTGCCTTGGACTGAGATGTACATTCCTAATGATCAATCTTTATTCAAAAGATGTACACTAAAAACCTACACAAGCAAAGAGACATTTTCAAGAAATCTATTCAAACACTGTTGTGGTTTAATATTCAAAAAATGAGCCTTCCTGTGACTTTACATATTTTAAAAGAAAACACTTAATCACTTGAAATTTGATTTTATGCAAAGACATCTTTCTGATTTCAAGCATTGTTCTGCCTTCCCAGCCCCCTCTCTGAATAAAATTCTCCAAATCAGACCCCCAAACTATAGAGTTTGATTCCTTTCAAGTGTCTTATCATGATTTTATTTTAATTATAGACATTAATTTTTTAAAGACTTACTGACAGATTACTCTCAAAGTCATCTTTGTTAACATTGCTACAGAAAAAAAAAAAAGAAAAGTCCTAAAAAGTGACTTACCAAGATGGTCAGTTTCCTGTAGCCTTGGAAAAGTATCTTTTTAGTTGGTTTTGCTGTCAGAAACTTGCAATATGAACCGCATCCCCCTAAAGCTGCCTGATGTTAGTGATTTTGTTTATTTCCGTGGATTTCACCAACATAGTAAAAACTCAGCAAGAGGCATCTCTTCTTTTGGTGGATCTTTCCTTTCTCACCCCTCTTTATTTGTCTCCTTTTAAAAACCATGAAGAAGAAGATGAAAACAAAAACTAGAGTCCCTTGTCAGTAGGGGGGGCAAAAGGTATAGAGGGTGCATTGCCATTAAACCAGTTGGAAATCTGTCATCTGCAGGATTCTCATGGAGGGCTCCAGGAAATAGAAATGGTTAGCCCCCCTCAGCTGCCAGTAAACACTTGGGAAGAGACTAAGTTTCACAATTGCTAGGGTGATGTAAATGTAGCAAAGGACGCTTCTGGGAGCTGGGAGTTGGGGGTGGGGGCTGGGGGAAAGGATAGGGTAATAGGACCCTTCCTTCAGAAAGCTAATCCAAAGCACATTCCAGGAAGTGCACTGGTTGGTTAAAGTTAGAGAAACAGTGGCCTCTTATGGAGCCCCGATCATATACGGGGGTGATCTGTTGTGGTTTGCTTTGATAGTAACATGAGTTGAAAACAAGGGATAAGGTGGGGCCCCAAACCAGTCATCCTATACACATTTCTTGCTTTGATTATAAAGAAGGTCAAAATGTTTTACTCTGTAACCATCCTGAGCCTTCCTCCTTTGCAGTGTTTATCTTTCTTCTTCTCTGGGCTTTTTAAGACTATAAATCTCCTCTGCTGGGATACAGGGTTACTTCGGACAGGGTAACTCTGAACAGTTAGAAGTTCATTATAGATTTCCTTTGGGTTTTTAGAGTGTTTACAATGTCAACTCAATGTTACAGAATGCCTAAAAGGTGAGTTTTTAAAAATTATAATTTTGCAATGAGTTTTATCACTTTGCTTAAGAAAAAAAATAGATTGATTTGATTTAGGATGAGAGATTCATGCATTTCTATTAATCTAGTTGCTCACTGATCTTTTTCTGTCCTTTGGTAATGCTTGGGTTGGACCCTTTGTTATGGCTTAGAGCTTTGTTTGGGGAGTGTTTGTTGGAATTGATTGGATTGGTGATGCAACCAAGACTTAACACTATAATTAAACAGTAACTAATATAAGTTATCTTTTTTTTGCTATGGTGATAATTATTTGTTTTTCATTTGGGAGTTCATAGAGGAATTCTGCATGACTTATAGGAAAATATTTAAGGCAACAGAGTATAATGGTATAGAGAGAGCAGGTCTGGAAGTCAGAGAGAGACTTGATTTTAAGTCACACTGGTTGACAAGGAAAAGTCTCTTGGTGCCCTTGGACAATTCTGGAGGATTATAAATTGCCTAAATGTTGCTGATCTGCCTCAGTAGAGAGCATCTCTTTTCCAGGGAAACCTCAGGTCCAGAAAGGAAAAATAACCATAAAATGAGACTACGAGAGGGGGCTGTAGAGTTACTGATAATTACAATTTACAATATAAATTGCAAGGGGTAGAAAAAAAATGTTTGAAGATGATTCTGTGAGTTTTGTCTACATACAACATTTGGAAGACACAACAAAAGACAAAACAAAAGGGAAGGATCCCTAGTCTCAAATCACCTTTTTTTTTAATGTGTTTTTTTTTTTTGCAAGGCAAATGGGGTTAAGTGGTTTGTCCAAGGCCACACAGCTAGGTAATTATTAAGTGTCTGAGACCAGATTTGAACTCAGGTACTCCTGACTCCAAGGCCAGTGCTTTATCCACTGAGCCACCTAGCTGCCCTCTCAAATCACCTTTAAAGATAACTGATGTAGGTTTTACTTTGGACAATGACAATTGAGGAATTCTTATTAAGATATATATATATATATATATATATATATATATATATATGATATAAGAAAAATTATTATATAAAACATGGCAATAAGTAAGAATCAGCGATTGCCAATATCAGTCTCTCAACTATGAAAGACAGAACTATCCAAATGTGTATTTTTTTGTGTTAAATAAGTTTAGTATACTCCAATGTACCAGTAGTCTTATTCTATGAAAATTATTAGAGATTTAAATCAGGCACCTCCTCAAAAACAAGTAAGAGCATCAAATCCCTAAACAGTTTATAACATTCATAAATAATTATTTTTAAAACCTATGAATATTTACAATGCATGGCATCAATCACACTCAAATTGAAGAAGTCAATGATAAGGATTATTATCTACAAGACTATAGATAATTTATCTTCTGAAATTTACCTCCTGAAAAATACTTTCCAATTCTAGGGGAAACCAATAAGATAGACTACAAAGATCTCATTCCCTGATTGAATCAGCATCTTCTGAAATATCTCATATATAAAGCATTGTTTAGAACTCTGGAAAAACCTCAGTCTTATCTTACTTCCAGAGCTCTTTTTGGTGTTTATCTGAGTCCTAATCAGCTCCCATAAACCAGATCATTACTGTTGGGGATAGGGAAAGGAAGGGAAAACAGTCTGTTTTCCTCTCAGTTTAAGACCCATCTCAGCATTCTGCTATTTCAAAGTCTTATACCACTCCAAGTCTATACCCAACCCCCCAAAAGGAAAATGAACCATATGCATAAAACTATAACAGTTCTTTTGTGGTGTCAAAGAATTGAAAACTGAGGGGATGTCCATAAGTTGAGGAATGACTGAATAAGTTATGGTACATTATTATGATGGGTTACTATTGTGCTGAAAGAAATGATGAAAGGTGTGGTTTCAGAAAAATCCAAGAAAATTTATATGAATTGATGCAGTGATGTGAGCAGAGTCAGGAGAACAATTTACACAGTAACAGCAATATTGTAATGATATTTGGATGTGAAAGTTAGCTGCTCTGATCAGTGCAATGATCAATTCAAAACACTTTAGGATGAAAAATACTATCTACCTCCTCTGATAGGCTCATAGTACAGACTGAAGCATATTTTCCCCTCTTAATTTTTTTCCTTTCCTCTTCTTTTCTTTCTCTTTTGGAATATGACTAATGCAGAAATATTTCATATGAATATTTCAGTGAATAGTATGTTTCTTGCCCTCTCATGGTGGGGGAGGTGTCAAGGAAAGAGAAAATTTGGAGCTGAAAATAAAATATTTTTAAAAATAAAAAAAATTAGGAAGTAAGTTATTGACTCCAATCAACACTCTACCAGTCTACTTCCTTTTTATATAATCCAGGAACAACTTAAAATTTTTTTCAATTAAATAAAATTTATTTTCTCTTCCTCCCACCTCTCCTCTATTGGGGAAAAAAGAAAGTAAAACAAAATCCTTATAAACAAATAGAGTCAAGCAAAAAAAACCCAAAACCCTGCATTGACTGTGTCCAAAAATTTATTCTGCATCTTGAATCCATCAGCTATCTATTAGGAAGGGTGTAATACGTTCTACCAAAGGTACCCCAGAATGATGAACATCAATTCTGTTACCAACTCTTAAATATTCAGTATTTACTAAAAAAGGAAGCAAAAGTTGAAATAATCAAAACATATCAGTTCACCCATAGGCCTAAATGGCACTCTCTCACTAATGATGTGGGATGTTTGAATGGGCTCAAACTTAAAGAAGTATAGCAGAATGTGAACAGATAAACCCATGTGTCTAGGACAACTCAAGATTCTAGATTGCAGTCTTGGATGTCATTGGTCTCCACATGTCATTGCTTGATAGGACCATTCCTCTCCTTACCCTTTTTCTTCTCTTGCTGGACATAACCACTTCTTTCCTTCTCCTAGGTCACTGAAACAGAGGCCAACTCTTTTATCAAGTATTAGCCTTAAGCCTAGGATCTGTCTGTGTGCTTCCCAGATCTTGTCCTTTTTCCTAGGCATTGAAGCAACATGATACTCATTTAATGAAAAGGCAATTCCTTTAAGCTTGAAATCCTTAATATTATTTAAGTATATTATTTCTAGGCTTTAAAGAACTATCTTAAGGCTTAGAGAGATATAGAAAGAATAACATGGGGGGGTGGAGCCAAGATGGCGGCATGAAGGTAGGAATTCCCAGAAACTCATTCCCCAAAAAACTCCAAAAGCCATCAAATTATGACTCTAGCCAAAATTTAGAGGGGCAGAGCCCATAGAAAGACTGAGTGATACAATTTCCCAGTTCAAGACAACTTAGAAGTTTCCAGAGGAAAGGTCTGTTTCACTGGGACAGGGGGTTGGAAAATGCCACTGTGAGCATAGCCGCAGCCACAGCACACCATGCAGCCAGCCAGGTGCCTAGATCCTTGGGGGTGCCTGGGTCTGTGGCAAAGGGGGAAGTTTCCATACCTCCTGGCCCAGGGATCACCAGGAACAGCTTGAAGGGGTTGTGAAAGAACTCTGCCTCACCAGAGTGAGTGCAGAGCAAGCACCAGCCTCAGAGAACAGCCCTGTGGTGAGAACCTGCAGTGGGAATCAGGGAAGCCAGCCTATACCTCCAGAGTATAGCCCACAGACAGTAAGGTGGTCAGAGAAGACTGCAGAGGTCTCTCTACTCTTCCTGGGGCAGGACTCATTTGTTTGCCCACACTCAGGTCCAGGTTGCAGTCTGGGCCCCCACAACACCACTATAGATGAGCAAGGATCCTCCTCACAACTTCAGAGCAGAGGGGAGGGCCTGTGGCCATCCACATGCCAAAAAGCACAGGCAAGAGAGCAGTCAGAGCCTCCCATAAGATCTGGGAGGAATTATAGTTCCTGTGGGTTGTCCCCAAAATCCCCCAAAGCCTTGAAAGTGCAGTAATAAGTCATAGGCAGAGGAAATGAGCAAACAAAAGAAAAAGAAGAGTCTGATCATAGAAAATTATTTGATCCCATGGAAGACTCAGAAGATGACAAAATCAAAGCTTCTGTTCCCCAAATCTCCAAGAGAAATAGAAAATGGGCTCAGACTATGGATGAACTA
The DNA here is from genome assembly GCF_037893015.1 of Macrotis lagotis. Lineage (NCBI taxonomy): Eukaryota > Metazoa > Chordata > Mammalia > Peramelemorphia > Peramelidae > Macrotis > Macrotis lagotis. The sequence goes on along the minus strand of NC_133658.1, from coordinate 146,673,618 downwards.
AAAAAGACTTTGAAAATCAATTAAGGGAGATAGAGGAAAAATTGGAAAGAGAAATGAGAGTGATGCAGATGAATCATGAAAACCAAACCAGAAGCTTAATGAAAGAAATAAAAAAAAATACTGAGGAAAATAATATGTTAAAAACTAGTTTGGGGGGCAGCTAGGTGGCACAGTGGATAGAGCACTGGCCCTGGAGTCAGGAGTACCTGAGTTCAAATCCAGCTTCAGACACTTAATAATTACCTAGCCCTGTGGCCTTGGGCAAGCTACTTAACCCCATTGCCTTGCGAAAAAAACCCAAAAAAAACCTAAAAAAAATAATTTAGGTCAAATGGAAAAAAAAGCAACACAAAGGGCAAATGAGAAGAATGCCTTAAAAAGCAGGATGCACCAGGTGGGAAAGGAGATAAAAAAGTTCTCTGAAGAAAATAACTCCTTCAAATGTGGAATGGAACCAAAGGAAGCTGATGACTTTGCAAGAAATCAGGAAGAAATAAAACTATTCAAAAAAAAATTAGAAGAAAATGTGAAATATCTCATTGGAAAAACAACTTTCCTCGAAAACAGATCCAAAAAAAATAATTTAAAAGTTATACAGAGGGGGTGGATAAGAAGGACTAATTATGAATAACTTAATAATGTTGAGCTGTTTGTATTCCTGCATGGGAAGAGGATATTGATAATCCATATGAACTTTCTCATTCATAAGAGCAGTTAGAAGGAGCATATATAGACAAGGCACAGGAAGGAACTGAATATAATGGTATAATATAGTAAAAAAATGGAGTCAATGGGTGATAAAGGAAAGTACTGGGAGGAAGATAAAGGAGAGGAAGAAAGGGCTAAGATATTTCACATGAGTCAAGAAAAAGCTTTTTCAATGGAGTGGAATGGGGGAAAGTAAGGCAGAATGAGTGAGCCTTCATTCTCATCAGAAATGGTTCAGAGAGGAAATAACACACACTTAATAGGGTATAGCAATCTATCTTACCCTAGAGATAAATGAGAAGACATGGATGGAATATGGGGGAATGGGGGGAGGGAAGGGGGGATAGATGACAGAAGAGAGGGAAGATTGTGGGGGGAGGGTACTCAAATACATCACATTTAGGTTTTTTAAGAAAGATTTTATTTATTCAGAGTTTTACAATTTTTCCCCCATTCTTGCTTCTCCCCACCCAGAAGGCATTTTGTTAGTTTTTACATTGTTTCCATGGTATACTTTGATCTCAGTTGAATGTGATGAGAGAGAAATGATATCCTTAAGGGAAAAAAATAAAGTATAGGAGAAAGCAAAATGACATAGTAAAATAATTTTTTTTTTCTAAGTTGAAGATATTAGTCTTTGGTCAAAGTCCACAATTCTTTCTCTGGCTACAGATGGTTTTCTCCATTGAAGATAGCTCAAAGTTGTCCCAGGTTGTTGTACTGATGGAATGAGCAAATCCATCAAGGTTGATCATCACCTCCATGTTGCTGTTAGGGTGTATAATGTTTTTCTGGTTCTGCTCATCTTGCTCAGCATCAATTTTTGAACAGGGTCAGGGTGAAAGGAGAGAGAATAGAATAAATGAGAGTGGAAATGTTAGGGACTGTTGTGTATGGGAGCATTATAAATTATCTTCACCTGGTATCCTTGAGCACCAGAGCCTTGTCTTACTAAGTGCCATGGAAGTGGTAGTGGATTAGAGAGACTGGGAAGGTATTTAAGCACTGGTCTTTTTGGTGAATAAACGGAGCACTTGGAGATCTTGATGGAGTATTTATCTTTTAGGCCCACCTCTATCCTTAGTTTGTAGGCAATCTTGGGCAAATCTTTCAGCCACTGTGGACCTCATTTTCCTCAAATTATTTACAACTTGTGGTGGTCCTCCAAAATTTTATCATGTACATTATTTGTTAATTTTTCATCATCTACCCCCAATAGATACATTTTTACTTATAAATTATTTGCACATGTTGCTATACTACCAACACTATCATTATATTTTCAAATATACACAAAAATAAAATTTTTAAAGGGTAAGATAAAGATAAAATGTATTTGATCTTAGTGTTAATAGAGAGTCACGGGGGGGGGGGGGGGGGGGGTGGCTAGGTGGCACAGTGGATAGAGCACCGGCTCTGGAGTCAGGAGTACCTGAGTTCAAATGTGACCTCAGGCACTTAATAATTACCTAGCTGTGTGGGCTCGGGCAAACCACTTAACCCCATTGCCTTGCAAAAAAAAAAAACTAAAAACTAAAAAAAAAAATAGAGAGTCACTGCAGGTCAGATCTGTATTTTAGGAAAATAAATTATTTTTTTGCTTGTGGATGGAGGGTTCAGGGGAAGTGTTTGGATGATCCCAGACAAAAGTTAAAACTAAAATAAATTTAATCAAAATAGAAAAATAGGGAAACTATACTATGTGTGAATAATATTATTCAATATTGTTTTAGTTCATTTAAAAATAACTAGACAGCATAAAATACCTGAGAGTATACCTGCCAAAATAGACACAGGTACTATATGAACATAAACATAAATACTTTTTACACAAATAAAGCCAGATCTAAATAATTGTAGTAATTACCTAGTTAAATCTGCTTACTACCATCTCAAATTGAGTTAGAAAAAAAAATAATAGCAAAGTTCATTTGGAAGAACAAAAGGTCAAGAACTTTTAAGAAATTGGGAAAAAAGATGTATCAGATGTTAAACTATATTAAAAGATGGGAACATTGTTGTTTAACTTTAAGATGAGAATATTGGTGTAAAATGGAAAATTCTTTTTATTTTCTATTAAAATTTTCTTGTATTAATAAAATTCAGACAAAAATAGAAGGAATGTAGAAAACTAGGGGAAAATTATCGAAGATGATCTGTCTCAGGGTGTGATTGGGTTGGAAAACTGGTAGAAAATGATGAGCCACTTGATTTAGAAAAACATGGAAAAACTTGAATTTAAGAAAGAGGATGCCATCTACCTTTAAAGAAATATGACAAGTGGAAATATCCACAAGTATGATCTTACATGTATGGGCATGAGTGTATATGTGTATATATGTATCTGTGTGTTTAATTGTAACCTTCTGGGGGAAGGGGTAAAGAAGGGGAAAAGAAAAAAATGCAAAACAGAGAACAAAGGAAAATTTAGGAGAAAGCAAAGAAAAGCTGGTCAACTTTGCAAACAATGGGTATTTGTTATATAGGTTTTTTGAAATGCAAATTTATTTTTTAAATTGAATCCTCTAATGCCTTGCTGTGTAGAAGGCAAAGTTCCCCCCCCCCCCCTTTTTGTATTTAAGTTTAAAAGAAAAAAAAAGCTCGTGCGGCCAGGAGTCTCGAGACTAGGAAGGACTGGGAAAGGTCGAGAGGCTGAGGTTGGCGGTTGCACCTGGAGTTCTAGGTGTCCGTCCGATTGTCAAGAGAGGAGACTGGTTGTCGCTGACCCAGGGGCAAGCATCCAAGCGAAGCTGGAGGGAGAGGATTTGGGAAAGCCCGGGGTGGCCAATGAGGCCCCCTCGGATCAGTCGCAGGCCCCGTACTACTCCTTAAGGTTCTCCCAAATTGGAGAGGTGACTTTAAAGGACTTGAGACAGCTGATGAAACTGAAGGGCTTGGAAGCTCTGGAGCTGTTGGAGGGGCAATTCGGAGGCGTGTCGGGGCTGTGCCTGCTGCTGCAGACGGACCCCGAGCTCGGGCTTCCCCTGGACCCCGGCGAGCTGAACCGCAGGCGGGAGCAGTTTGGCACTAATGAGATGCCTAGGCCACGGAAAAGGTATTTCTTGGAGCTGGTGTGGGACGCTCTGCAGGATACTCGGTTCATCTTACTGGAGGTGGCGGCCGCCCTGTCACTAGCCCTGACCTTCTACGAGCCCAGGGTCAGTAGAAACACCAAAGGCTGCTATATCAGCGGGGGCTCGGAGGAGGAAGGAGATAAAGTGGTGCGCTGGCTGGAAGGAGCAGTCTTGTTGACTTCAGTGACTTTAGTGGTGCTGACCACAGCCTTAATTGACTGGAACAAGGAGAAGCAGTTCAAGCATCTGCACGACCAAGTGGTCCTAAGTCAGAAGGGCAAGGTATTGAGGAATGGCCAGATCCTGGAGGTACCTGTCAAGGACATTGTGGTGGGTGACGTAATCCCAGTGTCCTATGGAGATATGCTCCCCGCAGATGGTGTCCTTCTTCAGTCTCAGAACTTAAAAATGAAGGAGACCTCCTTGACCGGAGAGTTGAACATGGTGAGGAAGTCCCCGGTCTTTGACCCAATTCTTCTCTCTGGGACCTATGTGGTAGAGGGCTGGGGCAGAATCCTAGTGACTGCTGTGGGGTCCAACTCACAAATTGGAATCTTACTGGCTTTGCTCACTGACAGTGACCAAGGAAGGCTGGAAGAGCAGCAAAAGGCCCCGGAATGGCCAATGCAAGGAAAGGGCATAATTAAACCAAAACATTTCTCTTCCAAAACAAAGTCAGTGCTTCAAAGGAAACTGTCAAAATTAGCAGCCATGATTGGGAAGTGTGGTATGTTCGTGGCCACCATCACAGTAGTTACCCTTATGACACACTTCGTAATTAATAATTTTGTGATGGAGGGGAAAAAATGGACCTATAGATGTATTTCAGTTTATGTCAAATACTTTATTAAATTTTTCATTATTGGAGTAACAGTCTTGCTGGTGACTGTACCTGAAGGTCTTTCACTTGCAGTTACATTGTCTTTGGCTTACACAGTAAAGAAAATGATGAAAGACAAAAACCTAGTAAGGCAGTTGGATGCTTGTGAGACCATTGGAAATATCACAACCATTTGCTTAGACAAAACTGGACCACTGACCACAAATAGAATGACTGTAGTCCAGGCTTATATTGGTGAGAATCATTACCAAACGCTCCCCAAACCCAATTCTATCCCAGACCCTATCCTGGAGTACCTTTTAAAAGGTATCGCTATTAATTGTTCTTATACTTCCAATATCATCCTTCCCAATGATAGTAAGAAGTTAATACAACAAATTGGCAATAGAACCGAATGTGCCTTATTGGGGTTTCTCCTTCATTTAGAATTGGATTATGAAACAGAAAGAGACAAAATACCACAGGATAGTTTGTATAGGGTTTATACCTTCAACTCAGATAGAAAATCCATGAGTACTGTATTAAAATTGTCCAGTGGGGGTTTCTTGATGTTCAGTAAAGGTCCTACTGATGTAGTTTTAGCAAAGTGTTGTAAAATCCTCAACAAAATGGGAGAGCCTGTGGAATTGACAGAAACCAAAACAAGAGAAATTGCTCAAAATATAATTGAGCCAATGACTTCTGAAGGACTTCAAACCATTTGTCTTGCCTTCAGAGAGTTCTCTGATCAGGATAAAGAACCAGACTGGGACAAAGAAGAGGATATCATTACAAAACTTACTTGCATTGCCCTTGTAGGCATTGAAGAACCTGTTAGACCTGAGATTCCAAGTGCCATTAGGAAATGCCAGAGAGCTGGCATAACTGTCCGGATGGTCACTGGTGACAACCTCAGTACTGCTCAAGCTATAGCATTCAAATGTGGTATTTTGAACAGCCAGGACAATTTCTTGTGTCTAGAAAGCAGAGAGTTTGACAGGCTGATACGTGATAAACATGGGAAGATTGAGCAGAAGCTCATAGACAGGATTTGGCCCAAACTTTTTGTGCTTGCAAGTTGTACCCCTACTGACAAATTCACACTCATAAAAGGGATCATGAACAGTTGTGTTTTGGGAGTGAAACAGATTGTAGCTGTAACAGGTGATGATACTGATGATGGCCCAGCATTAAAAGTGGCAAATGTTGGTTTTGCTATGGGCATCACTGGAACAGATATTGCTAGAGAAGCTTCCGACATCATTCTAATGGATGACAACTTCACAAGCATTATGAAAGCAATTGTGTGGGGGAGGAACATTTATGACAACATCTCCAAGTTCCTTCAATTTCAGCTGACTGTCAGTATAGTGGCATCAGTGGTGGTTTTTGTAGGGGCATGTGTGACACAGGATTCACCATTTAAAGCAGTACAGATGCTATGGATTAACCTCATTATGGATGCATTTGCTTCTCTGGCCTTAGCCACTGAGAAACCAGCTGAGGCAATTCTGCTGAAAAAACCATATGCAAGGAAACACCATCTCTTGTCCAGTTCCATGGTAAAGTATATTTTGGGCCATGCAACATACCAGCTTACAGTGACTTTTGTTCTTTTGTTTGTTGGTGAAGAGTTGTTTGATTTCGATAGTGGAAGAAAAGCTTTTCTCCATACTTCTCCTTCGACCCACTATACAATGATATTCAATACTTTTGTTATGATGCAACTATTCAATGAAATTAATGCTCGAAAGATTCATGGTGAGAGAAATGTCTTTGAAGGAATCCTCAACAATAATATCTTATGCATTATTGTGGGGGGAACATTTGCCTTACAGTTCCTTATTGTACAATTTGGTGGAAATGTTTTTAGTTGCACTCATCTTAGTCTAGATTTGTGGCTGTGGTGCATTTTCCTAGGAGCAGGGATATTAGTGTGGGGTCAGTTTGTAAGCATTATTCCCAACAAGTGTGTGGAACCTCTTATAAGGTTGATGGATAAGAAATTAGAAAAGGTTGATATTGTTGGCCCTATGGAATCAGTGACTGAGGACCTATTGTGGGTTCAGAACCCAAGCAGAGTCCAGAATCAGAAAAGACTCATACAATCATATCATACTTACTTTCACAGGAGTGTATCCCAAATTATCCAGTGACTATGAGAGCCAATTGCATGACAGGGATTTTTTTTTCCAGTCATTTTTATTTCCAATACCCTTTTCTAGGCAAAACTGCAAATTCACTCATTCATCCTTTTGTAAATATGAGGTATAGCAGTGAATGTGAAATCCAAGTTATCTGCACTGGCAGAAACAAGCAAACAAAACATCTTAAGGTATGTTCTTTGGGAATGGACAATTTGAACACAGTCAGAAATATATGATTTGGCTGCAAACATAATAAAAGAAATATCTAAGTGAACAATTGAGAGGCATTATTTATAATGTTTTTATTATTCTTTTTTCCTTTTTTAAACAACTTCATGGGTAAAAAAATAAATGTGTGCATTAATATTTGCTGTTAATCACAAGATTGGGTTGCATGTGTTACAAAGGATAAAAGCCTAATGAGAAGATATAGTTTCCAATTATTCCTATTCTGCTGTAAATAATAAAAATTCTGTCAGCAAACCTCACCTTTTAAATATTGGTGTCTTTGGGGAGTAGGGAGTTTCCTTGGTGTCTGTATTGACTTTGTCCTTGTTATATATTATATAAAAATAATAGATACTATTATAAAACATAAGCAGCATGAGTGCTTTGTAAAAATACAAGCAGCTACAATCTAAAGTTACTGCATTTCTCATTAATTTTCCACTAACCTACTAGTTCATAAAATTAACTCCAAAATGATATTAATATTATTAACAACTACAATAATACATTCAAACTATCTCTGCAGTCTTGGTTAAGTGGCCCAAATGACAAATAGAGCACAGGTATTGCAGTATATCTGATACATATATGATAAGGTGTCTATCATCAAGGAGAAGAAAGGAATATGCATTTGCTAATTGCCTACTATGTGTGAGACACTATGCTAAGCACTCTACAGATATTATCTCATTTGCAATAACCCTGAGAGATTTTTCCTCATTTTTCAGGTAAGGCAGAGGCGAAGTGACTTGTTCAGGGTCAGGCAGCTAGTGTCTGAGGCTGGATTTTAACAAGGAAATGCATCAACTTTCTGCTTTATTTTGGCTTTGGGTTCTTTTACACAAATAAAGGGAAGATATGTTAAAAAGTTTGTTCTTTTCCTTCCTGTGTGCATCATTAATATTCTATAGCACAGTCAAGGTATTTAGTTATAGAAATTATGCTCAAAGTTCTAAGTAGTTTGGGGTGGGGGTGGTGAGAAGAATGAAGTCTATATCCCTTTCCACATTTCTGTGTATGTTTTCCTGTAGAAGTTTAAACTGGTGCTAAAAGGCTCTTCATTTAAAAAAAAAAAGATATCAAAGATTTGTTCTTCAGTCACCTCCTGAACCCTCTTCATTCAATCAACCAGACAATAAGCATCAAAAAAGACACATTAGAATATAAGCTCCTGAGAGCAAAGATTATCTTTTCCCTCTTTTTGTATCCCTTATGTTGAGTGCCTGCTACCTAATCACCTAACTTCCTTTGGCCTTATTTTTCTCATCTCTAAAATGAGAGGATTTAATGAGATAGATGTTTGATGACATCCTTTCCAGGTCTTGGTCTCTTAGAAGAGGAGGGTAATTTTATTCTTATGGGAAAATGCAAAGCATTTCTTTTGGGAATTATGTATTCTGGGAATATTAGAAAAATATATAGCATTTCCATAACTATACAAAAATAACAAGCACATTCCTAATTTTCCTTTTTTAGTGGGGCAATGGAATTAAGTGAATTGCCCAAGGTATCAAAGCTAGTATCAAGTGTTTGGGGCTGGATTTGCAATCAGATCATACTGATTTGAGGGTCAGTGCTCTTATCTAATGTACCACCTAACTGTTCTCTAATTTTCGAATACACATTATATGCCTTTTGAAAAATATGGAGTTTTGTAATACCAACAGCTAGTTTGTATTAACAGTATTTTGGAGGAAATAATTTTTAGGGAAAATCAAGAGTCAACACTTTTGGAAAATTGTTAATTATCAATCAGGTTCATGTGCGATACAAAATGTTTCAAATTTGTGCTTCATAAAATTAGAGTCATAACAAATTTGCTTTTGGTTTCTTTTTAACATTTTTATTCATATGAAGAGTTAAAAACCAATTGACTTGACATGCCTACTTGACTTCTCTAATAAATTCTTAGAAACCTTCATAACTCATCAGGGCTAGTTACATTATGAAAAAGATAATTGACAATAATATAGTGTCTGGTTTTATTCTTTATCTAAAAGATCTTGCTGACAATATGATCCCAAAAGAAGGAGGCAGAAAGAATTAAACTCTTCCTTTTCCCACCTTTTCCGATACTCTCCCCAAATTTTCTGAGCCTTTGGACGAAAAGAATTACTTTCCAGCTGTTAGCAGACTCAGCAGGTAAAGTAGATTTTAGGCCACTGAAAACCAAGGTGATTATCACAGATCCACTGCTTTGTACTTCATCCTGGCACCTATATGTAGAATGATGAAAATAGCATTCAGCTTGGAGTCAGAAGGTTCAAATTACAATCCAGGTATTTATGAGTTGTGTCTCTGCAAGAAAGTCACTTTCCCTCTCTCAGACTCACTTCCCTCCCCTATAAAATGGTGATCCTAATAAACTATCTTCCTCACAAGATAATTGTGAGAAAAGTACTTTATAAACTTCAAATCAGTACATAAATGTGAATTATTCTAGCAGAAATCTGCCAGCTGGACATTGATTCAAGAAGTCAAATGCTTGAAAAGAAAAAGGCAATTCGGCTGATTCTAAATAAACAACAACAACAACAATAATAATAATAGTAATAATGATAATAACCACAGAATTGACTGCAAATCAGTAATCACTCCTCATTATTACCAAGGCATCATTACCAAATACCACCCTTATTTCTTTCAAAATTTTACTACCAACATTTTGTAGGTTGCATTGTTTTTTGCTCTGCTTCAGTACTTCCTTAAATGTTTGTTATAATCTAATTTTACCTCTATGGAAATTTAAGAGCACAATAGTGCCAAATGCCTTGGTATGTTGACCTATGGGGCGAGATCCATAAGGAATTCAGTTCCTTGTTCCTAAATACTTTTTTAAAATCATTGTCTAAATGGATAAAATATCTTGAAGAACGAACCTCAGATGCTAGACCATGTACCTGTTGGTTGACTTTCACCCTTCTCCAAACTCTGCGGTCTCTATGGACATATTTGTGTAGCATTGTGGGTTGGTGAACCCCTTAGGTATGATAATCCATAAACTGGCTATCCTAATCTCAAATCTCTTCCCAGCACTAATCTGGTCTGTACCCTGCTTCCAGAGTAATCTTCCTCTAGCAAATTGTTAATCTTCTGTCCCCTCTGCTCCCAAACCCTCAGAATTTTCATACCACATATCCTGATATTCAGAACTTTCAAAACTCTACAAAATCTGAATCCATGCCACAACCACCCCTTCACACATTTTCTACTATTCCCCAGTATGAATTCCCACTTTGCTCAGACACAGTTTTTATCAAAATCACCATACATGTTCATTATAGTTTTGGTATTTTTTTGTACTAACATTTTTATATTATATTTTGAATTCCAACTTAGATCCCTTCTTAGTTCCCTCCCCTGCCCCCTCCCTGAGACAGCATTCAGACATAGATTATGCATGTGTAATAATAAGAAATATTTCCATATTAGGAATTTTGTTCAAGAAGGCTCAAAGAGAAAAAAATAAAAATGAAAAATAGTATGTGTTAGTCCATATTCTAACAAAATCAGTTCTTCTCTGGAAGTAGATAGTATGCTTCATTATTAGTCTTTTGAATTGTCTTAGTTCATTGTATTCTCAATTGTATTCTCAACAATTGTATTGCTGAGAATAGATAAGCTATTCATCATACAATATTGCTGTTAGTGTGTAATATTTTCCTGGTTCTGTTCATTTCTCTATGCATAAGTTCATGCTAAGACTTTCCAGGCTTTTCTGAAAGCAATATTTTTTTTCTCTTTGCTAATATGACAAAAAAGGAAAATGTCAAATGTTGGAAGGAATGTGGGAAAACTCGGACTCCTCATTTCTTGCAATAATAGTCCATTATAATCATATACTGTAGCTTGTTTGACCATACATTCCCCAATTGATGGATATCCCTTTGATTTCCAATTCTTAGCCACTACAAAAAAAGCTACTATAAATATTTTTGTACAAATAAGTCCTTTTCCCATTTTTGGAATCTCTTTGGGATATAGAACTAGTAGTGGTGTTCCTGGATCAAAGGGTATGCACAGTTTTATTGCTCTTTGGTCATAGTTCCAAACTGCTCTCTAGAATAGTTGGATCAGTTCACACCAACAATGCATAAGAGTCCCAGTTTTCCCACATTCCTTCCAACATTCAACACTTGCCTTTTTTGTCATATTAGACAATCTGATGGGATGAGGTGGTACCTCAGAGTTGTTTTAATTTGCATTTCTGTCATCAATAGTGATCGAGCTTTGATTTGATAGATAGCTTTGATTTCTTTGAAAATTGTTCATATTCCTTGGGCATTTTATCAATTGGGGACTAACTTAATTTTTATAAATTAGATTCAGTTCTCCATATATTTGAGAAATGAGACCTTTATTAGAGATATAGGTTGCAAATTCCCTTCCTGCCCAGTTTTATGTTTTCTTTTGGTTTTGTTTGTGCAGAATTATTTATTTTACATTTTGTATTGCTCTATCTTCTTTGGTTCTAAATTCTTCCTTATCTTTAAATCTGACAGATAAACCCATGCTTTCTTAATTTGCTTATGGTATCGCCTTTTATGTGTGAATTACATTATCATGATATACAATTCAAGATGTTTTTTGAGTCCCACTTCAGGACTTGCTCAATCTTCCCCAGGTGAGCATTGGAAGGGCAAGAGACAATGATGACAAAGGAGACTGGTACTTCATCAAGATCTCCAAATGCTCCATTTATTCACCAAAAAGAGCAGTGGTTAAATACTTTTCCAGTCTCTAATCCACTCCCACTCCAGTGGCACTTAGTAAGATAAGACTGGTGCTGAAGGACACCAGATGAAGATAGTTTATAGTATTCCCATACACAATAGTTCCTAACAGATGTTGTTCTATACCTAGTTTCTGCCATACATACTATTTACCAGTTTTCCCAGCAATTTTTGTCAAAAAACTAAGTTTTTGTTCCAAAAGCTTGGATCTTTGGGTTTATGGTCATTTACCATCATATAATTTGTAACTAATCTATTCCACTGATTCACCATTCTATTTCCTAGCCATTACCAGTTTGTTTTGATAATTATATCTTGTATGGCTAAACCATCTTCTTTTGCATTTTTTTCACTGATTCCCTTGTTATCCTTGAGGTTATGTTCTTCAAGATGAATTTTGTTTTTATTTTTTCTAGCTCTATAAAATAATTTTTGATAGTTTGATTGTTATGACACTGGATAAATATATTAATTTAGGTAGGATTGTCATTTTTATTATATTGGCTCAGCCTACCCATGAGCAATTAATATTTTTCCAGTTGTTTAGATCTGACTTTGCATGAATATGTTCTAAAGTTATATTCATGTAATTCCTTGGTAGACTATCAAGTATTTTATATTATCTATGGTTATTTTATATGTAATTTCTCTTTCTATTTCTTCTTGCTGGGCTTTGTTGGTCATATAAAAAATGTTGATGATTAATATGGGTTTATTTTGTATCCTGAAACTTTTCTAAAGTTGTTAATAATTTCAAGTAGCTTTTTAAGTTGATTCTCTATGATTTTCTAGGAATAACATCAAATCATCTGCAAAGAATGACAGTTTCATTTCCTTATTGCCTGTTCCAAAGCCTTTAATTTCTTTTTCTTTTCTTAATACCATAGCTAGCATGTCTAGTACAATATTATATAACAGAGTTGATAATAAGGATCTTTGTTTCACCCTTGAATTTATTGGGAAGGCTTCTAATTTATCCCTATTACAGATAATTACTTTGGTGTTTTTGCTAATGTGTTCTTGGCATGTAAAACCTTCCAGTCTTTCTTCCTTGTGGCTTTTTATTCTTACCATTCTAACCATCCACTTTTCAAAGAAAATTCAGATCTCACCTCCTATGAAAGTTTTAAAAAATTTAAGTAGGTCTCTCAGATATCCATTCTCTGAACTCAACTGTGTTTATAGCCTCTACCACCAGTTAAGTATACACAGTCTTATGTTTCATGTTGGTCTTCCTAGACTACAAGGTTGACAGCAGAAATCGTATACTCTTCTGCTGCCCTAAAGTGCTAGGATAAATAAATCCTCCTTGGGGTAGGATGATTCAAACTCAAGGAGTACTCATTCAAATTGCCACAATGAGAGGCTCTAATGATGATTATGATAATTGTTTATTAAATTGTCATTAATAACTATTTATGGGGAAGAAAGCAATTGATAAAATAAAAATGATAAAATGCCACTCTGATCATAGATCTTTATTTTTGTCGATTATAGTTGATCATTTATCTTACTGCTAACAGAGTAGTACTATTTATTAATCATACCTATATGAACTAGCTGAGATACCAGCAAAAGGAATGTTTAAAAGACCAGTTTAAAAACACAGGAATCTTGAGGGGATAGGACAATGATTATGATTAATCGGCAACTTCCAAAATGAAACCTAAGGGGAACCATTTATATATAAAGCCATTATATGGCTTTACTTGAAATTCTTAAACAGAGCATATGGAAACCAAGAGAACTATATCAATGATTTACACTCTGTTATATTTGTCTTCCTTCTAGAGGCAATCGCAATCGACCAACTTAGTCTCCTGACTTAAGAGAAAAGTAGTATTATGGTTGCAAGAGCCCTTGATAGATATTACAATAGATAGATGTTACACTTTTTTAAAATGGATTTTCATTAAATTTTGATATCAAGAAAAGGATAAAATAGAGAATTAGAATAGGCCAAATGAGCATGTCATTGTCACAATAACCTCCCAGAGCAGAGTACAAACAAAAGATGAGTTCCAATAGGTGAAAAAATTCTCCAGATGCTTATATTGGACTGGTTGCATCAAGCTCTGGAACATTGCTAGAGTTCCTCAAAGAGATCTATGGCTATTTGAAAGAGATTTCTTAATATTCCAACCTAGAGGGGCAACCAGGTGAAGCAGGAGATAGAGCACCGGCCTTGGAGTCAGTAATACCTGAATATCTGTCCTCAGACACTTAATAGTTACCTAGCTGTGTGACCTTGGGCAAGTCATTTAACCCCATTGCCTTAAAATAAAATAAAAAATAAATACAAAAAACATTCCAACCTAGAAAAGCAAATTGAATGTAAAATTTCTATTGCCCAAATTAAGACTTTACATTAGGGCTACTCATTGCATCAATCTGAATGAGTGCTAGTTGAATTTGAAGGGATTTTAAAAATTAGGAGATTTGATACGTTTTCCATTTCATAAGTTTTTCTTGCCCTTTTCAATTCCTTCAATTCCAAACACCTCCCCAGGTGAGTGATTATGTAATAAGACAAGTGTCTACTAGAGAGGAGAAAAGGACTTACATGTTCAAAGTAGTTTTATTACAGCATATCTATTAAAGGATATTATTTACAGTGGCTGGAGGTGGGGTGGGTCTCTTTGGGCTTCCAAAACTGCATTCCAATAGGGGCAATGGATTGGTACAAATCTCCAGATTGTATTGATGTGGCAACTCTACAGATGGCATTTCAAGTCTCCCTTTATTATGGTCAAAGTCTTATCATTGGTAATGTATTAGAGATGCTCCATTCTTTTCAGAGGTGTGGAAGAAAATGATGTCATTCTCTTCCTCTGTAATCTTTGATTTCAGGAGTTGATGGAGAGTGATTATAATAGTAGAAGAGTTCCAGTTTTAAACAAGATTGATTAAAATGAAAATCTCTAGAAGATAAAGGGCTGAGATAGACATATTATTGAGAAAAGACTGACTGACCTTTTCAACTAGTCTCTGCGATGAAAGCAAAAAGTAAGGGATAATTAATATTTAGAGATTAGCTGTCAAGTACCAGGAGAATGACTTTGGGTTGTTGAGAAATTTAAAGCCTCATAGACATGCTGGTAGGTCCTTTTTTCAGGGATTCTACATATGAAATTCTACCTCACATTACATAGGGGAGGGGAATAAGCTTTCTCTGTAAAAATATTCTAACAAAGGTATTAAATACCTCACTTATTAATATAGTTTTGTATCTCAAACCTGAGGATGCTATGGGACTATTGCAATTTTTGAACCACAAAGTAGATTTGAATTATGTCTGAGAGTTTTTTAAAGGACACACAAAGACTCTGAGAGATACACTGAGAAGAACTGCTATATTAGGAAGAAAGTATTCCTGTGTCTAGAACTTAAGAAGCTGAACTAGAAAGAATCAGTGGGCAAAGTGAAAGGAGAGCTAAGTTTGTGGCAGAGAACTGCTATAGAAGAAGACTCTGGAGACCCCACTGGCATCCCAAAGCAGGAGACTCAGGTGGAAGACCAACTTAGTTGTACCCACCTCTTCAAGCTAAAAAAAGCTTTAAAAAAGGATCTCCTCTTTTCCCTTTCTTCCCTCTACCTTTTCCAGGCTAGTCCATTTACAGAGAGTATAATCTACTGTGTTTATTTCTTTAACATAAATGTTTACAGTATCATGATTTTTCCTAGCCATAAAAAGGCCAGGAGTAAACTAGAAAAAATTTTAAAATTAAATTAAGGATTAGGAAACTTCTAATTAAATATTAGTAATTTAACTAAGTCAAGTCAAGTCATTGTTGTTCTGTCATTTCAGTTATGTCCCAACTTTTTGTGACCCCATTTGGGGTTTTCTTGGCAAGGATGCTGAAGTGGTTGGCCATTGTCTTCTCCAGCTCATTTACATATGAGGAAACAGCCAAACAGGGTTAAGTGTCTTGCTCAGAGTCACACAGATAGGGAATAGCTGAGGCCAAATTTTAATGAACATTTGTTAAATGGCTACTATGTGATGGATGCTATGCTTAGCCTTGGGAGATACAAAAAAAGACAAGAGCTCACAGTCTAATAAGGGAGACAATATCCAAAAAATTATGTTAAAAATATATATGAGTTGGGCAACTGGGTGGCACAGTGGATAGAGCACCAGCCCAGGAGTCAGGAGGACTTGAGTTCAAATGTAGCCTCAGACACTTAATATTTGCCTAGCTGTGTGACCTTGGGCAAGTCATTTAACCCATTGCCTTAAATTAAAAATATATATATATTATATGTATGTGTGTGTTTTCTGTTACTGTATAAAAATATGTTTGTATACATATACCTACACATATAAATATGTATATACATGTCTGTGTATATATGTATGTACACATATTTTTATATATATTATATATATATAATATATATAAATTGCAGAAAATCAACTAAAAAGTCATTAGCATTGAGGAAGATTGGGAAAGGCTTGGAAAAAGATTGAATTTTTCCAAGACTTGAAGGAAGCAAGGGGAAGACAAGGACGTGAATAAGGAAAGAATTCAAGGAATGGAGAAAAACCAGTTAGGAGATGGTGTGTCATTCATATTCAAGGAATAACAAGCAGATCGATGTCATTGGATTGTGCAATATATGGAGGGCAATAAGGAATATGAAGATTAGTAAGGTAGGAAGAAGTCAGGTTCTGAAGGACTTTAAAAGTCAAATGAAGGATTTTATATTTGATCTTGTAGATACTAGGGAATTGCTTGCTGGAATGTTTTAAATGGGATGGGGTGTATGTGGGACATAATCAGACCTGAGGTTCAGGAAGATCAATTCTGTGGATTAGAGTAGGTTGAGACCTAGAACAGGGAGACCCTAGAAAGAATGCTATTGCCTGAAAGTGGTGAGAGTGACAGCACTGTCAGAGGAGAAAGGGAAGCCTATACAAAAGATGTCATGAAAATAGAATTGATGGGATTTGTCAACTGCTTGCATATGAGAAATGACAGAGAAGAGTCAAGAATCACACCTAAATTAGATTGTGAGCTGGGTGACTGGAAGGAAGGTGTCACCTTAGGCAGTAATTGGGAAGTGAGAAAGAGCAGAGAACTCGAGGGGAAAGATAATAAGTTCTGTTTTGGACATATTGAGTTGAAGATATCAATGGGACATCCAGTTCCCACCATGTCCAATAGGTGGTTTGAATCTCAGAACAGAGGCTAGGAGAGAAATGACTTATTGCTGTCTGGTCATTTCAGTCATGTCTGTCTCTTTGTGACTCTATTTGGGTTTTGAGTTTGGTTTTTTTTTTTTTTGGCAAGAATATTGATATGCTTTGCCATTTCATTCTCTGACTCATTTTACAGGTAAGGAAATTAAGGCAAACAGCGTTGTGACTTGCCCAGGGTCACACTTTCTGATTGTCTAAGACCAGATTCCAAGCAATTATGATTATTAAACTGTTTCTTCAGATATATAAACTAGAAGAAAAAAGCAATGAGCAGTAAGCATACTCATCAAGTATGGCTTAATTTACTGAAAAAACCATTCATCATAAGAGTCAGAGAGGATGGTATGAGGGGACTAAAATATCCAAGAAGGAGCCTGAGTTCAGAAGAATTCTGTCCTCTATACACTCTTGGCTTCCTAAACTTTGACATACATTGGCCTAATGCCTATATCATTTGGAGGGAATTTCCATTGCTCAACAACCAAAAAAAAATCGAGGGATGTGGATTTGAATCTTGACTTTTACTAGCCATTTGATTAAATGAAGTCATTTAACTTCTCTGGATCTCAGTTTCCTCATTTGTAAAACTAGGGGATTGGATTATTTGACCTGCAGAACTCCATCCAGTTCTAAATCTCTAATCCTATGAATCTTTTCTTCTCCCTAAGTCTTTGAACTTTCCAACCAGAAATTGGTTCCTCTACTTTTCTTTAACCTTGAGATCTTAGGAGCCCAGTTACTCTGAAATTTTACTTGGTGGGATTTTCAGGACCACCATCTTATTTTGAGACTCCTGTTTTCCTCCCCAGATTAGGATTGTGTTTGCTGCCCCTAAAAAGTCCATCTTGAGGACTTTTGATTGCTGGAACTAGAAATAATTATTGTCTCAATAGCATCTGGGTCTCCCAGATATGGGTCAAATTCTAGTGGTTTCTGAGCAACAGTCATTTGATGATATGTTCCTTTCCAACATCTCAGTAACTCCCAGTCCATGATCACAGAAATATCTCTGCCATGACTAGAAAGCCTCTTTGTCAGAATAATTTGTCTTGACTGGCAGCTACATTCTTCACAGTTCCAGAACTTTCAGTTGCCTTGTCCTGAGGGCCTCCCACGGGCACTGCATGAAAGCCACCCACAAAGCTATCATAAGGGCATCTTTTTCAGCCAGGTAAATTTTCAATCAAAACTTCAGTAGTTGCCTGCTCTCCTAGTTCTCCCCCTCTTCCCTGAGTGAAAGGAATCACTGACTTTTACCTATTTCTTTCCTCCCCACTGTGAACAGATTTAAGTATCCCTTTGAGAAAAGCCTTTAAGATACAAGTCATTAAATAATTGAATACCTGAATTAGAGCCATTTTAAGAATCATTTGATATTCTGGCACATAAAAAAGGCTCAGTTTTTAAGAACCACAGGGAAAGGATCAAGTCAATTCCATTAAGGACAATCTCAGCAGGTACCTAATTCACAACTTTACCTTGAGCCTGCCCAGCTTATCTTTATCGGTGAGCAATCCAATTAGAAGCTTGAACAAGGGTCATTTATGTTCTACTCAAGGCTATACTTAGGAATTGGATTTGGAAATAAGATTATTTAGTAACTTAGCCAGGGAATCTTTGAAAGGCATGGAGGGAGCAGATCATCAGCCCTTCTAAATCATTCCTAATAGTAACTTTATGATAAATAATAATTTCTGATATTTGTATATTGCCTCTAATTGCAAATCAGTTTTATATACATATATACATATATATATATATTATCTCTTTCAGTCCTTAAAACACTGTGAAATAGGGAATTCAAGCATTATTTGCTGATTTTTTCTCTTTCAAATTTTATAATAATCAACAAATATTTCAAGATAGAAAAAACTGGGAAGAGGATTTTATAAAATCACTGAACTTGTGTAATATATGGTTTTGCTTAAATAGATGAGAGAGAGAGAGAGAGAGAGAGAGAGAGAGAGTAATAACACTGTTGCTTTATTTGAGTTCACTCTTCTATACTTCTTTTTATTCCTTCCATGGCTTTATTTGAGTTATGTGAACAAACAAATTGACATATTGGTCATGTCTGAGTATGCAGGCTTGATTCTATACTTCTAGTCCCTCACCATTCTGCCAAAAGAAGGTTGGAGGTGTATTTTGAAATTGTAATTTGTCAGTGCTTTTGTCAGAGTACTGAAGTCTTTAAATGCTATTTCCCTCACATTATTATTTTAATAATCATATAAATTTTTCTCCTGCATCTGTTTATTTCATTCTTCATCAGATTTACAGCACAGCCAGTTTGAAATGTCCAATAAGCAGTCCTCACATTATTATTCTAGTCATCATATAAATTATTCTCCTTCTGCTTATTTCAATCTATGTCAGTCAACAGCATATCCAATTTAAATGTTCAATAGACAGTTGTTAATGTGAATATGCAGCTTAGAGAAGGTCGGATATATAGATCTGGGGGAGTCATCTGTAAAGACTAGCATGAAAATTAAGTCTGTGAGACCTAATGAATTCACCATATAAAGAGAGAAGAGGATCCATAAGAGAGATATTGATGTTGGAGGAATAACATGGGTGATGATCCAGCAATGGAAACTGTGAAGTAGTCAGATAGGAGGAGAAGAACCAAGAGAGAGAATTTTTTAAATATTCTGAGAGGAAAGAGAATCTGTGAAGAGAGTGTCTGGGAGGTCACCTATGTGAAAGGCAGTAGAAAAGAGAGAGTTTTAATAGTGATGAAATAGGAAAGCATGATGCAAAGGAGTTGAGAAAGGAGAGTCAAGAAAGTGGAGGCATTGGGGTGGCTAGGTTGCACAGTGGATAGAGTGCCGGCCCTGGAGTCAGGAGTACCTGAGTTCAAATCTGGCCTCAGACACTTAATAGTTAACTAGCTGTGTGGCCTTGGGCAAGCCACTTGACCCATTGCCTTGCAAAAAAATAGAAAGAAAGAAAGTGGAAGCATTGACTAGAGACAATTTTTGTAGAAGTTTCACTGAGAAAGAGAGAAAAAGAGGATATAAAGCAATAACAAGAAGATACTTAACAAAAAGATTCATTGAGTGATAGGGTGAAAGAACATGTGTGCAGATAACAGGGATGGAGCCAATAGATAAGCACTTAATAAATGTTGTTTGTAAGGCTTAATTGAAACATTTTTTCTGACTCCAGATGGATTAGCTTTCAAAACTATATTCCAACACCTCTCTCAAATGATGGTGCAAAATTCTTTTAAAATATCAGCAGCCTAGTCAAGGAAATCCCCCCCAAAATGCTGAAGAAAATAGCATACTAAAAACCAGTTTAGGTCAAATGGATAAAACAGTTCAAAAAGTTATTGAGGAGAAGAATGCTTTTTAAAAAGCAAAATTGGCCAGATGGAAAAAGATATAAGAAAACTCTCCGAGGAAAACAAATCCTTCAGACAAAGAATAGAACTCAGGAAGATTGATGAATTTACGAGAAATCAGGACTCATTACTTAAAAACCAAATAAAATGAAAAATTAGAAGAAAATGTGAAACATCTCATTGAAAAAACAACTGATATGGAAAACAGAGAGCAAAATAGAAATGGAGAGAATCCACTGATCCCCCTGAGAAAGAGATCCCAAAAAACCAACCCCTAGGAATATTATAGCCAAGTTCTAGAACTCCCAAGTCAAAGAGAAAATATTACAAGCAGCCAGAAAGACACAATTCAAATATTGTGGAGCTGCAGTCAGGATCACACAGGACTTAGCAGCAACTACATTAAAAGCTCATAGGGCTTGGAATATAATATACCGGAAGGCAAAAGAGCTTGGAATGCAACCGAGAATCAACTACCCAGCAAAAATAAATGTCCTCTTCCAGGGAAAAAGATGGACTTTCAATGAACCAGGGGAATTTCAAATGTTCCTGTTGGAATGGCCAGAGCTGAACAGAAGGTTTGATCTTCAAATACAGGACTCAGGTGAAGCATGGAGATTGGTGGAGAAGGGGAAAATATGAGGGACTTAATGATGATGAACTGCATGTATTCCTGCATAGAAAAATGACACTGACAATACTCATATGAACCTTCTCAGTTAATAGAGCAGGTAGAGAGAGCTTTTGTAGTTGAAGCACAGGAGAAAGCTGAATTTGAAGATAAAATATGGTATAAAAATGGAGTCAATAGAAAAAAGGGAAATGGAATGGGAGAAAGAAAAAGGAGAGGGGGAATAGGCCAAGATATTTCATATAATAAGATTTTTCTTTATTACAATGAACTGTTGCAATGATATGGAAGGCGGGGAGACAAGGGGGAATGAGGGAAACTTTGCTCTCATCAGAGGTGGCTAGGAGAGGAAACAGCATATATACTCAATGGGGTATAGGGTAAGAAGGAGCAGTGGGGCAAGGGGAAGGGGGGGAAATGTGAGTGATGGAGGAGAGGATGGACCATGGGGGGAGAGTGGTCAGATATAACACATTTTCTTTTTTACTTCTTGCAAGGGGCTGGGATTGGATGGCCTGTCTGGGACCATAGGGCCAGGTGGATGCTGGGCCTAAGGGGTGGTATGGGGGCTTGGGGCCTCTTGGCCCCAGGGCCAGGGATCTGTCTGCTGAGCTACTCAGCTACCCTACATCAGAGTCAGAGTGAAAGGAGAGAGAAAATATAGTACATGGTAGTGGAGAAATGCGAAAGGAGGAAGTTGTGATCAGCAATGGCAACAGTGGAAAAATATGGAAGTAACTTTTGCGATGGACTTATCATAAAGAATGTGATCCACCCATGACAGAGTTGTTGGTGTTAGAACACAGACTGAAGCACATTTTTTATTATTATTATTTGGGGGAGGTTGCAGGGCAAATGGGGCTGGGTGGCCTGCCTGGGGCCACATAGCAGGGTGATCATTGGGTGTCTGAGGCCAGATTTGGACCCGGGTGCTCCTGTCTCAGGGGCCAATGTTCTGTCTGCCACCCAGCCACCCTTACTATTATTACTATTTTATTTTATTTTGGGTCTTCTTTTTTCCTTTTTTTTGGTTTTTGCAGGGCAGTGGGGTTGGGGTGGCTTGCATGTCACATGGCTGGGTTATTGTTGGATGTATGGGGCCGGATATGAGCTCAGGTGCTCCTGGCTCCAGGGCTGGTGCTTTGTCCATTGTGCCACCTGGCCATACCTACAATTATTACTATTATTTTTTATTTTAATTTTTTCTCTCCCCTTTATTGCTCAAGTGAGTCTATATTTTTTTGAGGGAAGGGTATTTTGTTTACTCTTAAAAAAGAATATTTTATTAAAAACATTATTTATAAAAAATTAATTGTGCAAAATGAGAATAAATATCAAATATTAAAAATATTCTTTTAAAATAAAATAAAACTTCAGTTTTAAATATTTGTATTCAAAAGATCTTAGCAGAGATCATTGTAGCCAGATCATTCAAGAGAAAAGCTAAAGTTGTTCTACCATTATGTGATGTCTAGAGCTGACGTTATATGTGGTACATTACTGATAGGAAAGGCTGAGAGTGAATAATTAGACCAGCCATAGTTGGTGTGCTTTCTGGCCATTTGATTTGTTTACAGAACAAATGCCATATCCAGGTAGGTCTCAGGGACAATAGAAAAGTATAACCGATTGGCCTAAGTGTCAGTCCCAAGAGGAATCCCTTATATGGATATATCTGTGACTCTTCCATGGCATGACTAATACATAGGATGCTGGGGAATATTTACTTACTTCCCCCCTGCCCACACTCTTTTTCTCATGAGTCAAATAGTATTTAGTAGACTCAGGATTAAGTCAGGGGTGATAAAAGCTGTTATATAATATAGACTTCCTCTCTCATAGGATGCTTGTTATAGACCCTACCCCACTAAACTGAGGGTATGGGGGCAGCTAGGTGGTGTAGTGGATAAAGCACCGGCCTTGGAGTCAGGAGTACCTGGGTTCAAATCTGGTCTCAGACACTTAATAATTACCTTAGCTGTGTGGCCTTGGGCAAGCCACTTAACCCCATTTGCCTTGCAAAAAAACAAAACTAAAAAAAAAAAAACCCTAAACTGAGGGTATGCTTGAGAACCTCAAATGCTGCAGTTATCATGAAGCTTCCTTGTTATATTCAAGTAGGTGACTACAGGCTAAACAACAGAGAAGAACAGTAGCAGTCAAAGGAGGGCCAAGGTATTCAGTGTAGTGTAGTGAACTAAGTTCAAATTCAGCCCTAAATATTTAGTTGGATATCCCTGGGTAAAACCACTGAAATGTTCTGAGTCTCAGTTTCCTTATCCAACAATGACCAGGTCATTTTATTTTGCTCTGTCTTTCATTTTTTTGAAAATGGAATGCTCTATCATTTATTTCACAGAAATGAGATCAGAAAATGAAATTCCTTCTCTGCCTCCCAATTAAATTTCTTTGGGTGAGTGAGCAAAAATGGTGTCAATATTTAAATCTGTCAGTTAAAAAAAAATGGACAGAGAGTTCAGGATTTAGGATCATAGGATCCGAGTCAAATTCTGGAGATTCCATGTATTAATTATATGATCTTGGGCAAATTACTTAAATTCTCCATGCCTCAGTTTTCTTATCTGTAAATGAAGAATTTGACCTAAATGATTTTGTAAGGATCCTTCCAGTTCCAGACCTATGGACTTTATAGGAAAAGTGGCCTCATTGATCAGGACATTGTGAAAGAAATCAAGATGAATTTCCACATGTAAATAATCCATTCATTCATTTGATATGTATTGTTTATTGGCCTAATATTTATAAATCACTTAGTTTAATTTAAGAGTGTTATACAAGTTCTCCAAGATCAGAGAGTTTCTAGGTTAATTGGAGAGATAAGACTGATACACATGAAACAAAAGTAAATAATATAAGACAATAAAAAATGAATTATGTGTTCAAATGATAACTTACTATAGGAATTTGGAGGAGAAAATCAAAGATGACAAAATAGGGAAAAACCTATGGACAAAGTAGGAATTGTCTGGGCTTTAAAAGAGATTGGGGGAATTTGGAGAAGATTTAAATAGAACTGAAGAGATGGTGCAGCACTTCGCAAAATAAGAATGAAGATGATAGGTGTGGAACACTAGAAAAATTAGAGTACAAAGTATATATTGGGAAATTAAATTAGCCAGGTTGGCTAGGGCCAGATTGTGATAGGCCTTGAAAACCAGAATGGAGTGAATGGAACTGAAAGAAGTCAAGAAGATACACATATAAAAATGAAAGATGATCCCTGCCCTCTAGAAACTTACAATTTAAGGAGAGATGACAATATACCAAAGGAGACTGAAAAACAGATGAGAGGGAAAAGGTACTCAGCATGGGGGCTTAATGGAATCCAAAGTGGTACAGCTGGGTGTGAAATGAAGAGATAGCTGAGCTGTGTCCCTCCTTAAATGGAAGTTTAGGGAGTTTTTTAACCTGCCCTCTAATCAGAAAGGTCACAAGACAGAGCATACCGAAGAGACATAAGAACCAAGGCTGAGGCAATCTTGCAGGATGAGGAGGTTCCTGTTGATAAGACTTTTGAGGACTTGATGGAGAAGACCAGAATAGTACAACCAGGTGGGAAATGAGATAAAAAAATGAAAAAAATCAAGCAGATTCTTTCAGACCATTGAAAGGAGTCTTGTTCTTTATTCTGGGACTTTAGGGTCTCCTTAATAAAAAAAAACCAAAAAACTTTCTTCTGTCCTTCAGACTTAGTTCCCTATTCATCCTTCCAGCACAAAACACTATTTCCTATGAATTATTTACAATTTGTAAAGAATTTCCATATGGTTTTCTCCTTTACTCTTCATCATCACCCTTACCATATCATGTAGGCAATATTATCCCCTTTTTTACAGATGTGAAAACAAGTGAAGAGAGATGAAATGAGACCTAGTCAGCAGCTTTCAGGATCGAATACCATAGGATTATAGATTAGGAGCTGAAAGGTGTTTTAGAGGTCATCTCATCCATTTCCCTGATTTTACAGATGAGGAAACTGAGTCACACAGGCAGGCAGTAAATAACAGAGTTCAGATTTGAACCTCGACCCTCAGATTCCTAGTCCAGGGTCTTTCTACCACATACAGGATGCTTCCAATAGTTTAAGAGGGCTATAAGTCATTGGGAATCTCTGCATCTTTAGACTCATTGAAAGCAAAAGGCATGTACCAGAATAGGGAAGAGGATTATCTCAGGGTCAGCTTCATTGTGTCACTAGAAGAGTAAGACAATAGTTGCTCAGAGGTTGTCAACAAAACTGTCCTCAGTAAAGCTTAACCTTACTTGGGATTCTAGTCCAGGAAATATTTCTTTCCTAGAGACATTCCTTCATCAAACTTGCACTCTAAATTTAGTCTGAATGTGTGAAAGGAGAAAGAGGAAGTTAGCCTATAAAATTTATGTTAGAATAATCCATCTGAATGCTCATTATTTCTATCCAGGAGATTAGTGTCTGTTGTCACAGAATACCTGGAAACACTGAACCATTTATTAGCATTATTTTGCATCTACTACTAACCGCTTCCCCTGATGCCTCCTCATTTGAATTACAGAATCTCTGAGGAAACCTTAAAGGTCATCTCATCCATGAGCCTTTGCCTCTGTATCATCTCCAAGGAACACTAATCCAGCCACTTCCTGAAATCTTAAAATTGGGAGAATCTTGTTGTTCCCCAAGGCATTTTATTCCATTTTAGGACATAAGCAATTGTCAGGGAATTAAGGGGAAAATAAGGGAGGAAAAAAATCTTTGCAATTGCTTCTAGTTCTATCTTCTAGAGCCAAGCAGAAAAATTCTTGTCCCCCACTTTAAAATTTAATTTATTTTATTCTGTACTTGAGGAATAAAATGAGCATTTCAGTAACATAGTAGAATAGGAAAAAAGATGATTATATGTGAGCCACAAATCTATTATGTACTACTTGCAGTTATTTTAAATATATAATAAAGTTATCATGGAAATTTCTTTTTTTTTCCTTTTTTCTCCCCTCTCACATTTCTACACAGTAATCCTTTATATACGTGAAGACTTCCATCATATGCTCCCCAAATCTTTCCCTTTTCAGGCTAAATAATTCCTAGACAATCAGAAAAGTCTTACAAGGCATGGCCTCTAGGTCTATGTCTAGCTTACAGATTCAAAGGTTTATCATTGTAGAAGAGTTGCTAGATTTGCTCTTGCTTTGCCCCAGAAGACAGAACTCTAAGGAATGAGTAGGATCTACAGAAAGTTAGAGGACTGGATTTGGAGTTGGAAAGACTAGAATTCAAATTCTACCTCAAACACATCCTAGCTATGTGACTTTGGGCAAGTTGCTTGTCCTCTGAGAGTCTTGATTTCCGTATCTGTAAGATGAGGGTAATAAAAGAACCCATCTTCCAGGGTGTTATGAGGATCAAATACAATAATATTTATAAAACAGTTTGAGGTGCTTTATTTGTAGTTTTAGTATTTATGTAGTACCTAGAGTACTCTGTAACATTATTTCATAATAATACAAACATTTAAATCTACTATAATTTAAATATTTAGATTTTATTTTAAAATTTTCTAATATTATTATTATCCTAATTGTCATCCTCTGAATATAGTGAAGGATTTCAATGACCTTTCTAAAATGTAGCACCCCCTAAAGAAATGAATACAACACTCCAGATGTTATCTGATGATTTTCCTTGTTCTGTATAAGATGTTTGTCTTCATGCAGAATAAAATATCTTATTTTTCTTTGTATCATATCTGTTGATTCATACTGAATTTCAGTTCAATAAATCACAGATTTTTGGTAGACTATGAGCTGTCAATCCACATCTTTACAAGCTGATTTTTTGAATCATGTATGAGACTCTACCTTTCTTACTGTTAAATTTCCTCTTTTTTTTTTTAGATCTAGTTCATTTTAGATCCTAGCCTGATCTCTCTGGATCTTGACACATACTAATAACTGTTTTTCCTAGCTTATTTTACCTAGAAGTTTGATGAATATGCTCTCTATGCCTTAATTAAATAGACATAAATGTAAAAGCATATATTTGGATCATAAAAGAAATTAACCATTTAAGAGAAGATAAGGGGCTTTTAAAAAGCAGTTGTCAAATATCCATGAGGAGGAGAGGTGGGAAGGCTAAGAGGGTACTTACTATACATCTATTTTTTTATAATCCTCTCTCTCAATTTTCAGCCATATACTTCACACATGAGTTCCTTCAGGACAGGGCAGTAGTTTTCTTTAGTATCCTCAGCACAATGCAATTCCTGGATATTTAATAAATACTTAGTGACTGACTAATAAAAATACTAAGCAATATAGGGCCAAAGACATACCTGGAGGCCTTTCATTAGAAACCTCACTCCAAACTGATACTGACTCCAAGAACGACTGTACTTTGGGTCCATTCATTCAACTACATCTAAAACTTTCTATTTGTGTTAGCATTTAACTCATATTTCCCCCTATTCTAAACAATAGTAACATTCAAGATTCTGTCAAATGTTTTTGCTAAAACCCAAACACAGTATGTTTATAAAATTTCATTGATCTATCACTGTAATAGCCCTGTCAAAAATGAATTTAGCTTAGTCTGGCATGACCTTGAAGAAGTAAGTCATGCTGGTTCTTAGTGATCACCATTTCCCATTTTAAATCTTACAAGCCATCCTTTAAAAAAAAATATATTCTGGAATCTTGCCAGGAATCAAAGTGAAGTTAACCTGCCTAACATCATCAAATTCTCTTCTCTTCTTAAAGCTCTTAAATGCCCCCCCCCCCCCCCACATGTTGAAGAGGTTTTGGGTATAGTCTCAGGAACAGATCAGATATTAAATTTTCTTGCCTACAACTATTTACAAATGAAGTCAACTTAACAAGCATTCAACTAATAACTTACTATGTAGGAATGCACTCTGTCTGGCATTGGATACCTTTTTAAAGGTAATGGAGGATACAAAAATTTAAAAAAAAATCCCTGCCTAAAAGAAACTTTTATTCTATTGGTAGAATGAAATATGTAAGCCAATAAATATAAACAGGAAAATTGAGGAGACAGATAGACAGACAGAGAGAGAGAGAGAGAGAGAGAGAGAGAGAGAGAGAGAGAGAGAGGGAGAGAAAGATAAGAAAGGTGGAATAAAGAATGATTTTACAGAAAAAGTAATACCTAAGCTGGACATGGAAGAAAGATAAAAACTGAGAAAGACAGAGATGAGGATAAAGTGCATTCCAGATGTAAGTAGCAGCTAGTTCAGAGGCATGGTAGCCTGAGAGACAGGAAATGGAATAGTCAGTCTGGGGAATGAAATAATGAAATAAACTATTGGGTCAATTTGTCTTGAATATAGAATTCATAAAAGGAGTAGTATAAAATAAGACTAGGCAGCTAGGTGGGAATCCAACTATAGATCTTAAATGTCAGACTAAGGAATTTGTATTTTACCCTGTAACAATAAATAGTCATTAGAGGTTTTTGAGCAGGGCAGTAAAATGATCAGACATATGCTTTAAGAAGATTATAGATGAATACGCTTTATTTATGCAAAGATATATCAATGGTATAAAATAATTCTCAGATTGTCCATTTGTACTGTAATCTCTTGTTTTCCAAAGGACCATAGTTCTTAAAAGTTTACCTCTTGAATTTGCATAATTATCTTGAAATTGTTGATTTGCTATGAAAGCTGGAATATTGACTATTGAAGATTTCAATATTCATAGATATAAAAGCATATACTTGGATGAAAAAAACAATCACTCGGGGCGGCTAGGTGGCGTAGTGGGGGCGGCTAGGTGGCGTAGTGGATAAAGCACCAGCCTTGGAGTCAGGAGTACCTGGGTTCAAATCCAGTCCCAGAAACTTAATAATTACCTAGCTGTGTGGCCTTGGGCAAGCCACCTAACCCCATTTGCCTTGCAAAAACCTCCAAACAAAAACCAATCGCTCAAGTGCAGATAAGAAGTAACTTTAAAAAAAAGCAGTTATGCAGGTATTCAGGAATAGGAAAGGGGTAGGAGAGTACAATTCCTCTTCTCCAAAAGCCAAGATTAACCAAAATGATTCAGCAAATTTGTGAACTGTAATCCCCAAATAAGCCCAGATGAATCCATAAATTATGGCCAAGAAAATGGGTGGCATGTATTCGTTTCCCTGGTGTGTTTCAGGATTGAAGCATCCTTCCGGATTGATCTGGCTCCTCTAGACAGTATGGGACACTCAGGGTCTCTTAGAGGCTTATGGTGCCACCTACAGGAAGGAATATTTCAATTCACATGACAAAAAAAAGCAGTGAAAAAGTATGCAGTGAAGCAGCAGCAACCTTATGTTGTGATGATAATTATTTTCCATACTTCAAACTGGGACACATCTTTTTACAAAAAGAGGTTTTTTTAAAAGTTCATTTGATTTATGGTGATGATAGAATAGTAAATTTAGAATTAAGAACTGTCCTGGAAGATCCCAGATTTGTGGCCACCAAATTTATAAACCAACTTACAAAAATGTCTAAAAGTATTCACATTTCACGTCTCTTTCTGTTAGAGGCAAATAGATATGACCTTCCATAAAACAAAACCTTTGACTCCTCAACAGGCATAAAATGAAAATGGACTCCTAAGAGGAGACTATGTCTGAAGTTACCTAAAGATATGTTGCAGATTACCTTTCCTGGTCCCCCTTAATTCTAGTGCCTTCCAAACTTATCTCCAGTTTATCCTGTCATCTATTCTTACCTGGTTGTTATCTTGTTTTATGTTTAATTTATGGGAAAAGCAAACATCTCCATAGCATGGTACAATAAAAAGATGTTTGTACATGAAACTGAAATTTTACTATGTACAACATGCTATTCCTTTAAAATAATAAAACAAAATTATCATATAAATTTCTTTTTTTCTTCCCTCCCCACTCTAGAGATGGCTACCAATAAACACAAATAAGTGTGTGTATTTATAATTATTCTATACATATTTATATTTAGCAGTTCTTTCTACAGATGCAAATACTTCTTCATATGTCCTTTAGTTATTTTCAGCATTTATAATAAAAAAAAATCCTTTTTTCTCATTCTTTTTAAAATTATATTTATTTTATTTCATTTCATTTCATTTCATTTTATATATTTTATATATTTTATTTTATTTTATATTTTATTATTTTATTTTAATATAATTTTATTTTATTTTATTTTTTAGTTTTTGCTAGGCAATGGGGTTAAGTGGCTTGCCCAAGGCCACACAGCTAGGTAATTATTAAGTATTTGAAGCCGGATTTCAACTCAGGCACTCCTGACTCCAGGGCTGGTGCTCTATCCACTGCGCCACCTAGCTGCCCCTATTTATTTTATTTTTGTACAAATGATGTTTTTATACATTACTAAAATATTCTTGTTTAAGAGTAAATATAATATCCTCTCCTCCCCAAATATAGACCCTTGTGAGCAATAAAGTAAAGAAGGAAAAAATTAAAATAATAATAATAACAATAACAATAATAATAATAATAATAATAATAATAGGGGCAGAGCTAGGTGGCACAGTGGATGGAGCACTGGCCCTGGAATCATAAGCCCCTAAGCACAAATCTAGCCCCAGACATCCAACAATCACCCAGTTGTGCGACTCTGGGCAAGCCAACCTAACCCCATTGCCCATAATAATAATAATAATAATAATAATAATAATAATAATAATAATATAATAGTAATAGGGGCAGCCAGGTGAAGCAGTGGACAGAGCACCAGCCCTAGAGCCAGGAACACCTAGGTTTGAATCCAGCCTTAGATACCCAATATAATCACCCAGCTGTGTGGCCCCTGGCAAGCCACCCAACTCCATCTGCCCCTCAACCCCCCCAAAATAATAATAATAATAATAAATAATGATAACAATAATAATGATGATGATGATGATAACATTAATAATGATAATAATAATAATAATAATAAATGTGCTTCAGTCTGTGTTCCAACACCTCCAGCTCTGTCGCGGGTGGATCACATTCTTTATGATAAATACATCACAAAAGCTACTTCTATATTTTTGCACTGTTGCCATTGCTGATTGCAACTCTCTCCATTCATACTTCCTCACTACCATACACTATATTTTCTTTCTCCTTTTACTCTGTCCCTCTTCTTAAATGTGCTGTAGGGTAGTGAGTGGGCAGACTGACCACTGGCCCTAGGGCCAAGAGACCCCAAGCCCACATACCACCCCTAAGACCCAGTCCTGGACAGGCCATCCAATCCCAGCCCCTTGCAAGAAGTAAAAAAGAAAATGTATTATATCTGACCATTCTCCCCCATGGTCCACCCTCTCCTCCATCACTCACATCCCCTCCCTTCCCCCATCCTCCTTCTCTCCTTCTTACTCTAGATGTCTATATCCCATTGAGTATGTATGCTGTTTCCTCTTCGAGTCACTTCTGATGAGAGTGAAGGTTCCCTCATTCCCCCTCGCCTTACTCCCTTCCATATCATTTCTTTTTTTTTAGGTTTTTTTTTTTTTGCAAGGCAAATGGGGTTAAGTGGCTTGCCCTAGGCCACATGGCTAGGTAATTATTAAGTGTCTGAGACTGGATTTGAACCCAGGTACTACTGACTCCAGGGCCGGTGCTTTATCTACTACGCCACCTAGCCGCCCCATTCCATATCATTTCAATCACTCATTGTAATAAAAAAAATTTATTATATGAAATATCTTAGCCTATTCCACCTCTCCTTTCTCTTACTTCCATTACATTTCCCTTTTAGCCATTGACTCCATTTTTACAGTATATTATATCTTCAAATTCAGTTCTCTCCTGTGTTTCATCTATAAAAGCTCCTGTTATCTGCTCTATTAAATGAGAACTTTCTTATGAGTGTTATTGGTATCATTTTTCTATGCAGGAAGACATGTAGTTCATCATCATTAAGTCCCTCATATTTTACCCTTCTCCTCTGTTCTCTATGCTTCACCTGAGTCCCATATTTGAAAATCAAACTTTCTGTTCAGCTCTGGCCATTTTAACAGGAACATTTGAAATTCCCTTGGTTCATTGAAAGTCCATCTTTTTCCCTGGAAGAGGATGTTCAGTTTTTCTGGGTAGTTGATTCTTGCTTGCATTCCGAGCTCTTTTGCCTTCCAGAATATTATATTCCAAGCCCTATGAGCCTTTAATGTAGCTGCTGCTAAGTCCTGTGTGATCCTGACTGCAGCTCCACAATATTTGAATTGTGTCCTTCTGGCTGCTTATAATATTTTCTCTTTGACTTGGGAGTTCAGGAACTTGGCTATAATATTCCTGGGGGTTGTTTTTTTTTTTGGATCTCTTTTAGGGGGGAGATCGGTAGATTCTCTCAATTTCTATTTTGCCCCCTGCTTCTAGTATATCTGGGCAATTTTCTTGTAGGAATTCTTTAAAAATGATGTCAAGGCTCTTTTCCTGATCATGACTTTCAGCTATTCCAATAATTTTTAAGTTATCTTTCCTGAATCTGTTTTCCAGATCAGTTATTTTTTCAATGAGATGTTTCACATTTTCTTCTAATTTTTCATTCTTTTGGTTTTGAAGTATTGTGTCTTGACTTCTCATAAAGTCAACAGCTTCCTTTAGCTCCATTCTACATCTGAAGGATTTGTTTTCCTCAGAGAGCTTTCTTATCTCCTTTTCCATCTGACCAATTCTGCTTTTTAAACCATTCTTCTCCTCAATAACTTTTTGAATTGTTTTATCCATTTGACCTAAGCTTGTTGTTAATATGCTATTTTCTTCAGCATTCTTTTGGATCTCCTTGACTAAGCTGCTGACTTCTTTTTCATGTTTCTCCTGCATCTCTCGCATTTCTTTTCCCAATTTTTTCTTCTATCTCCTTCACTTGATTTTCAAAATCTTTTTTGAGCTCTGTCATAGCCTAAACCCAATCTCTGTTTTTCTTGAAGTCTTTAGATGCAGGAGCTTGTACTTCCTCATCTTCAGATTGAATGTTTTGATCCTTCTTGGGATCATAGACAATGTATTTCTCAATGGTGTTCCTCTTTTTTCTCTGTATACTCATTTCCCCAGCCTGTGCCTGGTTTTGGGGTGCTTCCTGCATTTTGAGTATTATTGGGACACCCCCCATAAGGATCTCAGTGTGTGAAGCTCTGTCTTCCCTCCTGGTCTGTGAAGCACACCCCTCTGCCATGAGGCTGAGGTGGGGGGGGGGCCTGCTGTTCTATTGTGGGGGCCTAGACTGTGATCAGGATCTGAATGTGGTCAGAGCCCCAGAGTCCTGTTCCAGGTATAAAGGACAGACTTCAGAAGTCTCTCTCCATTCCCCTAACTTAAGTATGCTGAGCACTCAAGTCTCAGTTGCCTGGAGGCTCTGCCTCCTTCCAGTTCCTGGATCTGGCCTGCTGTGGACATGCTGAATGCCTTGAGGGCTGGGCTTCACGCCCTGGCTCTGGCAGAGCCCACCCAGTGCTCCCCGGGGTATAAATCAGGAAACTGCCCTTGCTGCCATGAGCTGAGGCTCCCAGGTGCCCTGGGGCTGCCTCTGGGTGGTTAAAGTTCCTTCACTCTGGCAGGCCACTCCTCTAACCCCATGGAATGGAGCCTTTCACTATTTTCCAGGTTACCTTGGGCTGGAGAATTGCCTCACTGGATCCCTCTGTGGGTTCTGTCTCTCAAAAATTTAGTTAGAGTCCTTATAAGTTTTGAAATATATATAGAGAGCACCTAAGAGAAGCTCTTTTCCTGTTGCTATCTTGGCTCAGCCCCCCTCAAAGTCATTCTTAAAATAATCTTTGCTCAAAGTCATTCTTAAAATTGTAAATAATGTTCCACAACTTTCAAACACTGGTTAAAGGATCTGCTTTCTAGAAAGGGCTAACTGAACAAGTCTAAAATCCTTCTCTATGAGACAGCCCTTGAAGGTGACTATACTATCTACCCTAAGTCTCTTTTCTCTCCACTAAAAATCTTTGCTTCCTTCAATTAATAGTAATGATGATGAAAATATTTATGTAGCACTTTTAAGGTTTGGAAAATGCCTTGCATCTATTATCTCATTTGATCCTCATAAGCACCATGTGAGGCAAGTTTTGACATATGAGAAACATGAGGTTGACAGAGATTAAGTGGCTTTCCAAGGTCACACAGCCAGTAAGTGGTTGAGGCAGAATTTGAACCCAGGTCTTCCTTACTCTAAGTCCATCATGCCACCTAGCTGCCTTCAACAAGACCTTATATGACATGTTTTTCTAGTGCCTCTCTTCTGTTAGTATTTCTTATTTACCCTGTATATAACTTGATTTTTATATATTTCTGTGCATGTCATCTCCCCATTAGACTATAAGCTCCTTGAAGACAGGGTCTATCTTTTGTCTCTTATTGTATCTCCAGCTCTTAGCACAGTGACTGAAATATCATAGGCACTTAATAAATATTTATTGATTGATTGATTCTCCACGATCTCTCACCAAACCTGATTACTTTCTTATTTTTGTTTCAGCTTGAGTGAATTTCTCAAAATGTGATGTTCTAAGCATGACATAGTATCATAGATGCTGTATTGACAGAGGGAGGATATAGTAAAATTATTGCTCACTTCCTTCTAGACACTAGGCTTTCCTTAATTCAACATTAGTTTTTCTAGCTGCCATGGCACACTGTTGATTTAATTTGAGTTTTTATTTCACTAAAAAAATACAAGTCTTTTTTCACAGAGAACTATTATCTACCCATAACTTCAACCATCCAGTATTTGGGATTTTTAAAAATATATAGTATAAAATTGTATATTTGATTTATTAAATTTAATCTTATTGATTTGTACCTCTAGGCCTGGCTTATTGGATCCATTTAGAATCATATTCTCATTTGACATACTAGGGTCAAGGGCAAGATCCTTGAAGGCTTCCTCTAGAGACATCCCTCGAAGTAGACATTTAACTCTTAACAACTACTCTTTGGATCTATTCCAAACCTATCTACATTACTGAGATATCATCCAGTCCATATTTTTTTAGTTCATCCTCAAAGAAAAAAATAACAAAAAAGACTTTGATAAATGATTTGCTTCTTCCAACTTGAATTCAATTTCTTCATAAAATGATGTGATAGAGGACTAAGTAGCTATGTGACCATGGGCAAATCACTTAAACTTTCATTGTCCTAGGCAACTACCTAAGACCCCAAGTAATAAACCATTTGCCCATCTGTTTGGGAGGAGGGAGTTCTGTCCATATTCCCTCCATCTGACTATCTTCACAGAAAATGAAGAATCAGAGATGATGCTCTCAATTATCAATTGTAATGAATGGGGGCGGCTAGGTGGAATAGTGGATAAAGCACCGGCCCTGGAGTCAGGAGTACCTGGGTTCAAATCTGGTCTCAGACACTTAATAATTCCCTAGCTGTGTGGCCTTGGGCAAGCCACTTAACCCTGTTTGCCTTCCAAAAACCTAAAAAAACAAAACAAAAAAAATTGTAATAAATGTGTATAGCAAGTATATGAAATGAGGATGTCCGTGACAAAAAGAAATGACTTATGTACACCAAATATTTATAGCAGTACTTATGTAGTAGAAAAGAACTAGAATAAATAGATTTCCATCAAATGGTGAATGTCTAAAGAAGCTGTGGTATGTGAATGTTATGGAACATTATTATGCTGTATGAAATGACTATGATGAATACATGGAAGCATGGGAAGATTTATATGAGCTGTTGCAAAATGAAAGAAGTACAATGAGAAAGACAACCACTTTGCCTCAATATATACAATGACTAGAACAATATAAGGGGAAAGAACAACAAAATAATCAAAACTGAATGTTGCAAAATTATAATGAACAATTTTGGGGAGGGGGAGAGGGGGAGAGAAGAGGAGGGGGAAGGAGGGAAGGGCAGAGAAATGTAAGAAACTGCTTCTCTTTGCAGAGGTGGAAAACTATGGATGTTTTGTTATGCCATGTTAAGCTTTTTTATTATGCTGGTTAATTTTGCTATATTCTTTTAAATAAAATTATAAGAGATGGCTATTTATATAGGATAATGGGGACAGGTGAATGATGTCTAAAACGATATCAATAAAAATTTATTCCAAAAATTTAGAATGTATACCAGCTATTCTTAATTACTGGAGCAGGTCTGGGAGTAGAAGACAGGATTCATCTTCTGGAATCTAAATAGCAAAGGAGTTTATATTGTGTCTTTCAAAAATCAGACCCCTTACGGGCTGCTAGGTGGCGCAGTGAATAGATTATCAGCCCTGGAGTCAGGAGTACTTGAGTTCAAATCCGACCTCAGACACTTAATAATTATCTAACTGTGTGACCTTGGGCAAGCCACTTAAACCCGTTTGTCCTAAAACCTAAAAAAAAAATCATACCCCTTAGAAGTGTGATTCTGGTGATCTTCATAGTAGTAGGATTCATCTGAAAAAGAGATGGGGACTATAACAGTGCAGCTTCCTTGTCAGTCAGTAAATCAATTTATTAGTCACCTACTATATGCCAAATATAAATGGGAAATAATTCATAAAGATATTCCATAAGATAAAATTGCCTCTAGCATTATTGAAGAGCAGAGAGAGAGAGAGAGAGAGAGAGAGAGAGAGAGAGAGAGAGAGAGAGAGAGAGAGAGAGAGAGATTGGAAGCCCCACTGGAGTTTAGTGAATACAATCTGTAATTTAGGAAGATTAATTTGACAGCTGAGTGAAGGAGAATTAGAGTGGGGGAGAGAAGTGAGGCAGAAAGACCCACCAACAGGTCATTGTAATAATCCAGACTTAAGGTAATGTGGGGGCACACCAGAGTCATGACTATATCGGAGTAGAGAAGAGGCATAGACAAGGAATAATATGAAGATAAAATTGACAGCCACAAATTGGATTTGGCAGGTAAGAAAGAGTGAAGGGTAGAGAACGACATCAAATTATAAGCCTGGGGAAGTAAAAGGATGGGTGATATTGACAGTAACAGAGAAGCTAGGAAGAGAGGAACATTTGGGGGGAAAGATAATGATTTCAACTTTGGACATGTTGAGTTTAAGATGACTATCCAGTATGAGCTGCCTAATAGACAGTGAGGGACAGGGAATTGCTTGCAATGATTTGGGAAGGGGAACAGCATCATTCTAAGGTGGGGGGCAGAGGAGGAGTTGGTTTTGTTTTCATTCTGAGCATGGTTTACTAAGGTGAGATAATTTCAGTGGAAAAGCTGAGTTTTTACCACTTCTGTACTGCAGCCCCATCTTATCCCTGTCCTTACTAGGAAATCCCTTAGTGATTTTTGATGGAAAATGAATCAACATCCAGAGATGATTATGGAATCTGAATGCAGATCAAAGCATACCATTTTCATTTTTAAATTTGTTTTTTTTTGTTTTTCCCATTTATTCTGATTTCTCATGTTGATCCCACTCCTTCTTTCTTACCTTCTGGCAGTTAGACATCATAACATATAGAGCACTGGACCTGGAAAAACTGAGTTCAAATCTAACCTCAGACACTTACTAGCTATATGAATCTCTTTGTCTCCATTTCCTCAACTCTAAAATGAAGATAAAAATAGCACCTACCTTGTGAAGATCAAATAAAATATTTATAAAACATTTAGCAAAGTTTTTGATAGAGAAGGTACTATATAAAGATATGGGAGGTGGAGGTTGCTGCTGAGTTGAGCTGAGAATGAGGAGCAAGTGGGATGAGATGAGGAATTGACAAGGTCAAGATGTTTCACCAAAGTTAGGAAGCCCAAGTGCCAAAGGTGGGGAGGGTAAGTTGCACAATCTGAAAACAGATGAACTGAGGCTGTTGATGGGAAAAGACATAGCCAAGAAGTAAGGTTCAATTTGGAGAAAACAAAGATGGAAGGATGGGGGGAGGGGATATGAAGTAGAGTTAAGCTGAAATTGGAGGCAACAACCACATTCTTCACATCAAAGGTAAGTTTGGCTACAGCACCCCTGGAAAGGACCCCTTTTTAATATATTCGGAGCAGCGCAGCCTCAGGAGTTCTGTCACTAAAGGTCCTGCCAAGCTAAATTAGAACATTATTTTTTCCTCCCAGGTTCCTAGGCTCCCAGGAATACTCTGATAAATTCTGCAGGACCACCTAGTCCCTCTAGGGCC
This sequence comes from Macrotis lagotis, assembly GCF_037893015.1. Taxonomy (NCBI): domain Eukaryota; kingdom Metazoa; phylum Chordata; class Mammalia; order Peramelemorphia; family Peramelidae; genus Macrotis; species Macrotis lagotis. The sequence continues at coordinate 146,635,631 of NC_133658.1, read as the reverse complement.
AAAAAACAAAATGGGCATAATCTGTCCTGGTTTATCAGGGCTTGAAAGAGCAGATGTCTCCCAATAGGGAAATTGGGAAGGTGGTCTAGTGGAAAGAAAACTGAACTTGAATTTGAATCCTATTTATTCCACTTAGCCAGGTGTGAACTCAAGCAAGTTACTGAATCTCCCAAAGGCCAATTTATTCCTCTGAAAAATGGTGATTAAAAAATTTGCATGAGTCACTTAATAATGTGATTGCAAAAAATAAATAAAAGTTCTTTGTAAATCAAAGTGCTATACAGACATGAGACATTATTATATACGTGGTATTTTGCTAGGTATTGGGGAGAGGGGGATTATAGAAATATATGAGATGGTTCCTATCTTCAAGCCTATAATCTCACAAGAGTAGCTAGGTGCTAGATCTGGAGTTAGGAAGATCTGAATTCAAATCCAGCCTCAGACACTTACTAGCTCTAAGAATTTGGGAATATCACTTAATCCCCATTTGCTTTAGTTCCTCCTTGGTAAAATGAGGGCAAGTGGGGAAGAAAATAGCAAATTGCCACTCCAGCATATTTGCCAAGTGGATTCCCATGGACAAATCCTTGGGGTCATGTAGAGTCAGAGACTAACTACTGAGTTAGAATAACAACATAGGAGTTGAAGGGGTATGGATTGAAAAGGCATATGCAAGCAGGACAGTGTTGTGTATGGCAAGCTAGGCTTAGGGTAGGGAAGACCTAGTTCCAAAGGCTACCTTTGATACTTACAAGGGAGATGACCTTGATGGTTTGAATGAACCCTAGGTATCATTCTGGGAATTATCTACTAAGTCAAAGGAAGCTTGAATTGGCATGGTTTCCCACATCAAGGCTTTCTCAGTGTTGGTGAAGTCATAGAACATTTGGATATTTTGCACTTAGTTTGGGAAATTCAGTGGATGGCAATATTCAACAAAGGCAATTAGGAGGCAAAGTGTATAGAACACCAGCTCTGGGATAAGGAAGATTTGAGTTCAATTCCTACTTCATGCACATATTAGCTGTGTGATTCTGGTCAAGAAAATCCTGTTTGCCTTAGTTCCTCTGTTAAATGAGGATACATTGGAGAACGAAACAGTAAGCCTCCATTCAAAACCCTATTTCACAATCCCTACTAGCTATTGGCCCATATTTCTCTTTCATTTATCTGCTAGATTCATTGAGAAAGCTGTCTACTCTTCCCATCTCTATTTCACCTCCTCTCACCCATCATTGCACCATCAGTTCAATAATCATCCTCACATTGATGCTTCTTAGATTTATTTGCCCAGCCCTAATATCTTACCTGACCTCTGATAATGTATCACTATTTGCATTTTGGATATTAGAAGTAGATGTCCTTTAGTATCTTAAACTCAAAACAGAGTTTATGATTTTCCCCTAAATCCCTCCTCTCTCCCAAATTTCACTATTAGTGTTGAAAGTACCATTATCCCCCAATTGAGCAAGTTCATATCCTAGGTGTTACCTTTTTTTTAGCCTCAAAGATTTTATGTTTTATTTTAGTTTATTCCATTTTCCCCTGGTTACACCCCAATCCTCTTCACTGAGAAAATAAATTATTTGATACAGATTAAATATTTGATATAGATTAAAAATGTGTAGTCATGAAAAACATTACCACAATGAAAGTAAAAGTGAATAACACCCCCTCCTAAAAAAAGACCAAGAAAAATTAAGTTTAAAAAAGTATGCTTCAATCTATATTTAGAAACCATCAGTTCTGTCTTTGAGATGGATAGTTATTCTTTATCAGGATTCTCTTGGGTCACAGCATTGCTGAGAAAATGTAAGTCATTCATAACTGATCAACCTACTGCCTTGCTTTATTTTGTATAAAGTACATTTCCCATTGCATTTGCTCATACAGATTTTTTTTACTGAGAGCATCCTGCTCATTATTTCTTATTAAAAAAGGCATTTCATCTTAATCACATCCAGGTGTTACCTTTGATTACTTTCTTGCACTGACTCACTCATATTCAATCTGTTGTCAAGTCTTGTCATTTCTATCTTTATACCACTTTTGTATAAGTTTCCTTCTCTCCACTCCTATAGCCACTGCTGTAGGCCCTCATTATCTTATACCTAGACTATTAGTGAAATTTTAAAAATTTGTCTGATACGATCATCTGTCTTAAAACCCTTTTTTTCTGCTATGCTCCTTGATTTTTACATTATATTAATATATTTTCCCAAGTGTCACCAATGATTGACACTAAAGATGGCAGAGAATATTTAGGTGAAAATCAATGGATAGAAAAATAGAAACAATATTGTCATAGAAACATATTACATACCACTGAATCAGATTTAATAAGAACATTTTAATAGAGAGAAATGTAAAATGTTAGATCTGAGTTTTAAAAAATTAATAGCAATTGTTATTGTCAAATAGGGAATATTTTGTATGCTACATCTGAGTCAAAGCTGCAACACTGAGAAGCACACCAGATGATGCAGGGGATAGAACACTGGTCCTGGAGTCAGGAGGATCTGAGTTCAAATTCGACATCAGATATTTGACATTTACTAGCTGTGTGACCCTGGGTAAGTCACTTAATCTCGATTGCCTCAGAAAAAAAGAGAGGCACAGTAGATAGAACAAAGGTTAGAAGTTGATCCCACATCACATCCTCTGCTCTGGTCAGGTAAGATCTAATATACTACATTTTGCTCTGAGTCCCATGTCTTAGGAGGATGCCCATGATGATAAGAATGTTAGAGACTAGTTAAATGACTTAAGAAGAAGAGAGGTTAGGAAAACATGATATCTATAAATATCTGAAGGACAGTTATGTGAATCAGGTGTTAGCCTTGTTTTATTTATCCCAAGAGGGAAGAATAACTATGTATAGTAGTTATGAAGAGGCATATATAGACTCATTGCAACAACAACAAAACTTTTTAATGAGAGCTATTGAAAAAAGTGTAAAGAGCTTTCTTGAAAAATTATGGGTTCCTCCTTGTTGTCTTAAAACAGAAGTTGGATGATCACATGGTGGGAATATTTTAAAGTGTAATTCTATAAAGGCATGAATTATATTAATTACGTGGCTTCTGAAGTCCTTTCCAATTCTGACATTCATGATTCATCAACATTTAATTTTAATTGTATAACAGAAACAATAAGAGTACATCTTAGGGAAAGAAAGCGAATAATATTCTGAACTTCTTCCTTGTTTTTTAAAAATTATAATTTAGTACCTGGTTGTCAATTCTAGCCCATTTATTTAATTGATCATTGCATCGAGTCTGCTACAAGCTACTCAGAGCTGGCCATTCACTTTTTCATTAGCCTATGCATTGCACCATGAACCTCTCTACAATCTCATGAAAGCACTCCCTCCTCTCTAACCAAAGTTTGAGAGAGAGAGAGAGAGAGAGAGAGAGAGAGAGAGAGAGAGAGAGAGAGAGAAAGTTCATCTTTAGCTCAGAATCTCACCTTTCTCTGTCCCCATTATGCATTGCTAAGAGAAATCAGCTCCATTTCTTTCACCTTAATCTGAATTAGCTGAACACCTACTGTGTGTCCAGAACTTATTGGAGGGAGAAAAAAGAAATACATAGAGAGGGGCTCTAACTCCAAAGAGCTTAAAAACTACTTGTTAATACAGATCTACATGTATAAGGCAATTAGACAATAATAAAAGAAAACAGAATAGAATTGGCCAAATATGTGTCCCAGTGCTGTCAAAAATGAAGGGAAGATATTTATTTCACATTTTTCTATTTTCTATGAGTCGTCTGTCTTTAGCTACAAGTTATATTTGCTACCTTATTGTTGTTCAGTCATGTCTGACTCTTTGTGACATAGCACACCAATACTGTCCATGGGTTTTCCTGGCAAAGATACTGGAGTGATTTGCCATTTCCTTCTCTGGTGGATTAAGACAAACAGAAGTTAAGTGATTTATTCAGTCACCACAGCTAGTAAGTCACCAGATTTAAATTCGGATCTTCCCAACTTCAGGCCCTGTGCTCTAACCACTGAACAACCTAGCTGCCTCTATATTAGTTGCCTACCACTCAACAACTTATGATATATGAGCTATATTTTTTGAACTATTAAACAATGATATAATTTACAAGGTTTACAATTTGATGACTTTATTATTTAATGAAGTTTGGATATTAAACAATGGATTCTAACTAGACTTACTTCATATCCTATGTCAAATGTTTATGTCTCATAGCCTAATTTGCAAGTTATATTCAATAACAATTTGATTAGCACCTTCATTCCAAGGAGATCAAAGAGGTCAGAGGCTCTTAAAGAAAAAGTCAAGTCCCTTATCTGATGTCAACCTAAAACCAGTTGGGCTGCTTCATCTCTGTGCAAACTCACTGGCTTGGAAGGTACCTGTTCCAACCAACTGCTCACGTCATTGCTTATTCTGTGGAGCTCTTTTCTGGCCAGGGAAGGAAGTATTCCTGCTAGAAGAGACTAGTTTTCTTTCAAGATGGTTCATTTATTTACAGAAAAGCAAGAGGAATGGGAAAAATGCCAGAGAGAGAGTCAAAGACTTTTTGAAAGAAGGGTAGTTGAATGAGAGAGTGTTGCATGGTGGCTAGAGGGCTTCCTTTGGATTCAGGGAAACCTAGGTGTAAATTTTGCCTCTAATAAATACTGGCTGGGTGACCATGGGCAAGTCACAACCTCTCAGAGCCCTAGGCCAACTGCTAATCTTTATTTGTGAAGAGTTTCATCATACTGATGAAATCACAGGTATAGACACAAATGAGGGAGAGACAAAGGAAATAGAAAAACAGGAAAGGAGGGAGAAAGGAAGGAAGGAAGGAGAGGGAGGGAGGGAAGAAGGAGAAAAGAAAGGAAGGAAAAATGAGTTTGAATTTTTTATGGATATAGTACATAAAAGTCTAGAATAGATATATGATATGGCTAAGGAGATAATTTGGGGAGAAACAAAATAAACATTACATATCACTACATAAAACGCACATATTTTATATTTTGATTTTAATTATTTCTATATTTTTAATTTTAATTCATATTTCTATATGAATATCTGGCTTTATATTCCCCATCGATTTGCAAGCTTCTTCAGAGAAGAAGTAATGAAATAATTTGTTGCCTTGACTTGACATTTTCTCTGCTCCAAAAGTGATCAGAAGAGCCAGGGAAAGCAATAATGTGTTTTTATTTCAGGGGAAAAGAAAGCAGTCAGGACAGTGGAGATTGGAAGTCACCTCAGTTCTCTCTCCCCTCCTTAATGACCAGGTATCCTGGGAATTATATGGGCTGGTTTGTGGAGTTTATTTACACTTCCCACCCTGACCTCCCTATATGCACAGGTGGTATCTGGCAAGTATCTAGTAAAGTTTGTTAGACATGCAGTGACTCAGTTGGGAAAAAGATCATGGACTCTTTGAGTCCAAGATCTAATATTTCATATCCTTTGTTTTTTAAAGTCCTTTACAAATTTTCCCCCTCCTACCTTCCCAGTCTTCTTACATCTCACTGCCCTCAAGTGACACTTAACTCCTTGCTGTTCCTCTAAGAGGAAAACCCCATCTGCTAAGTCTGAAGTTTTCCCTTAGGTGTCTCCAGTTCTTGGATTGATCTCTGTCTCTGTTTCTGTTTCTTTGTTCCTCTCTCTCTCTCTCTCTCTCTCTCTCTCTCTCTCTCTCTCTCTCTCTCTCTCTCTCTCTCGTCTCTCTGTGTCTGTGTGGGTCTGTGTCTGTGTCTGCATTTGTCTCTGTCTCTGTCTCTCTCTGCCTGTTGTCTTCCCTGGCTTCCTTCTTGTCAGTTGAAAACTTCAGGCAAGTAGCTTTTCCCAGTTCTTACTTTTCTGAATGCCTTGATTCTGAGACTACTCTCAGTTTATGATAGATATATAGATGATAGATGATAGATAGATGGATAGATAGATGGATGGATAACAAGATATATGTGTGTTAACTCATATATGCATATAGATATGATCCAGATAGCTTGTTTGGACATACTTGGTTTGTAGGCTGTCTCCTCCATTAGACTGTGAGCTTTTTATAACTAGGGACTGTCTGTCACCTTTCTTTATATCCCCTGTACTTAACATAGTGACTGACATATGGAGAGTTCTTAGTAAATACTTGCTGACTACCCGACTGTTTCCCCAGTCAAGCTCTCTGCCCATTAAACCATACTCCTTCACTAAACTTCTCATACAACAATATTATAGAATACAAAAGCCCCTGAAATCTAACAAAATAAAGCAGCTAAAAATTTAATCTTTGTTAGTTCTGGGTTCAAATTTTGCCAACTATACTTAATTAATAACATGAGCACCACCAGCAAGTCACTTAACTTCTTTCTATCTCAGTTTCCTCATCTACAAAATGACAACAGTACTACTATTTACATCATAAAATTTTTGTGATCAAATGAGATTTTGAATGTAAAGCATTTTACAAATCTTGAAGTCCCCAAAGCCTCTATACTCTTTTAAGCTATTAAAACTTAGATGATAATTGCTGTTGTTTAGCATTTTTCAGTTTGACTCTTTATGACCTCATTTGGAGGTGGTCTTGTCACAGATTCTTTTTTTTTGAAACTTATTTATTTTGAATTTTACAATTTTCCCCCTAATCTCACTCCCCCCCCCCAGAAGGCAGTCTGTTAGTCTTTTTTTTTTTTAAGATTTTCTAAGGCAATGAGGTTAAGTGGCTTGCCCAAGGCCACATGGCTAGGTAATTATTAAGTGTCTAAGGCTGGATTTGAACTCAGGTACTCCTGACTCTATACACTGTACCACCTAGCTGCTCCCTATCCACTGTGCCACCTAGCCACCCCCTGTTAGTCTTTACATTGTTTCCCCGGTATACATTGATCTAAGTTGAATGTGATGAGAGAGAAATCATATCCTTAAATACAGTATAAGAGATAGCAAAATTATATAATAACAGTTTTTTAAAAATTAAAGGTAATAGTCTTTGATCTTTGTTCAAACTCCACAATTCTTTCTCTGGATACAGATGGTATTCTCCATCCTAGATACCCCAAAATTGTGGCACAGATTCTTCAGCTCATTTTATAGATAAAGAGACTAAGGTAAATAAAGTTAAAATGACTGGCCCAGGGTCACATCTCTAGGTGTTTATAGCTGGATTTGAACTTAGGTCTTCCTGATTCCAGACCCAGTGCTTTATCCATTATGTCACCTAGTTGCCCAATATAATAATTAAGAGATTATTGTTATTATCTATGATTTCAACAGTATGGGTACTACCTCACAGATGCAGCTAACAATCCTTCCATGCCTTCCCACTAAAGAAAGAGCCACATTATAAAGAGAAGGGAACTGTGTTTGAAAGATTAAGTGGCTCATGTAGGTCACATAACTAATAAACATCTGAAACAAGATTTGAACTCAGATCCTTCTGACTGCAAGTCTGACTGTCTATCCAGTAGGCCATCTAGCTGCCTCTAAGTTTTGTCCAACTTTTTTCATAAGTCCGTCATTTAGGATTTATAGTGTATTTCAAGCACTGGTATGAAGCATCCAGTATCCTGTTACAAATATATAAAAATTGTTAAGTGATAAACCAATGTTGAATCAAGTCTATTAAGATGATCTGTAGAAAAGCAAAAAAAAAATTAAAAATTTAATAGACACACACACCCCTATTTCCTCTGACACAACCAGAATTTCTAGCTATATTTCATTCCATACTCAAACCATTAGGTGTTAGCTCACTTGAGGTGCATAAATTTCAAGAGGAAAGGCAAACCTCAGTGAAATGAGTGGTCAAGTCAGCCCTGATGGCTTCACATCTCGGGGTGAGAAGCATTGTGAGTCCTGTCTACTAAGCACAGATATGTTTGGAATGACTTCTGTTGACCGAACCTTTTCCAGACTGAAGGGAGTGGCCTGGGTATTGTGGTGACAAGCAACTATTTGTAAAGCCTAGAGCTGATCTGGATTCTGCCTTCCAGTCTTAAGTCCATCAAAGGACTCTGGGGTATAGTGGAAAAAAAGATCAGGTTGGGCATCAGAGGAGGAGAGATAAGAGAATATGTAAATAGTTTGGGTAGTAGCAGGCAGAATCTGAAGCAGTGGAGAAAGCATCGGGAAGACCTGAATTTAAATCTAGATTTAGATACATGCTGTGTGACTCTAGGCATGAGAACATATGAACATACACACATATATCCATGCAAATGAATGATCGCTTTGTCTGCCTCAGTTTCTTCAATTCTTAAAATGGAAATAATAAAAGTACTCACCTCCCAGGATTGTGAATTTCAAATGAGATAATAATTGTGAAGGGCTTAGCATTTGCTTAATAAATTCTTATTCCCTTCCCCCAGCTTTATTTTTAGTTGTTGTAACTATGTATGGAATACTTGATGGAACTGAGAAGTCCATTGTTGAGATGCCTTTGATTCACTTAAGATTCCTATTCAATGAACAACCACTCAACTTCTATTATTTGACCTAGTAGGGAACTTAGAAATTATCGGATCTGATCCCTTCATTTTGTAAATAAGGAAGCTAAGGCCTAGTGAGGGGAAGCAACTTTCCCAAGGTCACACAGCAAGGTAGCAGCAGACCTGGGGATAGATTATTGATCTTCTGACTCTTAGTCCAGTAAAGGAGAAAGGCTTCCAACTTCCATCTCCCTTTCAGTTACAGGTTGGCTTCATGCAAAGACTTGCATAGAGCATGGTCAGATAGTCCCAGGTATGTTGACACACCCTAAGACAAGCTTCCACTAAACTATGCAAGTCTGTGGATATGTGAAGGAAAAGTGTTTGGGCAACAGAAAAAGGTTTCTAAAAGTAGCTGAACAAAAATAAATTAATATTTTCTCCAACTGAAGTTACTAAGTAGACAATTACCTAAAACTTCAAATTTAGAGACAGGGTTAGTATATTGCTCTTGAAGACAATGAATTTTGAGTTCCAAATTCTCTCCCTCTTTCCCTTCCTCTCCTCCCACACCCATTGAGAAGGCAATATGATATCAATCATACATGTGAAGTTGCTTCTCCACTTTAATGGATAAATAGTCTTCCATTTCTTCCCTGATGCTAGATAGAAAATGCTGCAAGAGTTTTTGAATACAATTAGGAATGAACCTTGGCAGACTTACTCTTATGAACTTCTGACCATTCATTATCTCCTAGCTCATAAGAGATTATTCTGCTGCCAATGACCACTTCATTACCTTTTGATAAAGAATTATCAATCTACCAAAGGACATAGCATTTCTGCTTCAAAGGTAACAATTCCTTCTGCCATCCTATGATGATATCAGGGGAGGTCAAGAGATTAGACAGGAAGATAAGTTCATGCCCATTCCTTTCTCATTGTTTCGCACAACAGGGAGAAGGGGCCAATTCATTTATAATACCAATTAGATTACTTTTCAAATTTGTACCATAAAACTTGTTTGTAATTTGCATATATGCCTTACTAATCTCATTGTTTCATCTTGATAAAGTCTCATCTCTGGAAAACAAATCCAAATGGCCTATATCAAAAACCAGTTAGATAGACTAAAGACCCTCTGAAAGAAGGCAAATAGCAATTAATGATAAACAGGATGGTAAATAGAAATTAATGATAAAGTTGTAAAATGCTGTCTGGTAAAATGCTGCAAACTCTAGGGTGGGAGTCAAATGTGCTTGTCTATTCTTCTAAACCTTAAGATATGACATATGACATTGAAATTTAGGAGAAATAATCAACTGTGAAGGACTTCAAGTAGTGTTGAAGAGAGATACACTAAAGAAAGAAATTAGAGGGCAAAAAGAGGAAAATGCAAGAAAAATGAATACTCAAAGTATATTTTTAAAACCACAAGCAAAACTAGAGATTCTTAACACCAAACTGGGTGAAAAGAGCAAAAAATAAACTTGAGTAGTAGTGATAATTTGCTCATCAAAAAGGAAAATATTCATCTAATACACATTTGGCTTACTAGATCCTTTTCCTCAAAATAAAATGGAGGACAACTTCCCTATACAAAGCTGCATGAAAGAAATTCTCACTAATAGATTCAAAAAAAGATGAATCATAAATAACAGATGACTTCTAACTGGAAAAGACCTTAGAAGTATTAACTTCAATCCTCCCATTTTACAAATGAGGAAACTGAGGTTCAGGAGGGCAAGGTTATTTGCCTAGCATCACACATTTAGCAAATGGCAAAGTCATGGTTTGAACCCAGATCTGGTTCAGTATGATTTCCATTGTGCCAAAGTGATGGGCATGCAAAAACATAAGTAACTGGATATGACTAAGGAAGGTAAGGGACAGTTAGGTGGTACAATGGATAGACTGTCAGACCTGAATTCAAAATTGACTTCATACACTTAATAACTGGGTGACCTAATCTTGCTTGCCTTAGTTTTTCCCATCTGTAATATATCCCAGAAAAGGAAATGGCAAACCACATCAGTATCTTTGCCAAGACAATCCCAAATAGGGTGACAAAGTTAGCCATGATTTAAACAACTCAACTACAACAAGGAAAGAAAGAGAATTAGAGTTGAGGTTTAGATGTTCTCAAATGTAGCAATGGTCCAAAATCTTTCTATGTAATTGTTTGCAGCCCAACACAGCCCATATGCTGCTCCAAGCCCAAAATTCTGAGGAACTTCACACTGGAACAATCTCAGAAATGCAGTTGGAAAGAAAGATTTAAAAAATGACAAAATAGGAAAAGAGACTAAAGTCTAATAATGATGTGGGAGGCATTGTATTTTAGTGGGGAAAGCACTAGGTTTGGAATTAGACAGTTACTATCCAGCTCTGCAATTTACTACTTTTGTTACCTTTTAACTTCAACAGATTTCAGTTTCATCATTTATAAAATAAGGGCATTGCAAAAAGTGGCCTCCAAGTTCCTATTAGTTCTAAATAGATAATCACTTTGCAGTTCTTGACCCCCACGAGAACTTTGAAGGCCAAAGTGAGGAAGGGTTCCATTGAGAACAGCAGTTGAACATGGGTCAGTCAGTTCTGAGAGATAAGTGGGTGCCATTCCAAAGGAATAGGAGCTGACCTCTGTTACCCTCTGTCAGTTGAAAGGGAGTCAGGTTCAGATTCTGGAATCTGGAATGACTGAGAAAGGCACCATTAGGCATCTAGTGTTATAACATGACCGATCCCTGAAAAACTGGCAGGATCCCCGGGAAAAGTTCTATTTCCTTTGTGAAGGGTAGGGCTGCCCTGACATGGGTTTGTTCCCAGAGAGGGGCCCTCACCTTGGAAAGACGCATGGTCCTTGATGACATCAAGTTCTGAGAAGTATGCTACAGAGCAGAGCAATACAGACCTATGGGTGGCAATTGTCCTAGTGTTAAAGCTGTTGCCAATTGTGTCAAGTTACTAATCAGGAGTTTAAAGGTGGAAAGTCTGAGATGAAAGGCTATACTAATGATCAATCTAGTGAAGGACAGGTTAGAATGTACCAGATTGTTGAATTTTATCACCAGATGTCACATGCTGGTGCTTGCCCAGTGCTGTTGGTGAGCAATAGTTCTTGATTATATGGGAGAAAGCAAAATTAATTTAAAGCCAAGAGACTCGTGCAGTAGCCAGACTTTTCATCAATAGTTCTGTTTCCTATCAATCAGGTCTTGGGATGGAATATTTGTGGTAAAGACAAGTGAGAAGTATGCCTTACACAGAATATCTCTAACTATAAAAACATAATTATATAAGTCACACCACCAATCACTGTGGTACTATGCAATATCAAAGGACTAATAGTAGTTTTTGGCCTCAACCTTATATTTTAGCCCAAAACTAATCATCTAAAATGGGACTCAGTCTTGTTTATATAATGCTGAATAGGAGCCATGTACTCAAGGTATGATGAATAAATAGTTATTGTTTATGTAAATAAATACAAGTAATCTAGGTATGGATTTTAGAGATATCAAAGGAAAGAATACTAAAAATACAATCATTCCTTCTGTCAATCAACAAGTATTCATTAGGTGCCTACTAAGGTGAGTGCTGATTCAGTTATCCAGTCATTTTTCAGTCATGTTCAACTTTTCATGACCCCCTTTGAGGTTTTCTTGGCAAAGATATTGGAGTGGTTTGCCATTTCTTTATATAGCTCACTCAAATATTTTTTTGTGTTTTTTTTGCAAGGCAATGGGGTTATGTGACTTGCTCAAGGTCACACAGACAATTATTAAATGTCTGAGGTCACATTTGAACTCAGGTCCTTCTGACTCCAGGACTGGTGTTCTCTATCCACTGTATCACTTAACTGTCCCAGTTCATTTAAAGATGAGCAAACTGGCAGAGTTCAGTGACTTGTCCAGGGTCATACAGCTAGTAAGTGTCTGGTACCAGATTTGAACTTGGGAAGATGTCTTCCCAACCCCAGGCCAGGCATTCTTTCTGTTGTGCCATATGACTGTTCACTATTATATTTATTGAAATATAATTCAAAGAATGAAGCATTCTAAACTCACAAGTGCTTATATATATTGTATAGATAAATAGAGAATAAATATAAATAATCTAAACAAAAGGTAGTTTTGGAGGGAGGTACTGCGATTGGGATCAGAAAAATGTTTTCTTGAACTGTGTCTTGAAGAAAGAGGGGAATTCTATGATATGGAAGACCAGTGCAAAAGCATGGACATGAGAGTTTGAGTGGCATATTTAAAGGAAAAAAAAACAGGACTTTGGGTTGACCCACAGTAGTGGTGGTGGGGTGTATCTGGAGTGGTACTAGAAAAATAGGTTGGTGACAGAATATGATGGTTTTTAAAACTAATCAAAGGAGCTTATATTTGATTCTAGAGGTACTAAGAAGCCACCAGAGTTTATTGAGTGGGGTAGGGACATGTTCTGTTTCTCCACATAAGAAAAATCACTTTATCAGCAATGTGGAAGGAATGGAGAAAGACTTGAGGCAGGAAGACCAACTTGGCTATTGTAAGAAGTGATAAGGACCTGAGCTAAAATGGTAGCTGTGTGCCAAGAAAAAAAGGGTTAAATGTGAAAGATGCCAAGGTAGTGGAAATGGTAGGAAGTGGGAAATAATTTGATAGGCAAGATGACGGAGAATAAGGAGCAAATTTTATAGAACTAGCAGACTAGAAAAATGACAGTGTCTGACAGAAACAGGGAAGAATGAAAAAGGGAAGTATTCAGTGAGGGGCAAATGTTCTTTCCCTTGTTATTATACTGAGTTTTAAATGTCTTCAGGATATCTAGTTTGAAAGGTCTAATCGATAGTTGGTGAACAGACAATATTACTTTTTGGCTGAATCATAAATAGAATTATTGAGGAATCCCCTAATTCATTTCCTTCCTTTCCTTAAAGTTGTGACTTCACTGTGAAATGAGAAATGGGAGTCTTCAGAAGTTAACTACTTCATCCTCAGGGTTAGACATATATCCACAAGGCATATAGGGTAAATTTCTAGAATATTTATATTAGTATCTTAATTTCTTAGTTTATGGTTGTTTTACACTCCCATCACTTCCCATCTCCCCTAAATGGGTAGATGGAGAAGAGGAGAGGGAGGACAAAGGAAAGAAAAATAAATAAATTCACTTTGATTGAAAATTTAAAAATTTTTTAAGTACTCCCTGGTCTTTAGTACAGTCTTCTAAAAAGTCAGGAATATGCTTATTTATTCTCTGGATTAGTGTAGTCTTACTGTGACAGATGATTAATAAGATTGTATAGTATAAGAGGAAGAGCATAGGATTAGAAGACAGTATATCTGATTTAGTTCTTACACTAACTTAATGTAGGACCTCAGACAAATGATTTGACCTCATTGTATCTCAATTTTCTCATAAATCACATAAGAGTAACATTACTTAAGTAAGGATTTATTGTGAGAATTAAATGAAATAATAAATATGAGACAGAGTTAGGAAGATCTGAATTTGAGTCTTGCCTCTATCAAATTCTAATTGTGTGACAATGATCTTCACAAGAACCCTAAGAGGTAGGTACTATTATGCCTATTTTAGAGTTGAGGAAGTTGAGGCAGAAAGAGATTAAGTAACTTGCCTAAGGTCACATAGCTAGTGTCCTAGTTTGGATTTGAATTCAGGTCTCCCTGACTTCAGACCTAATGTTCTAATCTAATACCACTTAACTGACTCAAATAGTGTTAGGTTTTAAATTGAGAGGTAAAGAGGACCATAGAGATTATCTAGTTCAATACTATAAATTTACAGATAAGGAAAATAAGGATCAGAGAAGTCAAATGATTTGCCTTAGCTCCCAAAGCTAATAAGTCACAGAACCTCCAACTCTAAACTCAAGATAGCTAACATTTCCATATCACCCCTTTAGTGTTATATAACTTCCCGAAAAGAACTCAGTACTTTTATTTTTTTTAAAGTAATATGATATATTTCTTTTATCTGAAAATTTAATTAGAAACCCATACAGCCAACACAGGACAGCTGCTGAATGTGTAGCATAAAAGACTAAAGTATTTTCATTTTTAAAGCCTCCATTCAACAGGAATTCCACTCCATGCATTAAGGACTTTCAAAATCATTTCCTGATGCCAAAGGCACTTTTCTTTCTCTCTTCTATGAAGAATTCACTGTCAAGTGAGCAGCATACATATGATATATTTGACTTTCAGTGTTGGAAATCAGATAACAAAATCTACTAAAATGAAAGAAAAAACTCATTAAACAAAAACAATAAAGCTGTTAATTGTTTTTTAAATCAATGTCATGGTCCCAGATTTTTTTCTGTATTCTAATTCCTTTTCATTTTCTTTGCTTTCCCCTCTCCCACTTTTTATCTTTCCTCCTACAGTCAGGATTTTCACTAAATAAATAGGCAGCTTGAGTTTGTAGGGAGTTAAGTCAATATCTGCTTCTCGTACTTGAAAGAATACCCAGTATCTTTGAATTCTCCAAGGAGGTTTCAATCCAAACAACCCGAATGTATACTTTAAGAACTTAGTAATAACCCCTCAGAACCTCCACAATAAACACTGTAAGTTTATAATAAATAACTTGGTTTCTGACTAATGCAGTCCCGGGAACAAACCTGCCTACTCACCCAGAGAGCTGTGATTTGTATTCCCTATTTGTATCTCTCTTATGGCATCTATCATATGCTGCCTTTTCTTATAAGTTACTTTTGCACTTGTCAGAATCCCCAAATTAGATTGTAAGCTTTGGCAAACAGCAACTGTGTATTCATTTTTATATCTTCTTTAGGCTATTCTGCACAAGCAAGAGTCTGTAAGGCACTGGTGTTAAATTCAAATAGAAATGGGCAGGGTAGAAATGCACAAAAAAGATGTCTGTAGTCACATAATGACTTAGTTTTAAAAGTTAGCAATATCTATGTTTTATTACATTTTTATTTGTTTGTTAAATATCTCCTAATTACATTTTACTCTGGTTCAAAGAGAACTTGAGAGTATTGCACCTACATTTGATATCACTGATATAAAGGATTGTGTCATTTTTAAAGAATCCTTCATGGATATGTACTCTAGATTAGGTGGTCTCTATGACAGTTGCCGACAACTTTTAGTAACTTTGTTCATATTAATTAATAAGGTTATCAAAGTTATCTCTGCAATTACATAGTTTATGTAATTTTATGCGATTTAGACATTTACCTAGGAGATACTTTTTTTAGAGGAGAACCATAAAAGGAAATTTTAATTTATCATTTTTTTCGATAGTCAGCAAATTACGAGGGGACAATAAGATCTTATATTATCTGTACTTTCCAGTAGTGTAACTATAAACACATCTGCTGGGAAATATTATTTGCAAAAGCCTGCTCTGGTTGGTTGTTGTCCTTTTTCTCAAAGAGGACCAAAATGACATCACAATGATAGAGTCAAGTTACTCTGTGTCCAACTGTGGCTGATCAGAGCAATACAAGTTCAGAATGCTCCACTACAGGTGGCGCACAGAAAGTCCAGACAAAAGCCTATTTGTACCTTCATCAAGAATGTCTTCAATGTATAAATGAGTTTTTCTCCTAAGAACTTTGAAGAGATGGAAAAATAAGAACATGGATGGGTAGTTTTTAATATCATTGTAGTCACCTTTGGAAAGTCACAAGTTTTATTTCATTTCAATTCTTTAATATACTCTTTCAGATATTTTGAGAATTGATTTCTTTATATCCTCAAAAATGAAATTTCCTACAGGCATGGACCTCCCCCCCTTTTTTAAGGTTTTTGCAAGGCAATGGGGTTAAGTGGCTTGCCCAAGGCCACACAGCTAGGTAATTATTAAGTATCTGAGGCTGGATTTGAACTCAGGTACTTCTGACTCCAGGGCTGGTGCTCTAATCCACTGTGACACCTAGCTGCCTGCATCTCCCCTTTTTATACTTGATTATTTAGTCCAGCTGCTCTTTGTTTTTGTGTGTATGTCATTTCTACTTCCTCATGCATATGTCAAATTTTAACAGGATGTTTTGAAAGATGCGACAACAAAGATAACTTTATTTGACAGCATTCAGACCATTAATATCAGAAAAGGCATAAAATAGTTATTTTAATGCTCACTAAATATCTTCATTTCTATCATGGGAAGTGCCCTGTCCATATATGAGAGGAATTTCCCCATGGATGGTGAGGTTCCACATATGCAATTGCATCTATTATATCAAAGATCAGACAATCAAAATGAGATCCATAATCACACAAAACAATGAAATAGATGAAAAATGCCTATTGCCATTGATATCTAGATCTTGAATTAAATACTGAGGTAAACTATGAAGTGAACTTAGAATTGAAAAAGGGAAAGAGTGATTTGAATTTCCTTGGGATAATTATGCAAGATATTTAATAGTCTCATGCTTTTCCCTGAAAAAAGGACTATCTTATTTTAAATTTATTTTAATATGAACATTATTCTAGTGATAATTTTAGGTAAAAATCAGGGATATTAAAGTCTCTTAAGAATTCAAATTTAAGGTCACCCAAAGAGAAATAGAAAGATGTGTGGTGTTTATGGGTGGCCTAAAAATTATTACCAATGATGAATCACTCAAGAGAAACTGGATAAGAATATCAGATAGCAAAGAATAGGATGTAAAGTAAGATTTCTGTTGTTTGGGGAATGCCCACAAAATGTGACATCTGAATGTAATGGAGCATTTCGGTGCTATAAGAAATTAAGAAATGATAATACAAAGAAACAGGGAAAGATTTACATGAACTGAGCAGAAATAAGAAAATAGCATGTACAATGATTACAACCATGTAAATGAAAGAAACAACCAGACACACTAAAAAAAATTAATGTGAATATTGTAAAATTACAATGAAGAAACATTACTCTAGAGAAGAGAGATGAGAAGACAGTTTCACCTCACCCCTTGAAAGAGGTGGGAAATCCACAAGAGTGGTACATCACACATATTTTTAGACTTTTTTTTTTGATGTATTGGAAAGTTTAATGAATTTCTCTCTCTCTTTTTTTAATCTTTAAAATATTGTTTTGTGGGATGACTCTCTGAAAGGAAGAGACACAGGGTAATGTTGGTATTTTAAAAACATATTAACAAAAACTTATTTTTTAAAAAAGAATATCATGATCAATGTATAGCATGGAAACATTGTAAAGACTATCAGACTGCCTTCTGTGGGGGGTAGGAGGGAGGGAAACTAGATTGGGGAAAAAATTGTAAAATTAAAAAAAATAGGGGCGGCTAGGTGGCGTAGTGGGGCGGCTAGGTGGCATAGTGGATAAAGCACCGGCCTTGGAGTCAGGAGTACCTGGGTTCAAATCCTGTCTCAGACACTTAATAATTACCTAGATGTGTGGCCTTGGGCAAGCCACTTAACCTCTTTTGCCTTGCAAAAAAAAAACAAACCTAAAAAAACCTAAGAAAATAAAAAAGAATATCATCAGAGAAATATATGATTAAAAAATGAACTAAGTCACTCATATTACAAGAGCATAAGATAACCAATGGATGATCTTTGTGTTCCATTAGAATCATACAGCAAGATTTGAATTAAGGTTCCTAGAACATTGGGGGTAGTCTCTGGTACATTTTTTTTAAGAAGATAAAAGTTTTATGTGATGAGAAGTATGAAGGGCTAGCATACATCTTCCACCAGAGGAATTAAATTTGTATAATACTTTGTATAAGTTATCTCATCTGTACTATATAGCACCCCATCAGCATAAGACACCTTGTAGGTATTATTTGGGGCCAACTAGGTGGCACAATAGACAGAACATGTGCCTGAAGTCAGTAAGAACTGAGTTCAAATCCAGCCTAAAATACTTAGTAGCCGAATGACTCTGGATAAGTCATTTAAGCCTATTTACCCAAGTTTCCTCATCTGCAAAATGAGCTGGAGAAAGAAGTGGCAAACTACTCTAGTATCTTTGCCAAGAAAACCCCCAAATCATGAAGAATCAGACATGGCTGAAAAAATGACTAAATAAACACAGGTATTATTATTCATCTTTTACAGATGTAGAAACTGAGGTAGTAAATTATAATAAATAATAATATAAATAATAACAGATAAATAATATTAATAGTAATAATAATAATGATAATGATCATAAGTAAATATGGGGAAGGATTTGAAATGAGATCTCCCTGATTCCAACTACAACTCATTATCATGGGATATTGTTTCTCTATCACCACATATGATAAGATCACAGTTATACTGAAGTTTGGTAGCACACAATACTCATTTCCCTCTGGTGGAAGACTAACTATGCCCACAGAACTTGGATTGGTAGGTCCTCTGGACCACAATCTGTGAGCACTATTCTAGAGTGTCCTACCTTCTCTCTGAACAAAGAAACAAGGCAGTGGAAAGAGAATAGGATACTATTAGCAACAAACAAAATAGACTTTGAGAGCAGAATTCTATCCCAGGACTCTGGGAAAATATAAAAGGCTTGTCAAAATAATTGAGACAAAGTTATTAAAAGTCTTATCCAAAGTTTTCTTTTTTAATTAAAATTAAGATTAAAAAATTATCATGTGTCATAAAAAAATGAAAAAAGAACAAATTCATTGACAGTTGAGCTTATGTTGTTACACATATACTAATTTATTTAGCTCTTGTTTAGACTAAATTAGATTTGTTTTTGAGATATGTCATTGGAATGGGAAATGTTAAGCAGAGAGAAGATAAAGAGGAAGAAATAGAGTCACTCTAGGAATTGTATCTGAAACAAGAACCACAAACTGCAATCCATGGAGGGGACCAGAAGGCAACCTTAATGGGTAGATAGGTTATAAGAAGGGGCAGACAGAGTCCCTGGGACACCAAGAGATGACTGTTAGGGAGGCTGCACCCAAATTCCCCAACCCTTGCCCCAGGAAGCAAGCTAATTGGTTGCTTCCTATTTTAAATAACTATTGTTGAGAGTTTGGCATTCATGCAAGCTAATTAAAGGAGGAGGTGGGAATAGAGTAGGAGTAGTAACCCTTTATAGCAAAGAGATAGATGCTATCAGAGAAATGGATAAAAGAAGAGGGGAATGAAGAAGGGAATAAGCATTTATAGAGAGCCTTCTATGTTCTAGGCTACGAGCTTTTTACAAATATTATCTTAGCACAATCCTGTGAGGTAGGTGCTGTTATATCCATTTTATAGTTGAGGAAATTGATGCAAAGTTAAATGACTTGCCCAAGATCACACAGTAAGAAGTATCTGAGGTTGGATTTGAATTCAGGTCTCCTTGAGTTCAGGCCCAATGCTCAATGTACTGCACCAACCAGCTGCCTAAGAAGGGAAAGTGAAGACTAGATAATTACTCCCATGCATTCAAAGTAAGGCATGCTAGAGCTAGAAGAGACCTTATTAGGGATCATGAAGCAGTTCATTTTACAGTGGGACCTTTTTGACCAAGGCCCTACTGAAGGGAATTAAATTTCCAAAAAATCGAGGCCCATTCATCTCTCCTTGAAAGGGAAGTTGAACTGAAGAAGAGTTAAATGTGGCAGATACACAGACACGTATACATAATATATGTATGTGCTTATATACATATACATATATAGTATCTATATGATACAGAAATATACATGTGTTGGAATATACATAAACACACATCAATACATATATATATATAAACATATATAAACACACCTGCATACATACACACATGTACATGTCTGTTTATCCATCTATCTCTCCATCCATCCATCTATCCATCTATTCATCCATCTGCCTTCTATCTATCTATCTATCTATCTATCTATCTATCTATCTATCTATCTATCTTTCTATCCACCTATCTAACTACCTCTCTATCCATTCATCCATCTTTCTGACTTACAAACTTTTAGGACTACCAAGGAACAGAAAGCTATAAAATGGGTATAACATTTACTGTAGATAGAGTGCTGGGCTTAGGGTTGGGAAGACTCATTTTCCTGAGTTCAAATTTGGCCCCAGACACTTACTAAAAGTGTTACCCTGGACAAGTTACTTTAACCTTATTACCTCATTTTTATTTTTATTTTTATTTTATTACCTTATTTTTTTAAAAAAGAATATGATTTTTCTCTCAACACATTCAATTTTGATCAACGTGTAGCCTGGAAATAATGTAAAGACTATCAGACTGGAATTGGGAAGACTCATCTTCCTGAATTCAAATTTGGAGGAAAAAAATGGCAAATCATTCCAGTATCTTTGCCAAGAAAACACCATTGGAAGATCTCAGAAACCACCTCTCATTTTACAGAGGGAGAAACAAACCTGAAGCTACTTTCAGATTAAGGATTAGAACAAAGATCTTCTGATTCCAATTCTATGGCACTTTCAGACAGATCATTAAAATATTGCCTCTCTTGAGAGTGAGCAGAGGTCCCCAAGCTACACCTACTGCTGTATCTTGCAGGACTTAGAGTCCTTGTCTCTTCTCTCAGGTCAAGCAGCTGAACAGGGAAGGAGTATTCCCTTAGTATTTCCAGGTATATCCAAGTTCCAAACTTATTCAACTCCCTAAGTTTTATGCTGAAGCAAAACTTGAGATGGGGAGAAGAGAGAGGATAAAATTTTGAGGGAAAGAAAATTCACCATAATGTAGTAGAATAAGAAATGTCCATGCAGACATAAATTTTCATCAAGGGCTGAAACTGTAAAGGAAGGAAAAAAAAACAATTATTAAGTATTTATTATTATGCTTTACATATTTTTACCTCATCTACCCTGGGAGATAGGTACTATTATTATTCTAATTTTAGAGTTAGAGAAATTGAAACAGATGGAAGGGAAGTATCTTACCCAGAATCACAAAGCCAGTAAGTATCTGAGGTCATATTTGAACTCAACTCTCTAACTTCAGGGCCACCTCACTGCCCTATGTCCCTTTCCAGACTTATTCTGCCTTTGTTATTGTTGTTCAGTCATTTGTCATATACAATTCTCCATGACCCCATTTGAGGTTTGCTTGGCAAACATATTGGAGTGCTTTGTTATTTTCTTTTTTTTGAATCATTTTACAGATGAGGAAACTGAGACAAATAGGGTTAAGGAATTTGTTCAGGGTCCCACAGCTAGTAAGTATCTAAGACTAGATTTGAATTCAGGAAGAGGAGCCTTCCAGACTCTAGTTCCAGAGCTCTATCCACCATACCACCTAGCTGCCTTGGAAGATGGTTGGAGAAATCTTATTGAAGGAGGTGATTTTTTTTTTTACATTTGGGAATTTTTTTTGATTTATTAAAGATTTTGTTTGAGTTTTACAATTTTCCCCCAATCTTACTTCCCTCCCACCATGGAAAGCAATCTATCAGTCTTTACTTTGTTTCCATGTTGTACATTGATCCAAATTGAGTATGATGAGAGAGAGAAATCATATCCTTAAGGAAGAAACAAAAAGTATAAGAGATAACAAGATCAGACAATATGATATCTGTTTTTTTCCAAAATTAAAGGGAATAGTCCTTGAACTTTATTCAAACTCCATGGCTCTTTATCTGGATGCAGATGGTATTCTCCATTGCAGACAGCCCAAATTGTCCCTGATTGTTGCATTGATGGAACAAGCAGGTCCATCAAGGTTGAACATCACCCCCATGATGCTGTTAGGGTGTATAGTGTTTTTCTAGTTCTGCTCCTCTCACTCAGCATCAGTTCATGCAAATCCCTCCAGGCTTCCCTGAATTCCAGTCCCTCCTGGTTTCTAATAGAACAATAGTGTTCCATGACATACATATACCACAGTTTGCTAAGCCATTCCCCAATTGAAGGACATTTACTTGATTTCTAATTCTTTGCCACCACAAACAGGGCTGCTATGAATATTTTTTGTACAAGTGATGTTTTTACCCTTTTTCATCATCTCTTCAGAGCATAGACCCAGTAGTGGTATTGCTGGATCAAAGGATATGCTCATTTTTGTTGCCCTTTGGGTATAATTCCAAATTTCTCTCCAGAAAGGTTGGATGAATTCACAGCTCCACCAACAGCGTAATAGTGTCCCAGATTTCCCACATCAGACTGGAGACTAATCCCTTCCAACACTGATCATTATCCTTTCTGATCATATTGACAAGTCTGAGAGGTGTGAGGTGGTACCTCAGAGAAGCTTTAATTTGCATTTCTCTAATAAGTAATGATTTAGAGAATTTTTTCATATGACTATAGATTGCTTTGATCTCCTCTTCTGTAAATTGCCTTTGCATATCCTTTGACCATTTGTCAATTGGGGAATGGCTTTTTTTTTTAAATATGACTCAGTTCTCTGTAAATTTTAGAAATGAGTCCTTTGTCAGAATCATTAGTTGTAAAGATTGTTTCCCAATTTACTACATTTCTTTTGATCTTGGTTACAGTGGTTTTATCTGTGCAAAAGCTTTTTAATTTAATGTAACTGAAATAATCAAGTTTGTTTTTGGTGATGTTCTCCATCTCTTCCTTAGTCATAAATTGCTCCCCTTTCCATAGATCTGACAGGTAAACTAGTCCTTGATCTTCTAATTTGCTTATAGTGTTATTTTTTATGTCTAAATCCTGTAACCATTTGGATCTTATCTTGGTAAAGGGTGTGAGGTGTTGGTCTAATCTAAGTTTCTTCCATATTAACTTCCAATTTTCCCAGCAGTTTTTATCAAAGAGAGAGTTTTTATCCCAATAGCTGAACTCTTTGGGTTTATCAAACAGCAGATTACTATAATCTTCTCTAACTTTTGCACCAAGTCTATTCCATTGATCCACCACTCTATTTCTTAGCCAATATCAAACAGTTTTGATGACTACTGATGTTTTATAATATAATTTTAGATCAGGTAGGGCTAAGCCCCCCTTCTTTTGTACTTTTTTTCATTAAATTCTTGGAAATTCTTGACTTTTTATTTCTCCATATGAGTTTACTTACAACTTTTTCTAACTCATTAAAATAATTTTTTGGAATTTTGATTGGTAGGACACTAAACAGTGTAGAATTGTCATTTTTATTATATTAGGTCTACTTATCCATGAGCATTTGATATTTGTCCAGTTATTTAAATCTGATTTAATTTGTGTGCGAAGTGTTTTATAATTGTTTTCAAAAAGTTTCTGAGTCTGTCTTGGCAAATAGACTCCCAAATATTTTATATTGTCTGAGGTTACTTTGAATGGGATTTCTCTTTCTAGCTCTTGGGGCTGTATCTTGCTAGACATGTATAGAAAAGTTGAGGATTTATGAGGGTTGATTCTATAACCTGCAACTTTGCTAAAATTGCTAATTGTTTCCAGTAGTTTTTTTGGATGATTTCTTGGGATTCTCTAGGTAGACCATCATGTCATCTGCAAAGAGTGGGAGTTTTGTCTCTTACTTCCCAATTCTAATTCCTTCAATTTCTTTTTCTTTTCTAATTGCTGAAGCTAACATTTCTAATATGATATTGAATAGTAATGGTGATAATGGGCACCCTTGTTTCACTCTTGATCTTATTGGGAATGCCTCTAGCTTCTCCACATTGAATACAATGCTTGTTGATGGTTTCAGATAGATACTGCTAATTATTTTAAGGAACAGTCCATTTATTCCTACACTCTCAAGTATTTTTAATTGGAATGGGTACTGTATTTTGTCAGAAGCTTTTTTCAGAATCTATTGATATGATCATATGATTCCTGATAGGTTTGTTGTTGATATAATTGAGTATACTAACAGTTTTCCTAATATTGAACCAACTCTGCATTCCTGGGATAGATCCTACTTTATCATAACATATTATCCCAGTGATAACTTGTTGTAATCATTTTGCTAAGATTTTATTCAAGATTTTTGCATCTATATTCATTAGGGAGATAGGCCTATAATTTTCTTTCTCTGTTTTAACTCTTCCTGGTTTAGGTAACAGCACCATATTGATTTCATAGAAAGAGTTAGGCAGAGTTCCATATTTCTGTATTTTTCCAAAGAGTTTATATAGAATTGGAACCAATTGTTCCTTAAATGTTTGATAGAATTCACTTGTGAATCCATCAGGCCCTGGATATTTTTTCTTATGGAGTTCAATAATGGCTTGTTGAATTTCTTTTTTCTGAGATAGGGTTGTTTAGGTATTTAATCTCCTCTTCATTTAACCTGGGTAACTTACATTTTTGTAAATATTCACCCATTTCACTTAGATTATCAAATTTATTGGCATAGAGTTGGGCAAAATAATTTTGAATTATTACTTTAATTTCTGAAGGAGTTGATTTTGAAAAGGGTCTTGAAACCTGTATAGAATTTCAGTGAAGGGAAGTTACCCCAACAAAAAAGAATGGTTGAAATAAACATCTAAGGCTGGATTTGAACTCAGGTCTTCCTGACTTTAGGCCCAGTTCTCTACCCATTCTGCCACTAAACTGGCTATTAAGTGAAAAGGTATGGGTTATTTCCTAAGGGGGCTCCCCTGCTAGGCTAGACCTCCCTCTTTACCTCGAGGACTGCCCAAAGTTCCTATCTGCCCAACCTGCTGTGATCTCCATCCTTTCTCTGCTGCATGAGATGTAGTTGAACTTCAACCTTTCCCTTCTTTGTTCTCACCATCCTGTCCTTCAGCTATGCCTTATTACTAGATTCCCCAGAAGCTTCCTTCCTTAGAAGACCACAAGTATTTTCAGTGACTTTTTCACCTGGAGGACAGGATGGTGAGACAAATTTCCTATTGCCTCCAGAACAAAATCTCAGTAGCCTTAGACTGGTTATAGCTGGAAGCAGATAAGATTTAAGAGGAATAAGATTGTTATCTTCAAATATTTAAAGGACTGTCAAAGTGGAAAGTCAGTGTCAAAAAGTATATTTCTCAAAACTCTAATCCTGATAAAAAGACTGATTTCTTTAGAGAGTATTTGATCTTCATGTAGTTACCTTGCCAACTTAGTAAGAAATTAAGACTCCTGGGTTTCTCCGCCATGTTAATTACAAACTCAGGAAAATAATGATCAGAATGCTTGGGAGACTTGTTCTGCCAGGAAGAGACAATGTGAGATCAGATAGTATTGTAACAAGGATGATAGTCTTTGAAGAGTATTTGGGCAACTTAATATTGTGCAACCTTCGTGGTCAGTCCACAAAAGTGGTTAATACATTTCCCTATTCTTGGTTTTTGCATAAATGATCCACTCTTTGCCAGTTCAGGGGTGGTCATTGCTTTGATGGTCATCACCTATAGGTTAGAGGTAAAATCTTAGAAAATAAAATGTAAATGTCTAACCTATGTTTCTGTCATCTTACTTTTAACCCAATATTTTTTAAGGTTTTTACAGTCTTAGGGTTCATAGCAATTAGATATGTTTGACCCCAGAAGCAAGAGCTAGGAAAAATTGGCTCTTCACAAATTCTTCACAAAATTGCCTCTTCACAAATGATCTTCTGTACCCAGAATTCACTTCCTTCTCAACTTAGTCTCATGGAATTCATTCCCTTTAAGATCATGGCCAGTCTTACCTTCTACATGAAGTTGATCTCAACTGCTAGTGCCCTGCTTCATATATATGTATATGTATATGTATATGTATATGTATATGTATATGTATATGTATATGTATGTGTATGTATATATATATATATATATATATATATATATACATCTTGTGCTTTTTCTGTATTAATTCTCTTTAAATCTTTCTATATACTTATATAACAGTCCAGGTTATCTAGACCTTGACCACAGAATATGTAGATTGATTTGTTGCTGTCCTTTTAAAGAGCACACTCCCTATAAGGAGGGATTATTTCATTCTTTTTACCCCCATACCCATCACAGTGCTAATCACATAAGAGGTTAATAGATGCTTAATAAATATTGATTGATTGATTGATTGATTGAAGATTGATTCAAAGGGGAAACATCCTAACAATCAGAGCTATACAAATGTGGGATGGGTTGCTTTGAGGAGAAGTTAGTTTCTCCTCCTTGGAAGTCTTTACACTAAGACTGAATGGTGAAATTAAATATTTTTGTATTTCAAATTTGCATTGGCTCTGTTGCTAGTTAGTATGTGTGTCAAATTTAATCATATGGGCAACTGAAATAAATATGAATGTAATTTTTAATTAAATGAAAGAATCTTAAGACAATAAGTTGAAAATCCAAGCTCTTTTTTTTTAGGTTTTTTTGCAAGGCAAATGGGGTTAAGTGGCTTGCCCAAGGCCACACAGCTAGGTAATTGTTAAGTGTCTGAGATTGGATTTGAACCCAGGTACTCCTGACTCCAAGGCCTACGCCACCTAGCCGCCCCAAAATCCAAGCTCTTAATGATGGATCAGCAAATATGTATTAAATGCTCACAATATGACAGGCACTGGCCTAGGTGTTAAATTTTATTAGGGGAAGTAGCAAGTATATAAATAAGAAGATATGAAATATATTCAAAACAAATAAAAGGTGAAGAAAAGAAGTAATCATTTATATATAGCCTCTACTATGTTCAGTATTGGGTTATGTGGTTTTTATAGACATTATGTATTCCCATTTTATAGTTGTAAAAACTGAGACAAATAGAAGTTAAGTTATTTGTCTAGGGTCACAGCCAGTAAACCTGAACCAGATTTGAACTTAGTCTTCCTTGACTGCAGGCCTATCCACTGTACCACCAGTTGTCTCTAACACAGATAATATAAGAAAATTTTGAGAGAAGGATAGTAGGACCTTGGGGAATTTGGAAAGTCTTCATGAAGTCTTAAAAGAAACAAAGGGTTATAAGAGAGAGAGGGATAGAGGAATGGGGGTGGTGGTGAAGGGGAGCTAGGCAAGGCAAAGGTACAGAAAGAGGAGATAGTTGATCTTCAAAAAATGAAGAATGAACAAGCACAATTCTTCAATTGCAATTTTCTGGTCATGAGGTATAAAGAATTGTATTAGACCTTGCTAGGGACTAAAAATAAAAGAAATCTCTTCTTCAAAATTAAAAAAAAGAAAGAGGAGATAGAGTATCTTCTGGTAAAGAAAAGCAAGAAGGAAAATTTGGAGGAAGCGAAGAGAGTAATGGCTAATAAGGCTGGAAAATAGGTTGCTAATTTTATGCAGCTATGAATGAAATGATTCACTGGCAAAGGTTGAGGTAGTATTTATTTTTAAAGTATTTATTTTAATTTGATGTTTATAAATAAAACTACACAACAATTGAATTTTCCTCTTTTGGATATTGGAGGCACAGTCAACAAACATTCATTAAATGCTTATTATTTGACCAGGCATGGGAGCTAGGTGGCTCATAAAAGATTGGTTTGGAGTCAGAAGAACCTGAATTCAAATCCAGTCTCAGAGACTTACTAACTGAGTGACCCTGAGCAAGTCACTTAACCCTTTTTGCCTCAGATGAATTTCTAAGCTGGAGAAGGAAATGGCAAACCCCTCCAGTTATGTTTGCCAAGAAAATCTCAGGAAAAGGTCACAAAGACTAGAACATGGCTGAACAATGCATCATGCTCCAGGCACTGGTGAGGAAGACCACAAATCTTTTCTGATTCTCAAAGGTCTAACTGACTAGAAACTATCTTCTATACATTCTTATACACAATTTCAGCTTTGCCCTCTTATTCTTATTTCCCCCCAAGAATGGGGAGTTTTTTTAATCTAGGGCCAATGGATGGAGGATTAAGTTGGATTGGGTGGTTGAACAGGGAATAATTGGAAGTCACATAAAAGACAATTTTATTTTACTTTTTTTTCTCAGTGCAATGTAAGAGGTCAAAAATCATTTACTTTAAAAATATTACAAAAGAGGGTGCTCTCCCTTTTTCTCAATTGGCAGATTCGGTCTGTTAGTCTGTGAACAAGACCTAGACATTCTCTTAAAGATGATCTTTCAATTAAGTGCAAAGAAAGTCTGTGCTGACTTGGTCTGGACAAGGAGCTTGTATAAAAACAGAAGGGAGTTCAACTCCTCAAAGTGCCAAGGGTCTGGAAGAGTGAAGACATCAAGAACTGAGCTGGAAAGAACTGGCAACAAAGGGGCAACATGTGAAAGGAGAAAGTAGAAGGAAAAGATAGAGAAGAGCCCTTGGCCCTGTAGAATCTCAGAACACAACACATGAATGGATGCCATCAGTTTTATCTTTCTTTTCCAAGAAAGAAGTACCTGTGTATTTACAGACACTGTCAAATGTTAAAAAAAATTGTTTACATGTAATTGGGGGGAGGGAATTAAATGTAAATTTAAAAAAGGACACTGCAACGTACTCTTTCTTCTTCACACAAATGTTTTCAGTAACATGAATTTTGTCTCAACCACAAAGAGCCCATGGATTAACTAGAGATAACCCCAAGTATAAATTAAGTCAGAGTCAATGTTCTGCTAAGGGATTGACTTGATTGTAATTGTATGCCTACCTTTTTTGTTTAAACTTCCTAAAGCAGCAGAGGAAGTAATCTTATGTACCCAAGGACAAATGTATTCCCCCCAGCCTTAAAATAATATAATTATTGTAGCAAGATATTACAAACATATAAAACTTAAAAAAATAAAACCATGCAGTCAATACCATAGTTATGTCTAGTTAACATAATTATGTCTGAGAATTGGGAAAATTGAATGGAAAGGAGGAATGAGAGAGAGATAAGGTAGAGGGAAGAGAGAAAAGAAGCAAGAAAGGGAGGGAAGAGAGATAAAAAGGGAGAGAGAAATAAAGGATGGAAAGGAAGAGAGGAAGAGAAAAAGAGTAAGAGACAGAGATATATAGAAAGCTCTAAGGTCTGACATTCTTTTTTAATGGATGAAGGAACTAAGCCTAGAGAAGGTAGGACATTTGTCAAGTGGCATTTGAATCCAGGTCCTTTGAATCTACAGACAGTACTTTTCCCACTGTATCATAAATTAGGGTTTGTGGAGCAGATAGTGGTAATATTGTGAATTTCCTTCATTGGAAGAGGTCACTTGAAAGTTGAAGGATTGTTCACTCAAAGGAGGGACATTCATGCTTTCAGTAAGGATTGAGCCAAATTCCTCTGCTTTCCCTTTCAATTCTGAAATTCTAGGACTTTGATTCTATACTGTCTTGTTCATTGGTTAACTGAACAAGAAATAAGGAAATGCAGTGAAAATATTTTCCCAATTATTTTCCTTTTCTTCACATTCCATCCTTTTTTTTAATTTAAATTTTTTTCTCCTCTTGATTCTAAGCCTCTCCTTTAATATCATACCTTTGTGGTTTTTGATAATTTTCAATTGTAAATTAGAGGGTAAAATAAAAGCAAATTGTCAGCATTTAGGATTCTTAGAGCAGAACTGGCTATTGAATGAGTTCAAGCTCAGAAGGTCCTGTTTCAGCTGCTATCCTTAGATATTATGACTTGACTTATGCACATTTCTTTTCAAATATTATCTTATCTAATCTTCACAACTACCCCCTGAAGTAGGGGTTATGAGAGAGGAAACTGAGGCAGGCAGAGGTTAAGCAACTTGTTTAGGGTCACAAAGTTAATTTCTGAAGCAGAGCTTCAACTGTCTTCCTGCTTCCCAAGTCCAGACTTCCATCCACCGCACCACTGTCCCTAACTTTCATGAAATCATGAAACCACAGATATAAATAAGTCTCTTAGGTACTGGAAAATAGAAGGGCAAGAAACCACATCAGAGCGACCCGAAAAAGAGATTGTCAGAGGACACCATTCATTTGCTAGTTTTGGAAGCAAGGGAAAGGTTGGCCTTGCTCCTTTCTGAACAAAATCACCGAAGCTGCAGCACTGGGGACATCGGTGACCCAAAGGCAGAGGGACCCAGGACTCCCTGTTGCCTGCACCCGCAGCTGTTGACTGTTCAAGAGGCAGGGGTGGGGCTGCCGAGCTTCCAGTCTCCTGGGTGTCTGTGTGTGTGTGTGTGTGTGTGTGTGTGTGTGTGTGTGTGTGTGTGTGTGTGTGTGTGAGACCCGGTCTGGGGAGACGCAGGCAGGGAGGGGGTTTTGCTCGTTCAGCTTTTTTGGTTTCAATCATACTGATCCTGCCAAACTCTTCCGCCCGCCCCAGCCGGGCTCTTCCCCTCTTCCAAAGTCGCCATTCCCCGGACGGCCCAAACCGAAGGCTTTGGGATCATTCCCGCACAGGTGAGTTCGGGATTACCTGTGGGGCTGGGGGTGGAGAGAGTTAGAGGGGACTGAAAGATGGGAGAGGGGAGAGAGTGGCCCGTGTTGGGGGAGTACAGTAAGCGACGATCGGCTGCGATAGGGCGGTGATGGGCAGGCGGCTGAAAGTTCTGTGCTTGTGGCTGGGGGAGAGGGAATGAAGGCCGGAGAGAGGGCGGCCCGGGCACAGGTCTGGGGGGCACCGTGCCAGGGGTGAGAAGGGCCGTGTGGCTGGGACAAGTCTGCAAGCCCCACTTCCCCCTCTCCTGCGCCTCCATCCTCCCTCCCCGCCCCCAGGCGCCGGCACTTGGAGTCGCTCAGGTGTGTGGTGAAGGCCGGGGCAGGACGTGGCTGGCGGACAGGTGTCCGATGTCTGACGTCTGGTGTCTGGTGTCGGCCGCCGGCGGCAGGCCGGCTTTCTGAGCCACTGGTGCTGCTGGGTGGGGGGTGGCGGGGAGGGCAGGAGGGCGGGGAGTGGTGAGCGCCAGAGGTGGGGTGCAAAGTGCGGGGGGAAGGCTGGAGGGAGCTCCAGAAGCAGTCCTGCCCTCCAGCCCGCAGGGTGACTGTGGTGCACCGGCTTTGGGTTAGTGCTCCTGTGTGTGTGTGTGTGTGTGTGTGTGTGTGTGTGTGTATGTGTGTGTCTGTGTGTGTGTGTGTGTGTGTATGTATGTGTAGGTAGGGTGTGTGTATGTGTACACGCGCGTGCAGAGGTGTGTTATGCATGCCCAGCGCGGCTCCCAGTTGCCGCATCCTTTCCCGGGACACGCGGGTGGGAAGCTGGGGTGTCAGGAAAACTCTGGGCTGGGGCGGGGAGCCGCAGCCTGGACCCCGCAGCCTGGGGCCCGGGGGCCCCAGCAGGCAGGCTCGCCTCTCGGTGGCCCGAGGGACCGCTCACGCGCCTTGCCTGGTTAGGCACACTCTCTCCCACTTTCCAGTGGGCCGCAGTCGCATCCGCCCAAGCAGGGTGGGGGATTTGCAGCCCTGAGTACCGGGTTAGGGTTCGAATTCTACTGGGTGATGGGGGAAGCTGAACAAGACCCTCTAACTCCCTGGAGGACCCCAAGGTTTAGGATCTTCTCCATCCCATGCTCTTCCCGCACTTTCTTCCCCCGGTGCCTTTCCTACTGCTTTTAGGGACGTTTCCAAGCTTGTCACGCTTGAAAGAAACTCTCTCTCAAAGCCAGTCCCTTGTTGTGGCCCAGTGCTTTGGCACCGACTGTGCCCGGGAGCCCAGGCGGCCCAGCGGGGGAGGCCCAGGGCACGAAGAATCTGTGCCCGACGGTGGGCGGCCGGCTAACTGGGCCAGTGGTTGTGGGCGGTGTGTTCAGGCCTGGGGCCAGGTCCCTTGGTAGCCGGGGGTGGGAAGCCCAGCCAAGCCAGTTGGCCCCAGGCCTTTCCTCATCTCCAGAGCTGGAGGGGAGATCACGGGCCGGGGGAGGGGTCGCTTATTTCAGAGTTTACACACTGACAGGCTAGTTAGATGTCTTCCCTAGGTCCACCCAAGCCAATATGTATGTCAAAGGTGGGACCAGAAGTCAGGCCTTCCCAAATCCCATCCATAAGTTAAGTTAGCTCCGGTGCTTTCGAGTTTGCAAGTCAGGTAGGCACCCACCTGGGTTCTCCGTGTTACAGGTGAAAACTTGGATTAGAAAGGGGTGCCTTATTAAAAGACATATGGAGAACGTCACTATCTACATCCAGAGAGAGAGCTGATAAGTAGAAGTATGTATAAAATAATTATATCTGTATGTGTGTATATACACCCCTGTTTGTACCTAGTGGCAACCTTGGAGGGGGAGGAGAAAAAAAAAAGAAATTTATGTGATCATTTTCTTGTATATTTGAAAGGAGCAGCAAATTGTGTGCTGCATTTGCAGCTTCATGTACAAACATCTTCTATATTATATTATTATACTTGCTTCATTCCATACATTTAAAATAGAATAATTTCTTTTTTAAAAAGTTGCCTAAGAGAAGGGAGAAAACAAGTTGTATGTAACAGACATGCTGTTTTGGATCAATCCTTATTTCTTGAATATTGAAATGTTGGTGGGTATCTGTCAAATGAAGAAAAACAAAAAAAATTAAAGTCCTGAAAAAGCTAGAGAAGGGTGGGGGTTTGAATTAATGTCTATCTAATTTGACTTCTTTAACTTTCTAGTCTATAAATTAGCCTTCAT
This sequence comes from Macrotis lagotis, assembly GCF_037893015.1. Lineage (NCBI taxonomy): Eukaryota > Metazoa > Chordata > Mammalia > Peramelemorphia > Peramelidae > Macrotis > Macrotis lagotis. The sequence continues at coordinate 146,602,953 of NC_133658.1, read as the reverse complement.
CCTTGAAAAACCTGTGAATTCCTCAGAGTGGATAATATTATTTTCTTTATGAATTACCATGACCTAAAGAAGACACTTGTTTTAAAATGGTCAGACTGTAGACACTGGGGCAACAACCTTTGCTGGCTGTCCTTGAAACCTTTCCACCTAGCTATGATCTGCCAAAGCTTACACTACATGACTGTGGCATTCCAGGGCCCTGGGTCACCTTCCAGTTCCCTTACTGGAAGCCTTGGCAGAGTACTTCAGTGGGTCAGGAAATCAGAGTGGGGAAAAACCCTTGATAATCACAGTTCTCTTAACCTATTTTTAAACTTTCTTCTCACCTTAAGGTATTTGGCATATCCTATAAAACTTAAATGGTGTTCTCCACCTATTTCATAGCATACTGGAATTTAAGAGCAGGAAGGGAGGAGCCTTTGGAAATCATTTAGTTTCACCTGAGTTTGACCAGGTCATTTCATAAGAGGACGAAAATGAAACCTTGACTTTTGTTATTGTTCAGTAGATTTTCAGTCTTATCTGACTCTTCACGAACCCATTTGGGATTTTGTGATTGTTTGTGTGTGTGTGTGTGTGTGTGTGTGTGTGTGTGTGTGTGTGTGTGTATTTGGCAGAGATACTGGAATGGTTTGCCATTTCCTTCTCCATCTCATTTTACAAATGAGGAAATTGAGGCAAAAAGGATTAAGTAACTAGTAAATGTTGGATGGCTGAATTTCAATTTGGGAACATGAGTCTTTCTGCTTCCAGGCCAGCATTCTATCCATTGTGTGCTGCCTAAAACCTTGAAAGATTTTGTTAAATGGCATATCTATGGACACAACTAGTGATATTTGAAAAATATTTTTTAAAATTTATAATTGTTCTATTTGAGGTCATGCAGTTAGGTTGGATCAGAGGCAGTGTCTTACTCCATGTTGCCTTTTCAAATTTGCAGAGCTTATATTACCTCTCACCATTTCTCTTTCAGGAGGAACTTAAATCCCCTCATTTGACCTTTGAGCAAATAGAGCCTGAGATGTTCTGTTAAGTGACTTGTCTAAGATCACACAGCTAGTGTGTGAAACTATTTTTAAAAATCTTATAACTGTTCTCTCTTCCTGATAAAAGATTATCTATGTTATCATTAAGTGGAGAAACTAAGACACAAAGAATTCAAGTAAGATATCAAGGGTCATTTAGTGAATCATTTGTATAATGCATATTATTCATAAGACAGCTATCAGAACTGAGATCCCTGGGAGAAATGAGTAAGCCCATGGTCTTAATATTATAGAGTTTAAAAAAATCTATATACATCAGTGGATGGACTTTCTACAAAAGATTTCCTCAAATAGACTACAATCACAAGAACTCCCCCCCCCAAAAAAAAGACTCTAAAAGGAAAATTATTTGGATATATCAAATTTGAATAGAAGGTGAGGTAAGAAACAGAATCCCATTCTTGATTATCTTTCAGTCTCTTCCAGCACTAAGGTTAATAAATGTTAAATGAATGAGGGAACAAATGAAAGAGTAAAGTAGAAGATAATTGAAACTGGGACAAGGTAATTTAGAAGTTTGTAGAATTAGAGTGGAAAAGGCAGGTTTCAGAGACACATTCAAGTGACTATTTTTTTGAATGTATGTCTACATGTGGAGTGAAGCAGTCAGTATGGATGCTCTGCTGAAATTTTCACTTTTCGTTTCTCCAGGTTTTCTATAAATTTCTTGTGCCAGGTACTTCTTTAGAGCATTGAAAGTTCTTGAAGCCAAACCCTTAACTGTACAGATGGAAAACTGAGGCTTGTAAAAATTAAATAACTTGCTTAAGGTCACACATCTAGGTGGCAGAGGTAAGATTGAAACACAAGGCCATGACTCCAAATCCAGTTTTCTTTCCAACGTATCATGTTGCCTGTTGAATATATTTGCAGTCTATGGGCCTTTTTGCCAGTGTGATCATGACTAGCTTTATATATGTGTTACTTTAAGTTTTGTAAAAGACTTTACATATATTATCTCTCTTGTTCCTTAAAACAGGCCTGGAGGTAGGTGTGAATGTTATCTTCCTTTTACAAATGAAGAAACTGAGGCTAACAGAGATTCAGTAATTTACTCAGGATCACACAGGTAGTAAATTTATTGGAGGAGATTTGAACTCAGGTCTTCCTGATTCCAGAACCAGCACTCTATGGGTTACACCACTTAGTTGCTGATAATTCTATTCATAAAAGACAAAGCTGCATGATTATGGCTTATAATTTTAACTGACCAGAAGAAGCAAAGGCTACACCCTTCCCCTTCTTGGAAACATTTGCATAATCATCAACTTAGCTTGCTTGTTATTTAACCACTCTAAAAAGCCCCATTGCTTGGTCTGTTTACTTTTAATGATCATATTTTCAATTAGCATATTCTGTGATTTGTTGTGCAAGACCATTTGACTTTAAATCACAGAATAAGTCTCTTGAAAAATGTGCTTTTTTTGTTACCATATTTCTTAATCTTCTTCCTTTTGCCAGATGGCTTGTTTCTGTCAAATCCACCTTTTGATTCACAATTCTGAAGCTGAGAATAAACTATTATGCTAAGGAACCATTGCATCCAAGTTCACCAAAGGGACTTTATCTCTTTATAAGTGTTTAAAGAGGATATTTGAGAGAATAATTTTGTTAGGCAGCTAGTGACACAGAAGATAGAGCACTGGGCCTCAAGTTAGGAAAAAATGAATTCAAATTCAGCATTAGGTGCTTTCTGGGTGAATTTGACCAAGTCACTTAACATCTCTTTGCCTCTATTTCCTCAGTGGTAAACTAGGGAAAATAAAAACACCTACCTTGAAGAATTTTTATAGGGATAAAATGAGATAATTTTCTTTTTTTAAAAAGGATCTTAACCAGTGCCTGGCAAATGGTAGGCATTATAAAAATGATTATTTTCTGCCTTCCCCTCTTCTATGGTCATTCTCTTATAAATAAATAAATGGTCAAAACATTTACCCAATAATTCTTAAATTTTTTTGTGCCTAGACCTCCTTTGGTAGTCTAATAAAAATCTATATACTTCCCAAAATATTTTTAAAATTCATAATTGAAGGGGATGCACATTTTAATTAGAGGTTACTGAAAATAAGGATGTAAGAGCAGAAAAGCCAAGGTGGTGGAACAGCAGGAGGAAGTATAGCTAAGTTCAACCCCACATTTCTTTAAATAGATCTAGAAAATGTAGCAGACTGAATCCTGACTGGAAAATCCAAGGGGAAAAAATAGGGAAATAGATGAGTTCAACTACATTGTGAATGAAGTCTAACGAAGGATGTATGTGGAGCCTTCCAATATAGGGATAGTCTGTGTACTAGGACAGGAGCCTCCAAATCCAGCATATAGAGATATCAAAACTGGAATAGGGTGCAGGAACAGAAGCAGCTCTGACCACGCATGATTTAGTAAAAACACAAAAGGAGCAGGTAAGTAAGGGTAGCATTCCAAAATAAAACATGTTTGTCAAGGCCATGGGGCTGTGTACTAAGCACATCCAAAAGTAAGCAGCAAGTGAGAGGTTCTGACTCCAGAAGAGTAAAGATTAATTTCCAACTTCCAATGTACTCTGGAGCCTGCATTTGAGGGCAGGAATCCCAGATTAAATGGGAGCATGCAATTTTGTCACTGAACAAGCGGAACCTTCCAGCTGGCTAATAGTAGTGGAATAGAGTGTCATTCTACTGTTGCTCAAACTGAAACCCAGGTCAAGAACTTTTAGAGTTCAAGATCAGGAGGATGTTGATCAGACTTTGCCCTAGATCTATGCACAGTGAAATTTTGCAGGTCCCCATCTGAGCTGTCTCTGAGATCATGGAATCATGCAACACAACACCCTAAGGAAGGAGAGGTCCAGACATTTCCACCAGAAGAACTTGGACCTACCATAAAATCCAGATTGAGAAACTAGACTGGAAGAATAAGTAAATACATAGGAATCCTACCATAATAAAAAGACGACCTTAAAACTATTATGATGATAGAGCTATTCAAGATCTAAAACTAGAAAAATAGAATTACTTCAAAATATTTAAAAGATAAGGAAAATTAGAACTTAAGCACAAATACAACAAAAAATCCTGAGACATAAATCAAGAGTTCTAAAAAAAGTTTTTTTTTTAAATAAAAGAAATGAGAATATTAGAGGGAAAAAACTAGAAAAGAAATGAGAGTTAAGAAAAAAACTGGAAAGAGAATTAACAGCTTGGCATAAGAAATGCAGAACTTTACTCAAGCAACAAACCCCTTGAAGTTGAGAATGTTACACATACAAGATAATGGTTTCCTAAAACAATGAGAAATATTGAAACAGTGGAAAGACTAAAAGATAAGGAAAAATATAAATTATCACATTGTAAAAACAACTAACCTGGGAAACATATTGAGGAGAGATAATTTAAGAGACATTAGACTACCTGACCTATGACTCAAAAAAAAAAAAAAACAACCCCAAAACCCTGGACATCATATTTCAAGAATTTATAAATTATGCAGATCTCATAGTCCTAAAGGGCAAAATAAAAATAGAAATAATACACTGGTTGTCTTTCAAAAGAAGCTCCCAAATGAAAACTTCCAGAGTTTCCAGATTGAAAAAAACTTCAAATAGCCAGAAAAAGATTCAAGTGCTGAAATGTCACAGTTAGGACCCCACATGATCTAGTAAAAACATAAAAGGAGCAGAGAGTTTGTAATTTGTTATTCCAAAAAGCAAAGTATATACATTTATAACTATGAAAAACCCAGAAAAATTGTGTGTAATTCTACTAGTGGAAAATAAAGCATTAATGCAAGAGAAGACTTCCAAATATTCCTAATGAAAAGACCAGAGTCATGTAGAAACTTTGAAAAACAATCACAGTAAAGAGAAACATAAAAAGTTTAACATAACAGATAAACTACTCATATTTTAATATTTGAATATGAGTAGATGATACATGTATTCTCCTAGAAGCTTATCTTCATCTGGGGTCATAGAGGGAGTATAACAGAGTACCTGGAAATGATTCTGTTATGTTATGATTTTTGAAAGAAGAATGGAAAGAGAAGAGACTGCATTTGGAAGGGGAAAAGGAGAAGGGTGGAGAAAATTATCTTATGTAATCAGGGTCCACAAAAAAGAAGCTTATACAAAGAGTGATTTTAATAGCTGTTGAATAATATTTTTATGTTTAAGTTGGCATTTTATGACATAGGTTTATATCTTACGAAAGAAGGAACTGGATTTTTTTTTGAATTGGACATTATTAAGTCTAGCTCAAGAGGTAGGATTCAGCAACAAATCAGTTATCCTTTGTTCTTTCTAATCCTTTCTTTGACCAACAATATTGAATAATATTATTCAAAACTATTGAAATTGCTGTGTTTCAGTTGTGATTAGAAGTGGCTTCCAAATTATAGGGCAGAGATGACATCATTTTTGGAGAGTGGAAGTCATAGTAAGGACAAGAAGATGAACTAACTCTCTGACTTATCTACCCAGAACCTCCTTGAATTCCTAGAAGACTGTCCTAAGGATTTGGTACTCAATATAAAGATAGAAGCTGAAGTCAGCCAATAAGCATTTATTTAGTATCTAAGGCACTATGCTAAGCCTTGGGGGATACAAAAAATAAAACACAAAATTCTTGCTTTCAAAGAGCATCTCGTCCAATGAAGGAGACAAGATGCAAATTTGCAGAATAAGCTAGAAATGAGGCAAGACATTAGCATTAAGGAGGTGAAGGTTAGGCAAGGCTTCTTGTAGAAGATGGAATTGAATGCTTAGCAGAGAGCAGCTAAAAATCTGCAAAGAAAATTAGTGTTCATGCTAGCCCTAGCTTTAAGTAACATGATGTTACTTTCACATTTAACCTCTTCGTGTCCATTTTCTACATTTAAATATAAGGACAATATACTTTATCTGGTTGAGATTCACAGATGAGATAACATGTGATAGTTTTTTTAACTACAAAGAACCCTAGAAATATAAAATACTATTACTATAACTTGCAGTAGTTGCATTTCCCCTCAGCTTCCTGACTCCACCATAAATTGGAGGAGCCACATAGTATAATAGGGTTTTATATTTAGAATAAGGAAGACCTGGGTTCCAATTCTTTTTCTCATCCCAAATTAGGGATTTGACCATGGGCAAATTGTTTAACTACTCTGCCCCTCAGTTTCCTTATCTATTAAAATAGAGATAATAATATATAGGAAATATGAGACAAGTGATATAACACAAAGTGTCCCCAAAGCTTTTAGCTTAAGACTTTTAGGATAACCATTTTATATAAAGGACTTCTGTAAATTTAAAAATAACATATTTATATCTATTATTATGTTGTTATTGTAATCAGTCTTGTATTTTGACACATTATATATTTTCTATAACTTTCTGTAAGACTATTGTGAAAAGGTGGAGCCAAAATGACTGAAATAAGGCAAAAACTCCTGTAAATGAGAAATAATAGATCTGGACTTTAGGGTCATCTAAATCTGCTTTTGGCAGAGTTGCCTATATCTTTTAGTGGATTGAAAGTCAGAGACCATGGGTACTAATTTTGATTCTGTTAAATAATTTCACTTTGGACAAGTTATCTGCCATCTCTATGTCTCAGTTTCCTCCTCTGTAAAATATTGGGTTGTATTAAATGATCTCTGAGGTCCCTTACAACTCCAAATTCTGTGATCTTTGTAATGAATGAAAAGGTCCTTGTGTATTATACAAGTGTTACTCCCTTCAGGAAATTTGAATTTATCCAGAAGTTGCCAAAGGTGTTGGGAGTTTTTTTTTGGGGGGGGTATTATGTTTTGGGGGGAATAAGCTAAGGAACATTATTATTCAAAATATCTAGTAGGAAGCATGCAATAAATAGGCATTGTGGGCTAATAGGCAGAGAATAGTAGACTTTGGAGCCATGAAGACCCATGTAAAAGTTCTGACTTTGACACGTTATTGACAGTGTTATTTTGAGCAAATCACTGAACCTCTCATTGCTCTAGGCAACTCTCTAAGATTATGAATTACAGAGAAGGTGCTGGCCTACATTAGGAAAAGGAATTTTCCAACTCAAAAATTCTCTACTCACTAATGAAATCACAGTCTCAAACCCCTATTCCTAGCAAATTATGCCTGCTGTTCTCTCACTGATTTTTCTAAGTTCAAACTTTTCTAAATTGCATATACCCTGTAAAGTATATATTGAGTAGGGGCTCTCCTATATCCTCTTAGTTCTCAAGAATATTTTTTTTTCCCAGACTGAAGGAGAGCAGGACTCTGATCAATGAATTAATCGTGACTTGTTAGGAATGATGTTAAAAGCATGCCTCCCATTCTCTTTGCTGACAAGTGATAGACAATAGGTGCAGGATGGAGGTATATGTAGTCAGGCATGCATAGCCAATAGGTCGATTTGTTTTGCCTAACTATATTTCTTTGTTATAAAGGAATATTCTTGAGGATGGAAAGTCATTAAGAAATCACCTTGATGTTTAAAAAAATAAAAAAACCCCAGAATTTACTTTAGCAAAACAAAGGGAACTTTGACATTTAATGACTTATATGAGCCTGTTGTTAAACTTTTAAAATTTTTTAAAAATTTTTAAATTTTTTTCTTTTTACTTATTTTTTTTGTTGTTAAACTTGATAAGAAAGTTTCAGGAATCCCTAGTCAACAAGTGGTCAAAGACTATAAACAAATATTTCACAGCAGAAGAATTGTGAACAATTAACATTTTAGCAGAGATATGATAGAATATTCCAAATAGTTCATTAGAGGAATGTAAATCAAAGTAAGAGCTCTATTTCATACCCATTAAGAGAGGCATACTGATACATCGCTGGTGGAGCTGCAAATTGATATGACTATGCTGGAAAGTAGTTTGGAATCTTCTAAATGCTAATATCTTTTCACCCACTGATGATCACATACTCCCAAGGAGTTCATTCTTTTTAAAGACTTCATTATACCAAAATATTTGTAATATAGTAGTATTTTTTTGTGATAGCAAATAATTGGAAATAGACTAGGTACCCATTAATTGAAGACTAGTTCAACAAATTGTGGCATATGAATTTAGTGGAATTTTATATTCTGCTTTAAGAAATAACAAACATGCTAATACAGAGGAACATGGAAATACATATGAACTGATAACAAAATTAAAGTAGAACCCTAAAATTAATATATACGATGATTATAACAATGAAAATGAAAAGAACAAGACAATAACATCTGAGTTGTAAAATTACAGTGATTCAGCTTGACAGAAGAGACATAGACAACATCCTTTTCCCCCTCCCCCACCCACAAAGATGGAGGTACATTTCTACCAGCCAATGAGCCCTGGGTATGGAACATTGCATATGATCTCAAACTGTTTACACAATAATAATTGGTTTTACTGATTTTTTTTCTCTTCTTTTAAAATTTTTTGTTATAAAAGTTTGGTTCTCTGGAAGGAACTGGGAGGAGGTAGGGAGAAATGCAGGTGATCTAAAAATAAAAGATAACATTAGAAAAAGTTAATTTAAAAATGAAAAATAAAACTAGAGAAATGGGATTTTAGGAGGCATTCCTCTAAAATGACAATCAAAGGTGTAAATTTTTGAAAAGTCTCACCACCAAGTCTATGCTCAACTCTGAACTCTGGATGACTGATTATGTAAATAGGTGTGTAAGAGTGAGTCAGCAGGAGTTAAATTTTGCAAGGTCCAAATCTTTTGAAAACAACAACAAAATATATTTCTCCTAATATCTTTTTTCATCTCAGTGGTTCTGTGTGGCTATTCCTTCCATAAAAAGTTAGCATATTGTGATTTAGTATTACCCCTGAGGACTAAAAATGACCTTTTACTGTTTAATTTTTATTCCCTTCTTCTTTAAGGATTAAGACAGATCAACTTTGGGAATAACATTAAAGGAACATGCTTTAATAGAACCACAAAACATTAGTTGCTTTTAAAGTAAATCATTTGGAACTTAGCTCATTTTACTTCTTCCTCCAACTTTTTCTTTATTAGCCAGCCAAACACTTGAGTGGTTTGACTGAGTGTTTACCCAGTGAAGAATAAGCCACACCTCTGTTTACATTTTTTTTTGTTTGTTTGTTTTCCTGGGATCAACTGGTGTGGAGTGAGTTTCTTTGATACAGTATCTCTGAAAATTAGAAGGATAAAGGTAACTCTAACTCCCCAAACTCGCCTCAGCTTTCTTTTCCTTGTAGTCCCCCAAGTTTTATTTTCTTTATAAACCTGTTCGTGTGACTTCCTTTAATTGTAATGATGAGGTTTAAGTGACCTGCCTCCCTTTTGGTTGTGTTTTGCAGATCCAATGAGGGACTCATTGAGCAAGTGGCTGGTGTCTAGCTACAGAGACCAGCTTTCCTGACTCAGGGCATATTACCTGCATTGTTGGTGTCTGTCTGTCTCACATGCAAACTTTGGGGGCATTCCAGGAATACCTGCTTAGGAAGAGATCAAGACCATTCTCAAAGACTCCTTGCCACAAGAGTAGGAGCGTCGGGTAGCTGCAGACATGCTGAAGCAGATACTGTCAGACATGTACATAGATCCTGAACTACTGGCCGAGCTCAGTGAAGAACAGAAGCAAATCCTGTTCTTCAAGATGAGGGAGGAGCAGATCCGCAGGTGGAAAGAGAGGGAGGCAGCCTTGGAAAAAAAAGAGGCAGAATTACTGGGGAAATCCAAACCCAAAAAAGGTAAGCTCACTCCTGTCTTTTCTGTGCCTCAGTGGGAAAATGCACTTGACTTGTTTTTAAATCTTAGACAAATCAGGAACATATCCAGGGCATGCCAGGAGTCATTTCCAGTTGGGTTTCAAATTACACGATGTAAATGGGTCTTTAATTGTGTAATTTATCAACTGGTCACCTCCAATACTCACATATACATATGTACACAGACACAAACTAACTCTTATCATGGTAATTATTCACCTTTGAGTAGATGATACTTGAAATTAGGATTGGTCTGAATATACTGGAGCCTGTGTGATGCACTGGGCAAGATGGGCATTGAAAAGACACTGCCAAAATCTCTCTCCTCTTCTCTTTAAAATGCTACCATTTTTTAGATCTTAGAGCTGAATACAAAGATTTATGTGTCTTAACACATACCCTCTCCCTGAGATTCTTTTCTAAAATGAGGAAACTTTGGGTAGGAGTGGGTATACAGAATAAGTCACTGACACTTCCTTATTATTTAATTCACCTGATCCTTTTCTTCATAAATTGAGGGGAACTTTTGGTAACTGGGTCATTTGATCATAGATTCAGAACTGGAATGGACTTCAAAAATAATCTAGTTACAGATGAGGAAACCAAGGTCTAAAGGGGTTAAATGACTTGTCTGAGGTCACGTATGTATTGAGTAATTTATTTAGAATTTGAATCTAAATCTTTTTTTTTTAACTTTTTCATGAACCACATTCTCTCTGTGGATTTCATGCTTTACCAAAGTCTTTCCAAACTGGAAAAGTTTTGAGTCCCAGCTGGTCACAAAGGAGGACAGCCTTCTGAACACAAGCTTAGAACCCTAGCTTTGCCTAAGGCATGTTAAATGGCACATAGATAATCACCTTCTTCTTACTCTCATGTTACTGATACCCAGTTTATCAGATAACAGAACATGATTATTGAAATCATGGTCAAGGTTTTTGGGAATTGTACTAATGCAGAGAAAGCCTTCCTTATTCCCTCTTTTCCAGTGCTTTTTCCTCTTTTAATTATTTTCTATTTATCCTCTATATATAGCTTATTTGTGTGTATTTGTATAGATAGATATAGAAATATATATGCATGTATGTTGTCATGTTGTACTCTGCCCATTAGAGTGTAAGTTCCTTGAGGGCAAGAACTGTGTCATTTGCCACTTTTTGTATCTACCCCACCAGCTCTTAATACAGTGCCTAGCATATATAGTAGGCACTTGATAAATACTTATTGAATTGAATTTTGAGAAAGGTACTTTATGTACCTTAATTCACATTTATATGGTACTTCATATAACAAGAGTATAATTATATTGTCTTAAAAATACATTTCTAATGTTCAGAGTCTGTGTCTTAACTCCCTCAGCACATATAACATGTTGCTTTCTACACTCTGGTGAATGCATCTCATTGATTTGATTGGTTCTCTTTCATTATTAAGTATTATTTTATTTTATTTTATTTTATTTTATTTTTTTACAGGCTTAATTAAAGATTTTATTTATTTTGAGTTTTACAATTTTCCCCCAATCTTACTTCCCTCCCCCACCCCACCCCTTAAGTATTAGTTTTAAAAAAAGAAAAGAAAACTGATAAGATAATGCAGGACTTCAGAATGGCAGTTACAAATTTCACTTGATTGTTCTACAGGAAGCCTTTTTCAATTCTCCTTACTTCTAGTACCTTCTATTTATTATTTCTAATTTATTCTGATTTTGGTATGCTTATGATCGCTTGCATTTTGCCTCCTCCATTAAACCATAAGCTCTTTGAGATCAGGGACTGACTTTTTACTATTCTTCGTATATCTAGCATTTAGAATAATGCCCGTTTCATAATAGGCATTTAATAGATGCTCTATTGACTGACTTACTGATGGTTCTACCCACATTCAGAATAAAAAAAAATTCAGTGTGCAATTTTTATGATGTTTTCCCCTAAAATAGTTTACAAAATTTTCCTTTTATTATTGGAGATCAGAAAAAAATCAAAGCCAGAGAATAAACCAATAGCTTTTTTCATTTAATAATGTTTGGGCTTTTTGTTGTTGCTCTTGTTTTTGCTTTTTTTTTTTTTTTACCAGTCATCTGATGTCATTGGTATTAGGAATGTCCAGTGAAGACACTTCCTTTACCAATGCCCTACTATGTAACTTAGAGTCTTAGAGAGTTTACTGAGAGGTTAAGTAATTTACTTAGGTTTATGTAGTCATTATATATGAATGACAAAACTTGAATCCAGGTCTTCTGCCTTTGAAACAGCTCTTTATTTGCTACATCATCTTGTCTCTTTAGTACCTAGAAGATTAATATGAAGAAGTTAGTTTTTTCTGCAAAGTGAATTTTCCAGATCACAGATCTCAATGCCAAAACTTTAAATTTCAGCAACTTTGCCAAGTTGAATAAGACAGCAGGATATACAATAAACCCACTAATATAATCTGCAATGCTATTAGCCATAAACAAGAATAAAAGAAAACTCTTCCAGAGAGAAATAACTGTAATAACAATACAATACTTCAAGTATTTGGGTAATAAAAGGCATGCAAGGGCTTTTACTAAAACAATAATGACAGAGCAAATAAAAACTGAAAAAGTAGAGGTATATGCCTTGGACATGGTTAGGTCAAGGAAATCTAGTAAAAGTATTAATACTTCCCAAACTAATTTAGCAGTTCAGTGTAATAACAGACCAAATATCAATGGTCTTTTTCATAGAACTGGATTCAGACATAGTAGAATTAATATAGAAAAAACAGGTGAGCAAGAATATCAAGAACTATGAAGGGGCAGCTAGGTGGCGTAGTGTATAAAGCACAGGCCCTGGAGTCAGGAGTACCTGAGTTCAAATCCGGCCTCAGACACTTAATAATTACCTAGCTGTGTGGCCTTGGGCAAGCCACTTAACCCCATTGCCTTGTAAAAACAAAAAAAAATGAGGAACTATAAAAAAAGAAAACCAAGGAACAGTGAGTGCCCCAGATTTAGAGGCAGTGTGGTATAGTAGAAAAGGCACAGCCTTTGAAATAAGGATAACTGCATTCACTTCTAGATTATAATGCTTTTCAACTGCATGATGTAGAGTAAGGTACTTAACCACTCCCAGTCTGTGTTCTCATATATATAAAATAGTAACAACTGTAAAATAGTAACAATAGTAATAGTGATAATAATGATGATGATAATGACAGTACTATTTGCACTTTATAAACCTCAAAGGACTTGCCATTTGGAACATCTAGATGGTCCAGTGAATAAATCACCAGATAAAGTAAGGAAGATCTGAGTTCAAATCAGAACTTAGTGACTGAATGACATTGGGCATATCACTTAACCTTGTTCTGCCTCAGTTTCCTCAACTGTGAAATGAGGACAATAATAGCTTCTACCTTCCAGGGTTGATGTGAGAATCAAATGAAATAACAATTGTGAACATGTTTATCATTTCACCTATATACAGTACCCTATATAGCATATAGTAAACACCTTGTAAGTGTTAGTTGTTATAATTATGTTGTTATTTTATAAATGTGAGTTTTTAAGAAGTTTGGTTTTATAAGAAAACTATACTGTGAGCAGAACCCAGTATAAATAAGACATTTATTAATATAGGGAAATCCCCATTAAGAAATTCCATACACGTTATTTGGCTCCTTCTTAACAATATATAGACTCAGAGAATTTCCTGGGGACACTGAGAAATTCCTTGCTCAGGGTGACAAAATCATAGTAATTGGATCAGTAATATCCACAATAGTTAAAACAAGAAAAAGAAGTGGATGTCGTGACAAGCTTGTGAATTGGATTTGAGTGTGTTAAGTGACCAACCTCACTTTCTCCTCTAGAACCATCTGGGTTCAGTGGCCAGATATGAATCAGGACCATTGGAGATGGCCCTGAATTTGAGGCAGTCAGGATTATACTGGCTTGCCTAAGGTCACACAGCTAAGAGTCAAGTGACTGAGATCAGATTTGAACTCAGGTTTTTCTGACTCCAGGGCTGGCATTCTATCCAATACATATCTACTTACCCCACAGAATGGCAAAGATAGCAAAAGGCAATAAATTTAAATGTTAATATGATTTTGAAGAAATCAGCCCTCAACTATATTGCTGGTTAGACTTTAAACTGGTGGATCCTTTTTGAAGATCAATAATATATTCTATTTTATAATAAATTTTAAAAATACTGATCCTATGCTTTGATGCAATGATTCCATACCTAATAATTTATTCTAAAATACCACTTAAAAGCAAAAAAAACCCCATTTATATGTACAATAAGGTGGTACAGGAGATAGACCACTGGGCATGGAGTCAGGACTCATCTTCATGAGTTCAAATCCAGCCTCAGACAGTTAATAAGCTATGCAATCCTGATCAAGTCATCTAACCTTTTTTGCCTAAGTTTCTTCATCTGTAAAATGAACTGAAGAAGGAAATGACAAATTGCTTCATTATTTATGCCAAGAAAACCCCAAATGGGGTCATGAAGAGTGAGATACAACTGAAACAACTGAACAACCAAAATATACAAAAAATATGCATAGCTACTTTTTTGTACTGGCAAAAACAATTTAAAAAACCATGGAAATACATTATACCTACAATCTGTGGAGATTATATGAATAAATCATGATATATTAATTTAACAACATGGTATAGTATATAGTCAACCTCATAAAGTAGAATGCCTAGGTTTAAGTTCTGTCACTGACAAATACTGGCTTTGTGACTGGTCAAATCATTTAACCTTTCTGTACCCTCTACAAGACTAAAAAGTTGCAGAAAAGTGCTCTAATAGAGGAAATTTCCTCATAGGAAGTGTGATACCCTGGAGGAAAGCCCTAGTGGACTGATGGTTAAATGTCTCCACTAATGATTACTCTCTTTATGACATTAACTAAGTCATGAATTGTCCTTGACTAGCAAGTGATAGAAAGAAAGTGGAGCAATGGGGATAGAGTGTATTAGAGGGGTGTCCTTGTATTCTGGAGGATAGGGTTCAAATCCCACCTTAGATATTTATTAACAGTGTGAACTGGGCAAGTCAATTAACCTATTTAGGTCTCAAGTATCATCATTTAGGTTGTACTAGATGATGTCTGGTGGGGAGGGGCTTCTAGCTCTAGAACTATGGCTTCAAACAACCTTACATTGAAATCTTTGCTTTGTGTCAAACAACCTTACATTCAAATCTTTGTTCTTCTGTTTATTATCTGTACCACCCTGTGCAAGTAGCAGTTTCTCTGGGACTCAGTTTCCTAATCTATAAAAATGAGTGGGTTGGAATAGCACATAGTGGGTAGAGCACTGGTCCTAGAGTCAGGAAGCTTCATCTTCATGAGTTCAAATCAAACCTCAGACACTTTCTAGCAGTGTGATCCTGGGCAAGTCACTTAGCCATGTTCACCTCAATTTCCTCCTCTATAAAATAAAAGGGAGTCTCTGGTGTCACATTTGGTTGTTAGATGTATGATAATTTGAAATTACAGTTTTGGACCAATTTTTCAAATATACATATTTGTCCTAATAAAAAGGATATATTTGAAATATATGAAAAACTATGGAAAGATGTATAGCAATATTGCAAAGGGAGTTTATGAAAACAAGATCTGTATTCATGTTGATTCCAAATTTTTAAAAAATATATATTTGCAAATGTTTATATCTATACACACAAACATACATAATATAGATATAATAACAAGATTATAGGAACATAGATTTAGAACTTGGGAGAACCCTAAAAAAGTCATCTAGATCACTGTCCTCATTTTATAGAAATAGGAAATTGAGGCCCAAGGAAATGAAATGAGTTGTCTAATATTGCCAATAATAACCAGCAGTTATATGGTGCTTTAAATTTGGCAAAGTATTTTTGCAAGTATTTGCAAGTATTACTTCATCTTACCCTCACAGTAGCTCTGGAAATTAGGTGATATTATCCCCATTTTACAGGTGAGGAAACTGGACTCAGAGAAGGTAACTGACCTGCCCAGTCACAAAGCTAATAACGTGTCCGAGGTTAGATTTGAATTTAGATCTTTCTGATTCCTGGTCCATTGCTTTATCCACTGTGTTCCTTAGTTATAGTAGGTGGAAGAGTAAGGTTTTGAATTCTGAATTTTTTTTGAACGAAATTGAGGGCAGCTAATTGGCATAGTAGATATAGCACCAGGCCTGGAGTCTGGGTGATCTTAGTTCAAATCCAGCGTAACATTCTTACTAACTGTGTGACTCTGGGCAAGTTAACTAACCCTGTTCACCTCAATTTCTCATCTGTAAAATGAGTTGGAGAAGGAAATGGCAAATCACACCAGGATCTTTGCCAAGAAAATCCCAACAGGTATCACAAAGAGTTGGAAACGACTATGAGGCTACTAAACAATGAACCAAATTCTCTTTTTGCATGAGTGTTTATTTGATGGGTAGTACATATTTCATTTATATGTAATTAAGCATACATACACACACACAAAGGGAAAAATTGACTAGGAAGGAGATTTGGGGCTAATTCATGGTATAATTTTTAATTTCTTTTCATTTTGATGATTGCTAAGGATTTTTAGTAAGATTTTATTACTTACTCTGGTCAATTATTTATTTTTCTCAGTGGAAATTTCATTCATTAACTTTTTTTTTAAACAATGTGACTATTTAAGGATGTTAGAGATAGGTGATGACTTCTGTTTGAAAAAGGCATTTTACTTGAGCTCTTGGTAAACAACAAACATTATACATGGGGTAAAATTTAATTAAAACTACTCACAGTAAAAACTCATTAGTTCTTTTTTCACCAATTTAAAATTCCCAATAATTCAACTGCTTAGTATGTCAAGGATCCTTTATTTCATTAGAGTATATTGAAGCAGACTGCAACCTGCTTATAATTAATTTTGTTCCCATAAATCTTAGAGTTGCCTGAAGAACTTAGGGGTAAAATGTTTTTCTGGTAGTCACACAACTAATGTGTGTCTCAGATGGGATTTGAACCCCGATCTTCCTCACTTCAAGTCTATTTTCTGTTTTCTCTAATAGATTTCCTTTTCTGGTATTGAGATGAAATTTTCTTTTGTGCTCCTGATTTTCAAATTAATAGTTAAAACAAAGTTTCAGAGGGAATGTTTTACCTATTTAAGACAACTGAGAGGATCTTAATGACCTGAGAGGCTAGGGAAGATCTCAGAAGGAACTGTTAAGGTCCTAAGTGTCACTGACCTTGAGACAAAAGCACCATTCCTGTCTGATCCTTTGATATATGCTGCAAACTGAAGCATATTATTTTCAATTACTTTATTTTTTCTTAGATTTTTTCTTTTTGGTATTTTTCTTCCTTTACAACTGTGACAAATATGAAAATACATTTTACACGACTTCACATAAATAACCTATGTCAGATTACTTACCATGTGGGGAAGAAAGGAGGGGAGGGGAGGGAGGAGAGCAGAGAGAAAAATTTGGAGCTCAAAAATCTCATGAAATGAATGCTAAAAATTGTCTTTACATATAATTGAAAAAAACTATAAAAAGATCTTTTCAATACAGACCTATTAGTGGTATTGCTGGATCATAGGATGTGCACAGTTTTATAACCCTTTGTGTATGGTTCTAAATTGTTCTTCTGAATGGTTAGATTAGTTCATAACTGCACCAAAAATGTATTAGTGTCTCAATATTTGTTAAAAAGTAATTTTTAATTGAATAAAAGTAATAATAAAACCTATTATATATTAAATGTTTTTAAAGACCTATATTTTCTAAATAAAAATTAGTGAGACAAATATTGTTTTACATTTTTTAATGATCTGGTTAATTTCTAGATTAATAGAAGACTACTAGATTCTCATATCTGTTTCTGGGTTCAATATATCTTGATATAGTATTTTGGTTGAAGCATATGAAAAAAAATCTAAATTCTCAGATATATTGTTGAGGAAGCTAGTTGATAAAGTTAATAGGATGCTGACCCTGGAGTCAGAAAGACTGAAATTAGAATCCCTGCTTAACCACTTAGTAGTTAGTTATGTGGCCCTAGTCAAGTGGAATAATCTCTGCCTGCCTCAGTTTCCTCTTGTATAAAATGAGATAATAACAATATTTAAATAAGATTGTTGTAAGAATAAAATGAGACAATATTTGTAAAACTCATTGAAAACCTTAAAGCACCATTTAAATCTTAGTCATTATTATTAGTTGTAAAAGAGAGGACTATTTTAAAAGGCAAATAACATTTTGATATTATTACAAAAATTATTTTTTTAAGTCAACTTTTTTCTCCTCAAAAGATTTCAGGGACCCCTAGTGGTCTTTGACCCTCACTTAGAGAATGGCTGCTTTAGAAGATTTATTTTTTTTCTGGGAATTTAATGTTCACTGATATTCCATCACTCATCCTTAGAACTCTTTGAATATGAATTTGTAGTATGGATATTGACATTTGAGAAAGCAGAGGCATAAAGAAGCTTGGTAGCCAAGGTCATATGTAAGATATTGCTAGTATGTCTCAGAGAATCATTGAGATCAAAAGTATTTTCATAATAAACTAAGATGTTGTTTGCTTATTAAAATACCTTTTCCTGGGCAGCTAGGCAGAGCAGTGGATAGAGCATCAGCCCTGGATTCAGAAGGAGCTGAACTCAATAATTACCCAGCTGTGTGACCTTGGGCAAGTCATATAACCCCATTGCCTTGCAAAAACCAAATCAAACAAACAAAAAATAAAATACATTTTCCAACTAATATTAAAATCAATCTTTATTTGGTGCCTGAAGATTTGCAAAGAACTTTACAAACATTATTTCATCTTAGATCTATGAGATTTTCACAGGTAACAGTCATGTGTGGGGCTGAAAGTGGACCCCATGCCACCATTACTAGAGCCAAGGATGTACAAAAGAATAGCATGTGGACCTCTGTCTTTATTCTCAATTTTCCTTGGGAGAAACTGACTTATTTATCTCATGACCTTTATGGGAGAAGGCAGTTGCAAAAGCAATCCCTTAAATTTCAGAAGTTAGTAGTTTCTATAGCCAGGAAAAATTAAAAAAACAAAAGAATTACTATAAGAATATTGTATAATTGAATATGAACCCTACCCTGGTTGTCTGTAGGGCAGCTGGGTGGTACAATGATGGTGCAGCAGGACCTGGAGTCAGGAAAATCTGAGTTCAAATCTTTCTTCAAATGCTTAGTAGTTGTTTGACCCTGGACAAGTCACTTAACCTTTGCCTGCCTCAGTTTCCTCATCTGTAAAATGGGAATAATAATAATACCAACCTCCCAGTGAGGTTGTGAGAATCAAATAAGATAATAATTATAAGGCACTTTGAAAACCTTAAAGTACTTCATAAATGCTAATGTTGTTATTCTTTTCATTATCATCCTTCTTTCTGTTTGAGAACTGCATGTGATATGCAAGTTGGAGCTAGAAAGCATACCCCAAAGTCCTCGTTTGTGTCAACATATGCTAGATCACTGTTTGCAGAGTATTCTGTAATGAGCACCTGTATTTGCAAGTTGTCCTTAGTGAGGTTCACTACAGGGATAGAAATTTGGTCACTGTCTATGGCAGTTCTTATCTTCTCTGCAGAGTTTGATACTCCCATGTCTCAGTGTCTATGCTCAGCTGTAACTACAATTAGCTCTCAGCCTTAACAGTTTGCTAAGTAATTATTAATGCCCTGTTTCATGTCCTTCCATTCTTTCTGGTGTTGCTCTTTGGCCCTCATCAGAGAACTTGGTTGGACATGAACAAGCAGTCGATATGAAGGGTATTATGTTTGCAAAGTTGTTCTAAATTTAGGTACAAAGAATTCTAGACTTAAAACTGAAAGGGCATTTAGAGGCATCTAGACCAACCCTCTCATTTGGCAGCTGAGGAAACTGAGGTCAGGATAATGAGTAGCAAAGCTGGCATTTTTAGGTCCTAGAGATTTGTAGGAAGGAGATGGAGTTAGAGATTATGAAGATAAAAAAATATCAACATTGGGCCACTAGAGGAACCAAATAGAAAGTGAGATGAAATGCGGTTGTCAGATGTCAAAGGTGTGAATGTAGTATTAGACTTGGAATCAAGAATACCTGGGTTCAAATCCTGCCTTGGATGCTTACTGGTTATGTAAGTACAAGCAAATCACATAACTTTTGGGACTTGAGTATCTTCATCTGTAAAAGGGAGACAATAATTTCTAGAGTTTCTACTTCAGAGTTGTTATAAGGCTTAAATGAGATGATCTGCTGAAAGAACTTTGCAAATCTTAAGGTACTAAATGAACATTAATCATTATATTTGAGCTTTTATATTCAATAATTATATATTAATCACTATTATGACTTCAATACAAGTTCATGATTATTATATTATATTTGATTTTTTATATTTAAAAGTTATATACTGTGAATGTCTCTAAGTAAAGTTTAAATTAGTACTGAGGATTTAGAGTTAGAAGGAACCTTGAAACAAACCCTCCTTGAAAAACAATGAAATTATCATAGGTTGGCATATCTGAATGAGACATCTAGTTCAACCCATAAGATAAGAGAAAAACAAAGGAAAACATTAAGGCTTAGACAGGCAAATCGACTTATTCATATTCACATAGCTAGAAGAGCTTTAATTTGAACCCTGTACCCCAGACTTCAAATCTAGGGCACTTGCCAGTGCATTGCATTATCTTTTGGGTTTTTTTTTCCTGTGAACCCTAAATTGATAAAATCCTCTAGTTGGTTTATTTTTTGTTAAGGAAAAGAAACAACTTTTTTTTTAATCTGTTTTGTTCCTCCTAGGAATCCATATACTTTCTAAGTCACAAAGAGATCAAGGAAAAAGGGAAAAAGGGAAAAAAATAGCATCTAGTTTTGTGGTGGTAAAGAATTAACTACTGAGGAAGTGTCCATCAATTAGAGAATCACTGAAGAATTATATGAATTCTAGAATTAGAGTATATTAATGCCTATTATATACACCTTATTTATAGATTTGTATATATACAATGTATATGTATAAATATATGTATACAACTATAGTTATATGAATGTGATGGAATGTTATTTTGTTGAAAGAAATAATGAAGGGGATGATTTCAGAGAAACATGGAAAGATTTGTATGAATTGATGCAGAGTGAAATGAGCAAAGGAAAGCAAAGCAAATCATTTATGCAATGACACCAGTATTGTGAAGTCAAACAACTTTGAAAGATTTAGGTATTCTAATCAATACAATGACCAACCAGGATTCCAGATGACTTGTTATGAAACATACTACTCACTTTCTGATAGAGATATGATGGACTCAGAGTGCAAATTGAGCTATATCTCTTTTGGAGATGGCCAGTAAAGGGATTTACTTTGCTTGATTATACATGTTTGTTACAGGGACTCTGTTTTTACTCCTTTACAGTGGAGGAGAGGAGCAGGGGAAGAAAGCAGATCTTTGTGAAAATAAAATAAAATTTAGTGACTAATGTCCCAGGATAAGAGGGGAAAATTGTTGAATGGGAAAAAAAAAATCTTTGTATCAGATTTCTTTGATAAGGGTTTTTTTTAATCCAAGAAATAAAAACAATGAATAAATTTGAATAATTAATAGTTATTCCCCAGTGAACATGTGAGAAAAAGATATGAATAAGCAGTTCTCAAAGAATCTCAATGTCTTCACAAACACATGAAAAAATGCTTCAAATCATTATAACATGAGAAATGTACATCAAAACAACTCTGATTTTCACCTTGTAGCCTAAAAATTGACAAAAATGACAAAATGTCAATACATTTCTGGTAGAGTTATAAAATGGTACAACTATTTTAGGAAGCCATTTGGAATTATGTGAATAAAGTGAGAAATAAGTCCATATACTTTGAAACAGAGACTCCATTACTGGTCTTATACCCCAAGGAAGGTCATTGATAAGGCAGAAGTGCCTATATACTCCAAAATATTTATGGCAGCTTTCTTTGGTGATATAAAAGAACTGGAAACAAAATAGATGCCCATTGATTGGAGAATGGCTAAAAAATGAGAACTGATATAAAAATGTAATGGAATATTAATATGCTTTAAGAAATTATTTATGTGATAAATATGATGTTTGTTCTTTGTTCTTGAAGAAGACTATGGCAAACAAGTGAATTAGATTTGAATGAGAAGTTGCTGAAATAAGTCACCAACCTCTCTCCTTTGGACCATCTGGGTCCAGTACCCAAATATGAATCAGGATGACTCTGGATGCGAGGCAGTCAGCGTTAAGTGACTTTCCCAAAGTCACACAACTGGTAAATGTCAAGTGTCTTAGTCTGGATTTGAACTCTGGTCCTCTTGACTTCAGGGATGGTGCTCTATTTACTGCACCACCTAACTGCCAATGTGATAATTATAGAAAAGTGGAAAGATCTACATGACCTGATATAGTAGAGTAAGCAAAGCTAACAAAACAATATATACAAAATCTGCAACATAAATGGAAAGAACATACACACAACATCAAAATATCAAAAGTGAATATAACAGAATTATAAAGATTAAATATGACTGAAATGAAGAGATATGAGAAAATGCTTCCACCTGTACCCCAAAATAGATGTGGGAACTAACTCCATAGGTGTTACATGTTGCAAATATTTTCAGATTTTTTCAGCATATTTCAGTATATAGGCTGATTTGTTCTTTTAAAAGGGGATAAGGGAAAGGTATTAGGGTTGACTGTAATGATGTCATCAACAAAAACTTATTTAAAATGATTTTTTTTCTTTTCCACAACATATGTGGCACATGGTAGATTAGAATTTCTTCTGTTCATAATACACTGCTAATACATGTAAGACAATATTTCCCAAAGAGAGATCCCCTTTGAGCTACATAAATTATTGTAGTAGGGCAGGATGTCCCAGAAGTCTTAGTGCAGTTTTTAACTTTAATAGTTTTAGAATAGCATTTAATACTTTTAAAAGCTATAATTGTTATTGTTAGGAATATAGTATGCAGAGACTTAAGAGTTTGCAAAGTACTTTACATATTTTGACTTATTTGTAAAATAATCATAATCTAAATCTAAATATAATAATCTAAAATATAATTTCAATCTAAATATAATAATCTAAAATAATAATAATTATTATCATTCACTGTTCCACTATTTAGTATTGGTCTGCATTTTATGTTTTATATTTTTCAGTCTGACCCTTTTCCCCCCTCAGGTCCCCCCCACCATTCTGAACTTCTCCACATTTTCCCCATTGTTCTGTGGCTTCTTCCTTCCTTCATTTATCTTCCCTCCTCTCCCATATTTCCAATTGCTCTCTCCTTACCAAGTGCAGCTACAATTTCTCTCCCTTGAATTCATTGTCAGCCCTTCTGTAGACATTACATAGGCAAGCAAAGTTAAGTGATTGATCTAGCTAGTCCTGATCTAGATTCCTGGGTTCTAAATAACAGCACAAACAACATGGAGTCTTGAATGTGAGGGAACCTGGTACCTGTAGACACTGACTGTATTGCGTGTTATTCTATGGATTAGGAAGTAGTATTTTAAAGGTTAAAAGTTTACACCAGGCATGAGCATTCAACACATTAAATAAGAGAAGTGTGCTAGCCGGTGACCTCATGTAACTTTGTCAACTGAGACATCTGAGCTCCTTTAAACTCTTACTCCAAGAGATTTTTGGAAAGAGGTTCATAAAACTAAGAATTGTTTTTTTGTGCATGAGAACCTTGTATCTTGTAATGAACCTCTAAAGATAGACCCTCAAAGAAAAAGATCTAAAAGGAAACAAAATCACTTAAATAAGAGTCTTAGCAATGTCATCATCCAGGAGGGAGCTTCTTGAGAGTGGTATAGAAAAAGGGGGGGAGGACTTAAAAGGGGGGTGAAAGCAAAAATAACAAAGAATATCTGAATTCTTGCATACAATATAATAAAAATGGTAACCTTCTGGGTCAACATCAGCAAGCTCCAATTACTGTTTCAAGAATCTCCAAAGGGTGGATTGATATTATAAAGCCACTATATCTAATAAACCTCTCTGGGGTGTTTATTCTTTCTGTAGTTAATAAAATGCTTACATTCGTTTCTCTTACTGACTCATTCTTCAGTTAAGGAAATTGAAGAAATTTGAAAAAAAAATGTAATTTAGGAAGAGGAATCTTCCTGACTCCAGACCTGGAACTCTATCCACTGTGATACCTAGCTATCCCAAATAAGTAGCATCAGAGAGCAAATAATGAAGTCTGGGAGGACATCTTCATGAAAAGAAGTGATTCTGTGGCCTTAATTTCTGGAAAGGTTGCCAGTTTTTGCTTTAATTAGATTATTTTAGGTCATCTTGTTTGAGATATTTGACTTCTTCATGCATAAACTTCACCACCCACAAAATGAGAATATCAACATGAATGAAACCCATAGACTATTTTATAAACAAATGCTAATAAATCCACTTAAAAGCACAGTACTGAACATAGTGTTTAATGAATGCATAATCTATCATCTATCATCATCATCTTTCAGAGATTTCTAGGTGATGTACCATAACGCACAGTGTGCTGAGCCTAGAGTCAGAAGACCTGAGTTCAAAACTGGCCTCAGACACTTACTAGTTGTGTGACTCTGGACATGTCACTCAACCCTGTTTGCCTCAGTTTTCTCAACTATAAAATGGGGATAATAATTGAGCCTATTTCCAGGGCTGTCTTAAGAACTATAATTAAGTAATATTTGTAAATCAATTAGCACAGTGTCTAGCACATAGTAAACACTTTATAAATGTTGGTCATAATGATTATTCACTTTGCATAGTGCCTGGCTCATGCTAAGTGTTATATAAATTTTAATTATTATTATTATCAAACTTTCTTTTTTTCTATCTGTCCTACCTCTATTTATTTATCTAATTATGCATCTTATTCTGAGCAAGTTGGAAACAAAGAATCTGCTTTGATTTATCTAATCTTCCATCCCTTTTAAAGGGTTGAAGGAAATAGTAATATATAGTAGGCTATATCTACTACTTGAAGTAGATATATTTACTATTTACTGTGGTTATTGTTATTTATTTATTATTTTTACTACTCAGTAAATATATCTACTAATTGAGTGTTTTGTTTTATTTATTTTTTTAGTTTGATGTTTTGTGTGTGTGTGTATGTGTGTTTTTTTCACAGAGAACAGGAAAGCTGTAAGTTGGAAGCTTGGATCAGATAAAGAAGTCTGGGTATGGGTAATGGGGGAACATCAACTAGATAAACCTTATGACGTCATCTGTGATGAAATTCTTGCTGAGCGGACACAGCAACAGCAGCTTCAGAAAGAAGCAGAGGATCTCAGGTATGGGATTTTCCATCCCGAAGGAGAGTACACACTTGCCTTCCAGCCACTTTACCACTAAGAGGTGGACAGAGTTTCAGAGCAGATGGAAAGAGGCTCTTTGCTCTCACCAACAGGTAGAGGAGGGGAAAAGAGATGAAAATCCTCTGACCAGGTCTTGGTCAAAGAGGTTTTCAGAGAAGTGCCTCCTAATGATTGTAACCGCAGAGCAGCAGAATAAATAGTTGCTGGTTCCAAGAGAGCACTGTTAACATTCAAAGGGATTTTTCAGTCCTTGTGCACATAGAGATTGCTTGGGTGGCTTCATAGTGATGTAGCAGTGGGGTCATTTAAAGAGCAAGCCCATAAAAATGAAGCAGAACACAAATAGTATATCCAATATTCAGTGAACTCTGCACCACCATTATGGTTGTTGGCTTCCACGAGTCTCAGCGTAAGAATGCACAATGAAAGTGAACTCATGTGGAAACCTAGCCAGAAGTGGGGGCTACTCTGATGTTCATAATACAACATGGCCTCTGTTGGCTGCAAGATCTTGGCTTCCATCCTCTGCTCTTCCACCTCTGCTCTGCTTCCTGTTGGTATTGTGGTTCACTCTGCTAATAGCCCTACATCCAACCAGGAAATTTTGCAAAAGGAAAGATAATAGAACAAATCTGGGGTGATTCCAGCTCAGTTTCAGAGGGTTGACAATGCTATGCATAGTTCTTTTGACTCTTATAAAAATAACTGATCCCCTGGTTCCAAAGGAATCATTTATCTTATTAAGGAAGGTTGCCTTTTGGCATGAGAGAAGGGTTGCTAAGTTAAACTTTACTCTTGCCAGGCATTCACTTCATTCAAACATGGACATCCAGTTTTGAATAGCCCAGAAGGTTGAAAGGATATTTTTAAAACATAGATAATTCCTCTATTGTTTCTTTCCAGAAAAACTCAAGCAAAAGAATCTTCCAGACCTCAGTCGCTGCATTCTGATTCAAAACCACTGAAAAATTGGGAGGTCCCCAATGACAATGAGGAGTCAGGGACAGAAAGTAGGAAAGCTTCAACATCGGAAGAAGAGAAAATTCAGGTGAGTTTTTCCATTCTATGAGTGCCAAAAATGGTAGAATTCAGAAAGATGGAAGAAAGGAATCATGGCATAGTGGATAGAGAGCTGGCCTCAGACTCAGTAAGAACTTTGGGGTTCAAATCTTACCTAGAATATACTGATTATGAAGCTAGGCGAATGACATCTTCTTAGAGCCCAGTCAAGTCTGATACCTTATGATACAAAAAAAAAGTTTACCCAGGACTTTTCTCAGTAGGAATTCACTTTGCTAAAGAAATCACAGATCCAGACCACAGAAAAGAACAAGACCTTCACAGAGTGAACAAATCAGAGTTTGATCACATAAAATACTTTGAAGTCCTTTATAGTTCAATATAAATGAAATTGTTGTCATTATCATAATTATTATGTTAGGACCATGGCTACATCCTCTTAATTTAAGGGCTCCTCACTTCATTTAATCTTTTAAATTTGACTTTTTTGCTACTTAGTGAAATCAATCATTTTTTTTCCTATATAGTATTTCACTAGGACCTCTAAGTGCTTCAAAGTAACCTTAAGAATATTAATTTGAGGGGCAGCTAGGTGGTGTAGTGGATAAAGCACCGGCCCTGGAGTCAGGAGTACCTGGGTTCAAATCCGGTCTCAAACACTTAATAATTACCTAGCTGTGTGGCCTTGGGCAAGCCACTTAACCCCATTTGCCTTGCAAAAAAAATATTAATTTGAAATTCTTTATTTTGAAGTTGAGAAGAGAATGCAAGTGCCATGGTGCTCCTCCCAAACATGGCCTCTGGTGGTCTAGCTTAGAGTATGGAGCAATAGCTATAATAAGAATAGCAAACAGGAAAAGAGTCAAAGTGACATTTTGAGGATTCAGTGTTCCAAGAAATGCAGAGTTAAGTGACTTCTCATTTGAATTCCTGGTAGGGACTGTGATGCATTAAAAACTCAAGACACTCTTTCTGGGCAATTTAGACTGACTAATATTCAATATTAAGATGGTATGATTTCTTTTGATAAGCAAAGACCCACAATGGACCTGCTGAAAGCTTTAAATACCTTTGTAAAAAGGATGCCTCCAGCAAGAGATGATCAAATAGTAATTGCTAGACTTTTAATAATGAGGTGACTGAGGAATCTTCAGATCCTCCTATTGAGAACAAGTCTTGATCAATAGATTCCACTGCCTTCAGCAATCTGGACAGGGGGAATTCATCTCCACTCAGAATGCTCCTGTTGCTTTTTTTCCTTCATGAGTTGAGTCACCCAGAATTCTAATGGAGGGTTACAAGGATAAGGAGATCATTTTCTCAGGGCAAGAAGTCTCTTAGACTGGAATCTGTTTGCACTTTCAACAGAAGGAAGATCTTCTAGTTGGAAGGGGTCTGGCCCAAGATGGAGGAGTAGGTTCCCTTTAGGGTTGAGGCTTATCAGCTATGTCCTTCAGAGACTGACTGACCTTCTATAGGAGCTAGCCCCTAAATGAGGAAATAAAGGAGAAAAGGTCTTGTTGCTAATTTAATTATGAATTATTAGTATAATAGAAAACAATATTTTTTCTCAGACCTTTGGAAGCAGTGAAACTTTCTTATCTCTTCACATTCTGGGTTTGGAGGAGTTCTGAATTACAGTTCCCAAGGTCCTTAAAGCATTAAGTAGCCAGAAAATTGCTATATGGGATTTTGAAGTAGTTGGAAGCTAGCCTGGGTGCTGTGAGGTTGAGGGAAGCATGGAGGTGGCACTGTGTGATGACACTGTGTGGTTTGGAGGTGACCTGAGAGGAAAGAGCTGGTGGTTCCAGGTTTGGATGGGAAAGGTGAGCTTGTGGGTAAGTATAGGGGAGAGAGAGAGAGAGACAGACAGACAGACAGACAGAGACAGAGAGACAGAGAGGAGGAGAGGAGAATTTGCTTGATACTGTATTAAGCACTGAATATACAAATAAGAGCAAGCTAGACAGTCCCTCATGGAGTTTACACTTACTTTGAAAAAGACAGCATATAAAGGCAATCTGGAGAGCCTGGAAATTTCTGACCTAATTGTGACATTTATTCCATAAATTAAAAATATTTTTTTAAAAAGAAAGACAACATATAAAAGAACTGGTAGGTGAGAGGTAATGTACTCATTGGCATGACTTTAAGCTATGGGTAGAGACCTATGGTCTAACAAGACAACACCAAACCTATCCTATCAAAGCCCAGGGCAGTTCCAGGAGCAGAGTTTCATCTTTTGGTGAAGAGGGAGGAGAAATGAAATGGCTCTCAAAGATCACTCCATAAATCCACACTCAGTTTTCCCTCACAGAAGGTCTTCTAAAAAAGGCTTTGACTACTTTGGCAGTGTTTTGAGGAATGGAATCTTGGTCAGGTATGGGATGGAAGAGATGACCTCGAGTTCCTTCTCAATGTTGAGATCTACTTTCCCCAAGTGTAGCTGTTACATTCAGATTTTGTAGGAGCATTTTCTTCATATGATTTATATATATATATATATATATATATATATATATATATATATATATATCTTTAATTTCTTTATTTGAAAACTGTCTGTTCATATCCTTTGGCCATTTATCAATTGGGGAATGATTGTACCTTATAAATATGATGTAATTATCTATATATTTTAAAAATGAGACCTTTATTAGAACTCCTAGCTGTGAAAATTGTTTCCCAGCTTTCTGCTTTCCTTCTAAGTTTGGCAGCATTGGTTTTATTAGCACAGTTTTTTAAAATTTAATATATTTAAAATCATCCATTTTGCAATTTATAATGTACTCTATTTCTTGCTTGGTCATCAGTTTCTTTCCCTAGATCTGACAGAGTATTTCTTGATCTGTTAATTTGTCTATGTTGTCACCCTTTATGTCTAAATCCTGTACCCATTTTAACCTTATTTTGGTATAGGATGTGAGATGTGGTTCTATGCCTAATTTTTGCCATACTATTTTCCAGTTTTCCCAACAATTTTTGTCAAATCGTGTGTACTTATCCCAAAAGCTATTACCTTTGGGTTTTTCAAATTTGTCAAAGTTGATTACTATAGTTATTTACCACTGTTTCTTTTGAACCTGTCCTAATCCACTGATCCATTACTCCATTTCTTAGCTAGTACCAGACAGTTTTGATGACTGCCGCTTTATAGTATAGTTTTAGATCTAGTAGAGAGCTAAGTCACCTTCCTTTACTTTTTTTTCCCCATCAGTTCCCTTGCTGTTCTTGACCTTTTGTGACTCCAGACGAATTTTGTTACTATTCTTAGGCCAGTAAAATAGTTATGTGATAGTTTAATTGGTATGGCACTAAGTAAGTAATTTAATTTGGGTAGAATTGTCATTTTTATTATATTAGCTTGACCTAACCATGAGCAATTGACATTTATCCATTTGATTAGATCTGACTTTATTTGTTTTGCCATTGTGTTCAGACAGTTTCTGGGTTTGCCTTGGGAGGTAGATTCCCAAATATTAATGTTGTCTAAAATTATTTTAAATGGAATTTCTTTTCCTATCTCTTACCCTTGGAGATTATTGTTCATATATAGAAATGCTAATGATTTATGTGAGTTTGTTTTGTATATTGCTACTTTGCTGAATTTGTTATTTGTTGCAAGTAGTTTTTAAGATGATTTTCTTGTGTCTTCTAAGTATACCATCAATCATCTGCAAAGAGTGAAAGTTTTTTCTTCTTCCTTGCCAATTCTGATTCTTTCAATTTCTTTTTCTTCTCATATTGCTTAGGCTAACATTTCTAATCCTATCTTGAATAGTAATGGTGATAATGGACATCCTTATTTTACCCTTGATCTTATTCTAAATGCTCCTAGTTTATACTAGTTTATTACATACATGTGTTGATGGCTTTTAAATAGCTACTGCTCATTATTTTAAGAAAATCTCCATTTATTCCTAGTGGATCCTTCTTTCTGATGTGAGGGCTCAGGTCACCTGACCCAATGGTTCAGGAAGTCAGTCTACCACTGCCATGATTGAAGATTGAGACTCTGTCAGCCCCCACGGTTCAGAAGGGAAGGTCCAGTATCTTCTTTCCACATCAGCATCAGGATCTTGAAGGCCCTTAAAGAAAGAGTCAAAGTGGATCAGATATGAGTGAAATAGAGAAATTGCCGACCAATATCCTTCTTGCTCTAAGGATGAGGGTCTAGATTTAAGGAAGAAAACTTAGTGAGCAGGGCTTATAAATTCAGGACTCTATCCCAGACACAGTCAAAAGCAGATAGAAGAAATAATTGAATTGGTTCTCAACATCTCTGAAAGAAAAGTAGAGCAAATGGTTTTGCAATGGATAGAGTTTTGGGTATGAAGTCAGGAAGGCTGAATATCTTTCTGAGTTCAAATCTGTCCTCAAACAATAGATGTGAAAAGTCACTTAAACCCTGTTTGTCCTAATTTCCTTATCTGTCAGATGAACTGGAGAAGGAAATAGCATAACCACTATAGTGTCTCTGCCAAGAAAATCCTAGATGGGGTCATAAAGAGTCAGACATGACTGAAAAATGATTGAACAACAACAGAGCAAATAGCCAACAGAAAGGTCTAGCAAGTTCTGGACTGGAAAGCATTGAGACAAGTCATAAGAACTTTTGAATCCATAGACCCACCAACCCATCAAAGAAAATAGAAGAGCTAATGATCTGTTTTCTCAGCAATAAGAATCTTTGCAGGAACCAGGAAGTTTCTTCTCTATAGTTTATGGAGAGACAGTATTGCTACACATACCTCCGTATCCCACCCCCACCCCAATCCCTTCAGAAAGAAGAAAGCAGGGAAGGAGTGAGACTTTTGGTCCTAGGGAGATTTCTGTCAGGAGTTTGAAATGATAGTGATAGGAAAGTCAAATGTAGCTGTTGTCTTTTGGATGGAAAAATTTCTTCACCATCACTTGTCATTGCAGGGGAAAATATTATGGTTCTTTGGGGCCTTGGAGGCATATTTCAGGCTAGTGTGTGTATGTGTTTTTGCATGTATGTATGTATGTATGTGTGTGTGTATGTGTTTGTGTCTTAGAGGTGACTGCAGGTCAACCTGGCTGCTATGAATGTGATAGCAAGGAGAGGGAGAGCAAATGACTGCTATGTGTTTTGATTGTACATTTGGCATGAAAACAGAGGGTAAGGAAAGGTACAGAGGCAGTGCTGGCAGCCAGGCTGAGTTTTGCCTATGAAATGAAAGGATTCATCAGCTGAAGGCCAGAACCCATGACTGTATGTTTTGGGAATGGCTTGACCAGAAAGAAGAATGAGAGACTAGCTGAATATAGAGGCTGAAAAAGCCCTTAGCATTCACTACAGATCTCAGCAGGAAGCCACTTTCACCCACATGGATATCAAGACAAATATATGTGTGTGTGTGTGTGTGTGTGTGTGTGTGTGTGTGTGTGTGTGTGTGTGTGTATGTGTGTTTGTGTGTATATGTATATAAAATAAATATACATGCATGTATGTTTATGGGAAACTTTCTAGTGCCCTCAGCATATGCCAGTGTAGAGCAAACAGGGATAAAAGGCAGATCAGATTTTGTGCAACTTATCTGAATCGCAGGCAACTGAGTTTACCTCTAGGGTTCTGTTTCAGAAGGCGAACACCTTGGGAAATACCAGGAAACCTAACACTTGTGTTCTAGTTCCTGCTATGCCAGACTGGCTAGATAAGTGAGGTCAACCTCAACTAGAAATCGGGGCCACTAAAGACATAAAGATACATTAGAACTACATGTTGACTTAAAAAAACCTTTTTATACATTTCTTTTTTTAAAAAAATAACATACTAGCACATTGAAATCAGATCAGAATTCCATTTAATCTGATCGGGGTTGAACTCTGGAGTGTTGTGGTCTGCAATCTTATGTTTGACACCTCTGACCTAGATGACCTTCACAAGTTACTTTACTTCTTGGGGATCTAAGTTTCCTTGTCTTTAAAATGAAAAAGTTTGGCTAGATTATCTCTGTGATCTCTTCCAGCTCTGGTAGTCTGTCTTATATTTCATATATTTAAGAAGTTTGAAATTTGGGAACCAAAATGCTGTTTGATTTATGGATTTTATATTTAGGAAATGTAATAAACTCTCATTAGAAAACTCCTCATCTTACCAAGAATCTAAATATACTGGGAATCAAATTATTTCTATTGCATGGAGTGATGCACAGCATTTCTCTGTCAAGTCAAGTCAGCAAGCATTTATTAAGCCCCTATTATGTGCCAGATTCTGTTTTAGAAATTATTTTCAAATACAAAAGGGAGAAAAAACTGGGACCTAAAGTAAGTTAGAGAAGCCAGGAGATGGAGATGAGGAGGGAAAGCATTCCAGATATGAAGCAATGACCCAAAGCATCACCTGAGAAAAGTGGCAAGGTGGTCAGTGTCACTGAGCTAGCAACTACATGACTAGGAGGGAGTAATGTAAAAAGACTGTATCTAAAATCCTATTTTACTCACTGTCCCTTACCAAAACCCTAAAAATCAATAGTCCATAAATGTGTTACATTAGAAACAAGGTTAAATTTGTACTCAAAGGACCTGGGTTTAAATCCTAATTCTATACATTTTATTTTGGTCTCTCTCTGTTTTCTTATCTATGTAGAATGAAGGAGTTGGATAAGCAGATCACTCAGTCCCTATCCAGTTCTTGTGATGAAAACCAAACTTACATTTTCTCTCCAAAATTTGGTTTCCCTTTTAACTACCTTAGATCTCTTAAAAATAAATTAAATAATTGCTAGATATTGATGTGCCAAGTGCTAGGGACTTAAATAAAATGAATGACACAATCCCCAATTGCAAAGAGTTTGCATTCATTCTAAGAAAAAGACAAAAATGAACATTTAAGTGTATGCAAGAGCACCTAGGCAATGCCATAGCACATAAAGTGCCAGACTTGGAGTCAGCAAGGTTCTGAGTTCAAATTTAACCTCAGATGCTTACTGTGTGACCCTGGGCAGGCCACTTAACTCTTTTTGCCTTAGTTTCCTCAACTATAAAATGTGCTGGAGAAGAAAATGGCAAATCACTTAAGTATCTCTGCCAAAAAGTGACCCCCTTTCCCAAAATGGGTCTCAAAAAATCAGACATGACTGAAAACAATTGAACAACAACAAAAGTATGCAGAAATTATTATAATGAAAATAAATACAAATAAATATTGAGTGTGTAAATACAAGGTAGTCTGAGAAGAAAGGAACTGGCAGTTCAGAGATTCAGGAAAGACTTCATTTAAAAGGTGGTATTTCAGCAGTGTCTTGAAAGGAGAGAGGAATTCTTTGAGGCAGAAGTGAGGAGGGAGTGCATTTTAGACAAACAGAGATAAGCAACAGAATGTCTTGTCTGAGAAACAAAGAGAAGGCCAGTTGATTGAATCTCTAAATGCAGGAAGGGGAGTGATGTGCAGTGAATTTGAAAATATACTTTGGGTTGAATTTATAAAGGGCTTTAAAACCTACACCGAGAAGTTGATATTTGATTTTTAGAAGCATCAGGAAGCCACATTAGAGTTTATTAAGAAGGGAAGTCACATAGATGTACACTTAAGGGAAATCACTACAGAGGATGAAAGATGGACCAGAGTGGGGAGAGATTATAACAAGGAGAGCAGTTAGGCAGTTTTTACAATAGTCTTAGGGCAGCTAGGAGGTAGAGTGGATAGAGCCACAACTCTAGAGTTAGGAGGATCTGAGTTCAAATCAACTCTCAGACATGACCCTGGGCAAGTGACTTAACCTGGCTTGCTTCAGTTTCTCTATCTGTCAGAGAAGAAGGAAATGGCAAATCACTCCAGTATCTTTACCAAAGAAACCTATAATGGGACCACAAAAGTCAGACACGACTGAAATGACTCAACAATAACATTACAATAATCTTAGAGAGAAGAAATGAGAGCCTGAATTAAGGTGGTAGCTAGTTGTATTGGTAGAGAGAAGAGATGAATGATGATGATACTTTTGGCAGAAAAAAGAGATGTGTTTGGGTGGTTGGGTGGGAAATAATAAATTCTGTCAGTCCAAAATCTCATATATTTATATGGGTTATAGGACTAGATATACAAACCAAAATTTTCAATAGGAGAATAAAGGAATAAAACTGAAACTTAAATATGCCTTATAATTATCATTACACCCTATCAGAATTGTCCTAGAGAAGGCAAAATTCTATCAGATAAAAAAACAGAAGAAAAATGCAAGCAGGTGAATTTTAGGGAGAGAGGAATATTTATGACTGGAGACTGAAAAATGTGTATCTTTCCAGCTTTCGTGTCCTACTTCTATCACACATAAATGTTATCATAATAGTATAACATATTAAGGCACCTCTCTCCCACCCACCATAGACTATTTTTTAGGTTTTTGCAAGGCAAATGGGGTTAAGTGACTTGCCCAAGACCACACAGTTAGGTAATTATTGTCTGACACCGGATTTGAACCCAGGTACTCTTGACTCCAGGGCCAGTGCTCTATCTACTGCACCGCCACCTAGCCACCCCTCACCATAGATTTTTTTAAAATTTATTTTTATTAAAGATATTATTTGAGTTTTATAATTTTCCTCCCCATCTTGCTTCTCGCCCCCCCCCACGGAAGGCACTGTGTCAGTCTTTACTTTGTTTCCGTGTTGTACATTGATCCAAATTGGGTGTTCTGAGAGAGAAATAATATCCTTAAAGAACAGAAGAGAAGTCTAAAAGGTAACAAGATCAGACAATAAGATATCTGTTTTTTTCTAAATTAAAAGGAATAGCCCTTGCACTTTGTTCAAACTCCACAGCTCCTTATCTGGATACAAATGACACTTTCCTTTGCAGATAGCCCCAAATTGTTCCCGATTATTGCACTGATGGAATGAGCAAGTCCTTCAAGGTTGAACATCACTCCCATGTTGCTGTTAGGGTGTACAGTGTTTTTTCTGGTTCTGCTCATCTCACTCAGCATCAGTTCATGCAAATCCCTCCAGGCTTCCCTGAAATCCCATCCCTCCTGGTTTCTAATAGAAAAATAGTGTTCCATCACATACATATACCACAGTTTGCTAAGCCATTCCCCAATTGAAGGACATTTACTTGATTTCCAATCTTTGCCACCACAAACAGGGCTGCTATAAATATTTTTGTACAAGTAATGTTTTTATCCTTTTTCTTCATCTCTTCAAGGTATAGACCCAGTAGTGGTATTGCTGGGTCAAAGGGTATGCAACATTTTTGTTGCCCTTTGGGCATAGTTCCAAATATCTTTCCAGAAGGGTTGGATGAGTTCACAGCTCCACCAACAGTGTAATAATGTCCCAGATTTCCTACAACCCTTCCATCAATGATCATTATCTTTCCTGGTCATATTGGCCAATCTGAGAGGTGTGAGGTGGTACCTCAGAGAAGCTTTAATTTGTATTTCTCTAATAATTAATGATTTAGAGCATTTTTTCATATGGCTATGGATTACTTTGATCTCCTCATCTGTAAATTGCCTTTGCATATCCTTTGACCATTTGTCAATTGGAGAATGGCTTTTTGTTTTAAAAATATGACTCAGTTCTCTGTATATTTTAGAAATGAGTCCTTTGTCAGAATCATTAGTTGTAAAGATTGTTTCCAAATTTAGTACATTTCTTTTGATCTTGGTTACATTGGTTTTATCTGTGAAAAAGCTTTTTAATTTAATGTAATCAAAATCATCTAATTGGTTTTTGGTGATGTTCTCCAACTCTTCCTTAGTCATAAACTGCTCCCCTTTCCATAGATCTGACAGGTAGACTGGTCCTTGATCTTCTAATTTGCTTATAGTATTGCTTTTTTATGTCTATGTCCTGTAACCATTTGGATCTTATCTTGGTAAAGGGTGTGAGGTGTTGGTCTAATCTAAGTTTCTTCCATACTAACTTCCAATTATCCCAGCAATTTTTTCTTTTTTTTTTTTTTTTAGTTTATTTTTTATTCTCATTTTGTACAAATTTTTTTTTACATTAATAAAATATACTTGTTTACAAGTAAACAAAATACCCCTCCTACCATGAATATAGATAGACTTGCTTGGGCGAAAAAGTAAAGGGGAGAGAAAAAAAATTAAAATAAAAAAAATAAGTAATAATTATAGGTATGGCCAGGTGGTGCAATGGATGAAGCACCAGCCCTGGAGCCAGGAGCACCTGATCCCATATTCAGCCTCGTAAACCCAATAATCATCCAGCCATGTGACATGCAAGCCACCCGATCCCCACTGCCCTGCAAAAACCAAAAAGAAGGGAAAAAAAAGACCCAAAGTAAAATAAAATAGTAATAATAGTAGGGGTGGCTGGGTGGCAGACAGAGCATTGGCCCTTGAGCCAGGAGCACCTGGGTCCAAATCCAGCCCCAGACACCCAAAGATCACCCTGCTATGTGGCCCCAGGCAGGCCATCCATCCCCACTTGCCCTGCACCCTCCCCCAAATAATAATACAAAAAATGTGCTTCAGTCTTTGTTCCAATACCATCAACTCTGTCGTGGGTGGATCACATTCTTTATGATAAGTCCATCACAAAAGTTACTTCCATATTTTTCCACCGTTACCACTGCTGATTGCAACTCCCTCCTTTCTTATTTCTCCACTACTGTGTACTATATTTTCTCTCTCCTTTCACTCTGACTCTGCTGTAGGGTAGCTGAGTGGCGCAGCAGAGAGATCCCTGGTCCTGGGGCCAAGAAGCCCTGAGCCCCTATACCACCCCTTAGGCCCAGAATCCACCTGGCCCTATGGTCCTGGGCAGGCCATCCAATCCCAGCCCCTTGCAAGAAGTAAAAAAAGAAAATGTGTTATATCTGACCACTGTCCCCCCATGGTCCATCCTCTCCTCCTTTATTCACATCCCTACCCCTTCCCCCTGCTCCCCCCTCCTTCTTGCTTCAGTTGTCTATACCCTATGGAGTATATTTGCTGTTTCCTCTCCTAGCCATCTCTGATGAGAGCAAAGGTTCCTTCATTCCCCCTTGCCTCCCCCCTTCCATATCATTGCAATAGCTCATTGTAATAAAAAAAATCTTATATGAAATATCTTGAACTATTCTCCCTCTCCTTTTTCTTTCTCCCATTCCATTTCCCATTTTTTCCCTATTGATTCCATTTTTACACCATATTTTATCTTCGAATTCAGCTTTCTCCTGTGCTTCAACTATAAAAGCTCCCTCTACCTGCTCTATTAACTGAGATGGTTCATATGAATATTATCAGTATCATTTTTCTATACATGCAGTTCATCCTCATTAAGTTCCTCATATTTCCCCCCTCTCCTCCAATCTCCATGCTTCACCTGAGTCCTGTATCTGAAGATCAAACCTTCTGTTCAGCTCTGGCCATTCCAAAAGGAACCTTTGAAATTCCCCTGGTTCATTGAAAGTCCATCTTTTTCCCTGGAAGAGGACATTCAGCCTTGCTGGGTAGTTCATTCTTGGCTGCATTCTAAGCTCTTTTGCCTTCCAGTATATTGTATTCCAAGCCCTACGAGCTTCCACTGTAGTTGCTGCTAAATCCTGTGTGATCCTGACTTCAGCTCCACGATATTTGAACTGTGTCCTTCTGGCTGCTTGTAATATTTTCTCTTTGACTTGGGAGTTCTGGAACTTGGCTATAATATTCCTGGGGGTTGGTTTTTTGGGATCTCTTTCTCGGGGGGATCGGTGGATTCTCTCCATTTCTATTTTGCCCTCTGCTTCTAGAATATCAGGGCAATTTTCCTGTAGTAATTCTTTGAAAATGATGTCAAGGTTCTTTTCCTGATCATGACTTTCAGGTATTCCAATAATTTTCAAATAATCTTTCCTAAGTCTGTTTTCCATATCGGTTGTTTTTTCAATGAGATATTTCACATTTTCTTCTAATTTTTCATTTTTTTGGTTTTGAAGTATTGATTCCTGATTTCTGGTAAATTCATCAATCTCCCTGAATTCTATTCTTTGTCTGAAGGATTTGTTCTCCTCAAAGAGTTATCTTATCTCTTTTTCCATCTGGCCCATTTTGCTTTTTAAAGCATTCTTCTCCTCAATAACTTTTTGAACTGTTTTATCCATTTGACCTAAGCTGGTTTTTAGCATGCTATTTTCTTCAGCATTTTTTTGGATTTCCTTGACTAAGCTGCTGACTTCATTTTCATGTTTTTCCTGCATCTCTCTCCTTTCTTTTCCCAGTTTTTCTTCCAACTCCCTCATTTGATTTTCAAAGTCTTTTTTGAGCTCTACCATACATAGCCTGAGCCCAATTTCTGTTTTTCTTGAAGTCTTTAGATGCAGGAGCTTGTGCTTCCTCATCTTCAGACTGAGTATTTTGATCCTTCTTGGGCTCATTTGAAAAGTATTTCTCAATGGTCTTCCTCTTGTTTCTTTGCTTGTTCATTTTCCCAGCCTAAGACTGTTTTGGGGAGTGCTTCTTGAGCTTTTGGGACCCTCCCACAAGGGTCTCAGTGTGTGAAGTTCTGTCCTCCCTCCTGGTCTGTGAATGATCACAAGCGCCCCACTCTGCCACGGGCCGAGGTAGGGGGGCCCTGTTGTTCTATGGGGGGGTCTAGACTGGGGTCAGGATCTGAATGTGTTCAGAGCCCCAGAGTCCTGTTCCAGGGGCAGAGGACAGAGCTCTGCAGTCTCTCTTCACTCCCCTCCCTCAGCTCAATGGGCTCATGCCCTGGGGGCTCCTGCTTAC
This sequence comes from Macrotis lagotis, assembly GCF_037893015.1. NCBI lineage: Eukaryota > Metazoa > Chordata > Mammalia > Peramelemorphia > Peramelidae > Macrotis > Macrotis lagotis. Next base: position 146,564,173 of record NC_133658.1, on the reverse strand, counting down.
CAGCTCCGCCTGCTTCCGTTTCTGGGTCTAGGCTTCTGAAAGACTAAGCTGCTTGCTGTGTGCCCTTAGGGCTAGGCTCCATGTGCTTACTCTGGCAGAGGTCCCCCGCTGTTCCCCTACTTTGTGCCAGGTGCTCCCCAGGGTGCAGCTCAGGACACTCCCCAGCTGCTGTGAGCCGTGGCTCCCAGCGCCCTGGGGCTGCCTCCAGGAGGCTGAAGTTCTTTGGCTCTGGTGGACCACCCCTCTGGGCGGGCTGCCCTTCCGACCCCAGGGAGCAGAGCCTTTCCGCTCTTTTCCAGGTTATGTTGAGTAGGAGAACTGCCTCACTGGGTCCTTTGTGGGTTCTGTCTTTGGAAAGTTTAGTTAGAGTCCTTAGTTTATGAGTTTTTATCAGAGAGCTCCTAAGACTCGATCCCTTCATGTGGCCATCTTGGCTCCGCCCCCTATCCCAACAATTTTTATCAAAGCAGGAGTTTTTATCCCAATAGCTGGACTCTTTGGGTTTATCAAATAGCAGATCACTATAATTATCTCCTGCTTTTACACCTAGTCTATTCCACTGGTCCACCACTCTATTTCTTAGCCAATACCAAATAGTTTTGATGACTGATGCTTTATAATATAATTTTAGATCAGGTAGGGCTAAGCCACCTTCTTTTGCACTTTTTTTTCATCAAGCTCCTGACAATTCTTGACTTTTTACTTCTCCATATGAATTTACTTACAATTTTTTTCTAACCCATTAAAGTAATTTTTTGGAATTTTGATTGGTAGGGCACTGAACAGATAGTTTGGTTTTGGTAGAATTGTCATTTTTATTATATTAGCTCTCCCTATCCATGAGCAGTTGATATTTGCCCAGTTATTTAAATCTGATTTAATTTGTGTGAGAAGTGTTTTATAATTGTTTTCAAAAAGATTCTGAGTCTGTCTTGGCAAATAGACTCCCAAATATTTTATATTGTCTGAGGTTACTTTGAATGAGATATCTCTTTCTAGCTCTTCCTGCTGTTTCTTGCTAGACATATATAGAAAAGTTGAGGATTTATGAGGGTTTATTTTATACCCTGCAACTTTACTAAAATTGCTAATTGTTTCCAGTAGTTTTTTGGATGATTTCTTGGGATTCTCTAGGTAGACCACCATGTCATCTGCAAAGAGTGAGAGTTTTGACTCTTCCTTCCCAATTCTAATTCCTTCAGTTTCTTTTTCTTCTCTAATTGCTGATGCTAACATTTCTAATACAATATTGAATAGTAGTGGTGATAATGGGCACCCTTGTTTCACACCTGATCTTATTGGGAATGCCTCTAGCCTCTCCCCATTGAATATAATGCTTGTTGATAGTTTCAAATAGATACTGCTAATTATTTTAAGGAACAGTCCATTTATTCCTACACACTCTAGTGTTTTTAATAGGAATGGATGCTGTACTTTGTTAAAAGCTTTTTCAGCATCTATTGATATGATCATATGATTTCTGATAGGTTTGTTGTTGATATAATTGAGTATACTAACAGTTTTCCTAATATTGGACCAACCCTGCATTCCTGGAATAAATCCTACTTGATCATAATGTATTATCCTAGCGATGACTTGTTGTAATCATTTTGCTAAGATTTTATTTAGGATTTTTGCCTCTATATTCATCAAGGAAATAGGTCTATAATTTTCTTTCTCTGTTTTAACTCTTCCTGGTTTAGGTAACAGTACCATATTGGTTTCATAGAAAGTGTTAGGCAGAGTTCTATCTTTCCCTATTTTTCCAAAGAGTTTATATAGGATTGGAACCAATTGTTCCTTAAATGTTTGGTAGAATTCACTTGTGAATCCATCAGGCCCTGGAGATTTTTTTTAGGGAGTTCAATAATGGCTTGTTGAATTTCTTTTTCTGAGATAGGGTTGTTTAGGTATTTAATCTCTTCTTCATTTAACCTGGGCAACTTATATTTTTGTAAATATTCATCTATTTCACTTAGATTATCAAATTTGTTGGCATAGAGTTGGGCAAAATAATTTCAAATTATTACTTTAATTTCCTCCTCATTGGTGGTGAGTTCACCTTTTTCATTTATGATACTAGCAATTTGGTTTTCTTCTTTCTTTTTTTAATCAAATTGACCAGAGTTTTATTAATTTTATTGGTTTTTTCATAATACCAACTTTTGGTTTTATTTATTAATTCAATAGTTTTTTTTGCTTTCAATTTTATTAATTTCTCCTTTAATTTTTAGAATTTCTAATTTGGCATTTAATTGGGGATTTTTGATTTGTTCTTTCTCTAATTTTTTTAGTTGCATGTTTAGTTCATTAATTTCCTCTTTCTCCAATTTATTCATGTAAGCCTTTATAGCTATAATATATCCCCTGAGAGTCACTTTGAATGAATCCCATAGGTTTTGGCATCTTGTTTCATTATTATCATTATCTAGGATAAAATGGTTAATTCTTTCTATAATTTGTTTTTTGGTCCACTCATTTTTTAAAATGAAGTTATTCAGTTTCCAATTTGTTCTGGGTCTATATCTCCTTGGCCCAGTATTGCATATGACTTTTATTGCATTGTGATCTGAGAAAGATGTATTCACTATTCTGCCTTTCTGCAGTTGATCATTAGGTTTTTATGTCCTAGTACATGGTCTATTTTTGTGTAAGTTCCATGTACTGCACAGAAAAAGGTATATTCCTTTCTATCCCCATTCAGTTTCCTCCATAAGTCTACCAAAACTAATTTTTCTAGCAATCTATTTACCTCCTTAACTTCTTTCCTGTTTACTTTATAATTCGATTTATCTAGATCTGATAGCAGGAGGTTGAGGTCTCCCACTAGTAGAGTTTTGCTGTCTATATCTTCCTGTAGTTCTTTCAGCTTCTCTTCTAAGAATTTAGGTGCTGTCCCACTGGGTGCATATATATTCAGTATTGAAATGACTTTATTGTCTATGGTACCTTTTAGGAGGATAAAGTTTCCTTCCTTATCTCTTTTAACGCTATCTATTTTTGCTGCTGCTTTGTCTGAGATAAGGATTGCTACCCCTGCTTTTTTTACTTCAGCTGAAGCAAAATATATTTTGCTCCAACCTTTTACCTTTACTCTATATGTATCTCTCTGCTTCAAATGAGTTTCTTGTAAGCAGCATATTGTAGGATTCTGGTTTTTAATCCACTCTGTTATTTGCTTATGTTTTAAGGGCGAGTTCATCCCATTCACATTCAAGGTTATGATTACTAATTCTTTATTGCTCTCCATGCTATCTTCCCTCTGTTTGTATTTTTCCCCCTTTCCCCCCCTTTATCCATATTCCCCAGTATTTTGTTTCTGAATACCACCCCCTTCAGTGTGTTTGCCCTCCTATCTTTCCCTTTCCCCTTTTTCCCTTTTTCCCTTTTTCCCTTCCCTTCCTTTTATTATTTCCCCCTTTCCCCCCACTCCCCTTCCCTTTCTCCGTCCCCCCTCTCCTTTTCCCCTTTTAATACTTGAAAGGTTAGATGTTTTATAAGTTAACTGAGTATGTGTAGGTTGACTTTAAGCCAAGTCTGATGAGAAGATGATTCAGGTGTTTCCCAACTCTGCTCCCTTCTTCCCCACTTTTACCATAGGTCTTTTGTACCTCTCAGTGTAATGAGATTTACCCCATTCAATACCCTCCCTCCTCCCATCTCTTTCCTGTCCCCCTTTTTAAGGAGGTAGTGTTTTTTTTAGATCATTCTAAGTCATAGAAAATTCTGAGTGTCTGTCCCTTCTAGTTCAGTATATTCTATCGAATAGAGTCAAAATTCCTGAGAGTTATTAGAGTCTTTCTCCCAAGTGGGGTTAAAGCCAGTTACATCCCATTATATAGTAGTCTCATGGTTAGGTCATGAATGTCCATCATTTCTGGCTAGGTGTATTCTCTCTGTTAGAGTTACAATTCTCAAGATTTATGAGAATTTTTCCCCCCCATGCTGGGATATAGCCAGTTTCAACTTACTGGATTGCATTTTTTTTCCTTTTACTGCCCCCCCTTTTTTTACCTTTTCATGTGTCTCTTCAACCTCCTGTTTGATGTCCAAGTGTTCTGTTTAGCTCTGTTCTTTTCATCAGAAATTTTTGGAATTCTTCCATTTCGTTAAATGTCCATCTTTTTCCCTGGAAGAGAAGGCTCAGCTTTGCAGGGAAGTAGATTCTTGGCTGCATTCCAAGCTCCCTTGCTCTTTGAAATATCTCGTTCCAGGCCCTTTGATCCCTTAATGTTGATGCAGCCAGGTCCTGCGTGATCCTTACTGTGGCTCCTTGATATTTAAATTGTTTCTTTCTGGCTGCTTGCAGGATTTTCTCTTTTATCTGATAATTCTGGAGTTTGGCCACAACATTCCTTGGTGTTCTCATTTTAGGATCTTTTTCTGGTGAGGATCGATATACTCTTTCAATAACTACTTTGCCCTCCAATTCCATGATATCAGGGCAGTTTTCCATCACTAGATCCTGTAATAGTAAGTCCAGGCTTTTTTTTCTCTTCAATGTTTTCAGGAAGTCCTATAATTTTCAGGTTGCCCCTCCTCGATCTATTCTCGAGGTCAGTGGTTTTTGTTGATGAGGTATTTTACATTTGCTTCTATTTTTTTCTATTTTTTGATTTTGTTTAACTGACTCTTGCTGTCTCATGGAGTCATTAGTTTCTGTAGACTCCATTCTTTTCTTGGGGGAGGAGTTTTCTTTGTTAACCTTTTGCAACTCCTTTTCTAATTGGTCAGTTCTGATTTTGAAAGAGCTTTTCATTTGACCAATTGAGGTTTTGAGAGAATTAATTTCTTTTTGCATTTGCCCATTTGAAGATCTGAGAGATTTGTTTTCTTGTTGCAAGGTATTAATTGTCTCCCCCAAATTTTCTAGTTGATTTTTAAACTCCTTCCTTATTTCTTCAAGGAAGTCTTTCTGTGCTGAAGACCAGATTGTATTCTCCTCAGAGGTTCCAGGTCTCTCTGAGTTAGTGTCTTTCCCTTCCAAGAATTTTACTATGGATCCACCTTTCTGCTGACCCTTCTTCATTTTGCTGAGACCTGAGTTTTGGAGGGGCTGGTTCACAGGGGCTTGGGATAGCTAAAGACTTTACTCACTGGTTGCAGTTTCTCTGACTGGCCAGTAGGAGGTTCTGGTTGCTTTCTCTGGAGTGTCTGTGACCTTGGTTGAGGCCCTCTCCTTTTCCTTGAAGGGAGGAGTTGGAGGTATTGAATTCTTTTGCCTTCAATCAATGGTGGGCTTTACCCTGGCCCAAGGTCATTCCTCAGTTGGGCTGGTTCTTCTGCTCACACACCTGGGCCTGAGGCAGAAGTAGTTTGCATTTGTTTGTTTGGGAGGAAGTCTGAGCTGCAGTGGGACCAGAGGAGCCCAGGATGGTGTCCACAGCTCTCCTGCACCAGAACTCTACCCCCAGCCCCATCCCCAAGCTCCAGGGGGACAGCACCAACACCAGCGCCTCTGCTTCCCCGCAGACCCAAGCCCCTGTCGTCCAGCCCCACCACTGATCCAGAAGGTCCGGCTCTTGGGCCCTCAAACTCCCAGTTCCAATTCAGCTGTTAATCTGGCTGATCTGGGGTTGATCCTCCCTCTGAACCCAGACTCACCTGCCCGAATTTGGCCAAAGCTGCTGCCGGAGATAAATCCTGAGGTAGATGTTCTTTCTCCTGGCTTTTCTTTCTGGGTTTTGTGGGTCGGATTCTTTTAAGAGGTTTGTTTCATGTGATAGATGGGGAAGAGATCAGGAGACTTTAGAAATGTGCCGGTCTTCTCTCTGCCATCTTGGCCGGAAGTCACCATAGACTTTTAAGTAATAAAAACCAACATTTTAAAGAATCAAGAATAGACTTGAAGAACATCACTCTGGGACACTACTGACCTCCCTGGCTTCCTTTAATTCCCAACTAAAATCCCACATTCATTAGGAAGCCTTCCCTAATTCCTCTTAATTTCAATGTCTTCCCTCCATTATTTCATATCTATCCTTGTTTTGTGTGTGTGTGTGTGTGTGTGTGTGTGTGTGTGTGTGCGTATGTGTATATGACTTGTTTTGTCTATATTTGTTTGCATTTTGTCTCTCTAATTAAATTGTAAGCTTCTTGAGATCAGGGTTTGTCTTTTTCCCTCTTTTTTGTATCCCCAGTGCTTAGCACAATGTCCAGTATGTTGTGGGCACAAAATAAATGTTTTCCAGTTGATTGATTGCAGGTGGAGAAAGGAAGAAGGGCAGGATCATCATACAAAATAGTATAAAATAAGAAGGAGAGTTCATGTTAGAGTCGTGGGAGAATGTTATGCCCACAATTTTGGGATATGACTGTAATGAAGATACAGCAAAGGCAATTGAGAAGGAACAGGAAAAGAACCAGCAAGGAGTAATATCATGGAAAACTAGAGAGAAGAGAATAAGAAAATGAACAGGCAAATTGATAGTGTCAAAGTTTGCAGAGATATCAAGAAAGATGAGGATTGAGACCCACACATTAGATTTGACAATTAAGACTTGAGATTGGAATTTTAGAGAAAATAACTAGAGCTGATCCATAAGAAAAAGTCTCCAGGTCCAGATGGATTTACAAGTGAATTCTGCCAAACATTTAAGGAATGAGATAATCCATTTTTAAAATCTATTTTAAAATCTATTTTTAAAAAACTCCTTTTATGACACCAAATCTATTTTAATCTATTTTAATCTATTTAATTTAATAATATTTTAATCTATTTAATTTATTAAAATCTATTTTTAAATCTATTTTTAAAATCTATTTTAAAATCTATTTTTAAAAAACTCCTTTTATGATACCAAAATACCTAAACCAGGAAGAACCAAAGCAGACAAAGAAAATTATAGACCAGTCTCCCTAATGAATATTGATGCAAAAATCTTAAATAAAATATTAGCAATGAGACTACAGCAAATTACTATTGGGATTATATACCATGATTAGGTAGGATTTATACTAGGTAAGCAGGGATGATTAAATATTAGGAGAACACTCAACATAATTGAACATATCAATAGCAAAATCAACAGAAATCATATGATTATCTCAATAGATGCTGAAAAGGCCTTTTAAAAAAATATGTCAATTCCTATTAAAAACATTAGAAAGTTTAAGAATAAATGGAGTTTTCATTAAAATAATAAATAGTATCTATCTAAAACCATAAACAAATGTTATATATAATGGGAATAAACTCAGAGCATTTCCAATAAAATCAGGGGTGAAACAAGGATGCCCATTATCCATTACTATTCAATATAGTATTAGAAATGCTAGCTGTATCAATAAGAGAAGAAAAAGAATTGAAGGAATCACGCTTGACAATGAGGAAGCAAAGCTTTCACTCTTTACAAATGATATGATGGTATGCTTAGAGGACCTGACAAAATCATCTATAAAAATCTTTGAAACAATTAACAAATTCAGCAAAGTAGCAGGACATAAAATAAATCCATAAAAATCATCAACATTTCTATATATGAATAACAAAGCCCAAGAGCAAGAGATAGAAAGAGAAATTCCATGTAAAAAACTATAGACAACATTAAATACTTGGGACACTGCCTCCCAAGACAAACCTAGAAATTATATGAATACAATTTTAAAGCATTTCTCACCCAAATAAAGTCAGAACTAAATAATTGGAAAAATATCAATTGCTCATGGCTAGGTCAAGCTAATATAATAAAAATGACAATTCTATCCAAATTAAATTACTTATTCAGTTCCATATCAATCAAACTACCAAATAACTATTTTAACAAGCTAGAAAAAAATAACAACAAAATTCATCTGGAGCAACAAAAGTCAAGAATAGCAAGGGGACTGATGAAAAAAAATGTAAGGGAAGGTGCCCAGTTCTACCAGATCTAAAACTATCCTATAAAGTGACATTCATGAAAATTATTTGGCACTGGTTAAGAAATAGAGCAGTGTATCAATGGATTAGGCTAGGTCCAAAAGAAGCTGCAGTAAATGACTACAGCAATCTACTGTTTGACAAATCCAAAGATTTAAGCTTCTGGGATAAGAACTCACTATTTGAAAAAAATTGTTGGGAGAACTGGAAAATAATATGGCAAAAACTAGGCATAGACCCACATCTCACACCCTATACCAAAATAAGGACAAATTGGTTACAGGATTTAGACCTCTAGGCAACATCATAGATAAATTAATATACCAAGAAATACTCTATATATCAGATCCATGGAAAGGGAATTAATTTATGACCAAACAAGAATTAGAATAGATTATAAACTGCAAAATGATTGATAAATTTAAAAAGTTTTTCCACTAATAAAATCAATGCTGTCAAAATTAAAAGGAAAGCAGAAAGCTGGGAAACAATCTTCACAACTAGGAGTTGTGAAGGTCTCATTTATAAAATATAGAGAGAATTGCATCAAATTTACAAGATTACACATCATTTCCCAACTGCAAGTCAAAGAATATGACTAGATGGTTTTCAAATGAAGAAATTAAAACTATAATCATATGAAAAAAATGTTCCAAATCATTATTTATTAGAGCAGTGCAAATTAAAACAACAATGAGGTATTACCTCACACATCAGATTGGCCAAGATGAGAAAAAAGGGAAAATGATCAATGTTGGAGAGGTTGTAGATTGGGACTCTGATGAATTATTGGTAGAATTATGAATGGATCTAACCATGCTGGAGAGCAGTATGGAACTATTCCCAAAGAGCAATAAAAATGTTCATTCCCTTTGATCTAGAAATTCCAATTCTAGGCCTATATCTAGAAGAAATCTTAAAAAATGGAAAGTTCCATATGTTCCAAAATATTCATAATAGTTTTTTTTGTAGTAGCAAAGAATTGGAAATTGAGGGGATGACTGAACAAGTTATGGTACATGAATACTATGGAATATTATTGTTCTATAAGAAACCATAAATGATAGGATTCGAGAAATTCATGGAATGGAGTTACAGGATCTGATGCTGAGCTATTGGAGCAGAACCAAGAAAACAATATACACATTAACAACAACATTGTGAGATGATCAATCTTGATGGAAGCAACTCTTCTCATCAGTTCAGTGAGCTAGGACAACCCTAATAGACTGGTTAGGGACATTGTTATCCCAATCCAGAGGAAGAAAACAAAACAAAAAACCCTTCAGAATGTGATGAACAGTTTATGAAAATTAACTCATGAATGTCTTTACCTTAATCCTAATTCTTCATACTGAAAATGACTAATCTGTAAGCATTTTCATCAAAAATATGTATATTCGCCACTGAAAGAAGGGGAGTGATAAGGGATGGTGGAAGGAAATTTTGTAACTTAAAAATATAATGTGCATATGGATAAAAAAAATTTTAAAAATAAAAATGGTAAAAAAAGTAATTGCAGTTGAATAATGAAATGAGATTGGAAATCAAACTGCAGAGAATTAGGAGGTATAGAGGAAAGAAAGCAGAATTCCCTGTTTTAAATGGCCTTCTTAGGGAATTTAACTATTAAAAAGGAGAGATGTGAAACATCAAACAGCAAGGAAGGGCAGATCAAGTGAGAGTTCTGGTTTTGTTTTGTTTTTTGTTTTGTTTTTTAGTCTGATGGAGACATGTACATGTTTCTAAGCAATAGGGAAGCAATCAGTAGTTAGGGAAATACTGAAGCTACATGAGACAGTGGGACTGATGGGGGGGCAATCTGCTAGAGAAAAAGGGAGGGAATGCGATCATGTATGCCTTTAGACAGATTTGCCATGACAAGAGACAGATGTAAAGGAGGAGATGATGATAGAAGACATCTGGTTGATGTGAGAGGAAACAAAGGGGTGAAGAGGGATCTTTCAGTAATTTTGGATGGGGGGCGGTATAGAAGTAGCCATGAGAAGTTTGAAGAGAGATGAAAAGGTTTGTACAAACTTGATACTTATGGAGCAGTGAGTTAATTAAGGAAGTGTAAAAGGTGTGCTTTATTACAGTGAGGACCATTTATGTAATATAAATTTGTAGCATACAGTTGGTATGGTTTTGTTATTTTTCTCCAGCTTTATTAGTAGCAGATAAAGGAGGGAAAGTAAGAGATAGTGGGAATGATCCAAGGTTACCTTGGCAGGGTAAGATTAACAGTGTGATCAAGGGGTAAGGGACCCAAGAGAAGAAGAAAATGAAAAGTTGAAAATGTCAACATGATCCTGGGTGTTACTAATAGTAACTTTTTGTTACCTTATTTTCTTTAAGCCATTATTAGTAACAGTGAGCTAAAAACATTCTTGTTTTTAGTTTTTCAAACTTTGAGTACTATCCATAATTTATAAGGATATAGGGCTCCAGGGAGGCAGAGATAACGGTTGAAATTCTGAATCTGAGGAACAGGGAGAAATGCACCATTAACAGAAATCACTAAGCAGGAGAGGGAGCTCATTTGGGGAGAGATGATCGGGTTGACTTAAGTCATGTCAAATTTGAGCCAAATAGACTTGACATTTCATGACTGAAATGTGGAAGGGATGTCAAGGTTTGGTAGATGTTAGTCTTTAAAATGGAGCTCTACAAAATATTTTCCAAGTCTGAACAGGATACATCAGACAAACTTCCACAAAGGGTTACAACTTAATGAATTTCAATTTTATAGAAATATGGAGAATGTAATGAACTCTTGACCTAAATTAGTGATATGAAAGTAAGACTCAACTCTTTCCCTAAGTGGAATGTAGATTCTTTGAGGATAAGGACTCAGGAATAAAATAATCTCTACCATATCACAGGAGTTAAGGGCATGGACATAATGCAGAAAATCTGTATAAAAATGCTTAATCCTCCCTTTATACCAGAGAATTTTCATTTTTTTCTTTTTCTTTTTTGGAATGTTTATAGTATTAAAGAATAATATACATTGATATTATACAATACTATACATATATTTTATACATTTATGAGTTTCTAAACTTTTTCTATGTCATCTGCAGTTTCCACAAAACTCCCCTAAAATTCTTATTTAATTTCTTGTGTTCACCCTAGATATATCGAAACCATGATGGGGAAAGTCATGGTGTGAAAGGGATAACTGTATTTCATCTTTGTCTCCTCAGGGTCTAACACACTATCTTGAATATAGTAGATACTAAATTTCTATTTGCTGAATTGAATAAATGAAATCTCTGAGTTATTCTTATTGAAGTTGACATGCGAATTCATTATAATGAGTTGTGAAAAAAAGCCTATTTTCAGTATTTTTAATGGGTCTGATGTTGATTTGGAAGGGGGTATCTAGTGGAATGTCCCCAAAATCTGCCCTTGGGCCCTGTGCTCATAAAAGAATTTTATTGGTAATTCAAATGAAGTCATAAAAGGTAAACTTGCCAATTTGACTTACAACCTGAAGTTGGTAAGAACAGTTAACATGGAATGACAGTGTTATGATACCAAAATTATGCCTATGTGATAGAGTAATAGGAGAGGTCTAATAAGATGAAATGCAATAGGGGTGAATGTAGAGTTATATATTTGAGTTTAAAAGACCAACTTTATAAATACAGAATGAGGAAACTATAGTTAGATTCTTGTATCAAGCTTTAGTGAACTGCAAGTTTACACAAAACTAGTGTTATTAGAAGCTATGTATAGCGATGCATCATTTTCAAAATACTAGAGGTATCAATTCTGTTGTATTTTACCCTGGACTTATCAGGGGACCACATACTAAGAAAGCCATTTAGTGGACTTGCAAGAATATTGAAAGCATATTTTCCATCAGGAGTATTGGTCTTTTAGAGATTTAAATTCACTTCAGGATAATCGGCTGGTGAACAAATTCCTGCTTATATTGCAAAATTGGATCATCTGTCTAAAAACTGTAATTTGGGGATTTTCTTGGATGATATGCTTTTTTTAGCTTTGTATATGACATTTGTAATGGGATCCCTCTTGACTGGATCACAATTGCCATCTGTAGTAGTCCAAGACAAGGTCTTAACTGGTGCATTTTTTTTTTAGTAATTAGATTTAGATTTTAGTCATTAGATTTTTTTAAAAATAACTTTTATTAGAAATTTAATCTTACATAATTGAAACTCAAAAAAATTATTTTTGCTTTTCTTGGCTTCTTTGAGCTCCATAGTAACTATTTGCAGCAATCTTCCTCTGCTCTGGACTTATACCTTGCATTTTACTTAAGACTTCCATATCCCATTCTATAAACTTCTGTACCTTGGGCTTGTGTGGTCACAGAGTAACAGACCAGTCCCTAGCATCTCTCTAACTATGACATAAAAGATCAGAAACCAATAAGACACCTCAGCGAAACCTGCTTCCCTTTTCTCATAAAAGCTAGAGCCCTTACCTTTTTATTAAGTGAGTTGCCCTCTTGTGAAGATAGGAACTCGGCTATTTCATACATCAATTAAGAGAAGGGATGGAAAGCTGTTTGCTCAGTATGTTAAGTCTGGGATCGCCTCTCAGCACTGTCACTAATCTCCCTTTCCCTTCTTGCCATGACCTGACAAGCATCCCACTTGTGGGTCCAACATCTTCTCCAGTTGCATCTTGTTGTTTCTGACCCCTCATGTTTCCACTCTTGGTTATCTCATTTATGACTTGGACCTTGCTTAGTATGAGTTTTTATATGCTTTATTCATTATTGATCCATCTTACTCTTTGGTGAAACCTCCTCCAGGCCCCCAAACTTCTCAATAAAACTGGGACAGTATCAAAATAATATTTAAATATAAATTTGAAATAATTTCTGATAAAAGATATACATACAAAAGTAAGAATTGCTTCTTTTTGGTCAAATTCTATTCTTCTTGATCATCTCATCACATATGTATGTGTGTATTATGAAACAATACAATATAGAAAAAAGAACACTGTATACCTCAATCAAATTCAACCTCAGACACTAGCTCTGTGATCCTAGGAAAGTCACTTATTAGCTTTCTGCATCAGTTTTCTCAATTGTAAAATGAGGTTATTAATAACAACACCCACCTCACAGATTTCTTTTAAGGATCAATTATAGTGATATTTGTAAAGTGCTTAGCACACTGTCTGTATACAGTAGATGATGCAGAAATGCTTACTTCTTTCCCCTCCTCTTACCCCTTAGTGCAGTGATTGGCACATAGTGGGTGGTTAAAAATGGCTGGTTGACACATGCAGAGTGGATTTCTACTCACAAATAGATTGAACTTTTATGACTCCCAGAATTTACATCCAACTCTGAGATTCTGTAATTCTATGGGATAGCTTGATGGAAAAGAATAGCTAGGAACAGTGTCAAGGGATTGCATTAAAGTGTGAGAAGATGGGAAAGGTAGGAAGGGGTCAAACTAGGAAGGGCTTTAAAAGTCCAACAGAACTGGATTTCCCTTGGGAACAGAATGAAGGTCCCCAAGCACTTTGAAAATGAACTTGTGATTCTATCCATTGGAGAGAACTCCTGGACAGGAAAAAAGGAGTCTGATATCTATTTTAGATGGGAGCTGGGAGCTTGGAGTTAGTATTTTAATTTCAAAGATTAGCTCCATTGTGCTTTTCTGGTTACCAATAGAATGTGGGCTGAGACCTCATTCATCAGTAAGCAGACTTTGTCCTTGTCTGTGAAAGGGCCTTGAATAAAATTTTATCTGTTGACTCTTAGATGTTTATCTCCAAAGGATTATACATTTATTTTGAGGGGGGGAAAATAGCCTTCATGGTGGACCACACAGCACAAATGGGCAGATAAAAAATTTAGAACACAAACATCCAAGATTTAAAATATAAAAAAGACCTTGCAGCTGGCAGATAAGAGCTTGTTTTTCCCCTTTCATATCTTCCTAAGCAAATGGGACTGGAAGCTGCCCTCAGATCTCTCCTGAGGTGATGTGTTTCAGGAGGCGGGTGGGAAGTGCCAGAAGGTCTGATATTGCCTGTTTAGAGATGCATTACATAAATGCAAACCTGCTGATAAAGCCAAAGAAAAAGACAGTATTGGAAATGTAATCTTCCTAATAGAAATTTCTTAGTTTCACTTAGTTTTGAAAAGCAGAATTACCGAACTCTCCAGGCCCTAATTCCAGTTGGATTTGTTAATGGTTTAATGTCTACTTTTAGGTGAAAAATTCTAATTTTTCCTTTAAACTTGTAGTGGACAAATTCCCAGCTGGGGTCTTTGTCTCTGTCTTCTTTACTTCATATTTGTAACAAATATAAACTTGCTGTACACATTAGTGTCATTGGTGTTGATCTCTAGATGAGTGACTTTATGAAGGAAAGCATTAGGTCTGAATTGCTAAGAACAAATTATTTCACAGAAAGAATAAAGAATTGATATTCAGTGACAAGCAGGCAGGATGGCAAGGTGGATAGAAACCTGGCCCCAACACTAGGAAGTGTTGGTCTGGTCTCTGTGTCACTTCTACGACTACAATTTTCAGGAAGGTGCAACCCTGCATAGGTATGGGAATTTCTATACCTAAGAGTTCTCTATATTAGTGAAAGTACAGGTCCTGTCCTTCATTCTCTGTTCAATATATTTATGTATGGGCAGCATGAAAGAGGCGAGAGAGCTGCTCACATCCTGCCTCTGAAGCGTCATAGCAAGTCTCTTTGCCCCTCTGTGAGTCTCAGTTTCTTGGCTGGTAAAATTGGGATAATAAACCTTTTTTTGTGCCTACCTTATAGGCATAGTGAGGTTCAAGGGAGGGAATGAATGTAAATGAATCTGCCAACTAAATTGCTTATATGAATGTCAGAATTTTTTATTATGAACTTCAGTTATTATTGGATGCTCATTCTTTCGTTTCTGCCCAGTAGAATTAAAGGCCTGACTTTGTCGTTGTCTGAGTTATCTGAAAGAAAAAAAAATGTAGTGGATTACTTGGTTTACACTCCACTCAAATTATATAAAACGGAGTTGGGTCCAGTGAGACATTCAAGTAGCAATGTCCAGAAGGCAGTTATGTAGGTCTGGAACTCAGAAGAGTGAAGAAGGTTGCATATATAGATTTGGAAGTCATCTGCAGAGAACAGTAAAATCATGATGAGGATTTAGGGAAGAGGGCCTGTGGTAAAAAAAGTCTAGGCAGTTCATCTCTCTTTCTAGTTCTTGCTATCAAGAACACCATCTTTCTTCCAAGGATTGGGAGATTGAGGTAAGGTTCCTAACCTCAACATCAATCTTGACTTTGCCCTTATACACCATATCTGAGCAATTGCCACGTCTTGTCATTTCTGCTTTCATTGCACCTCTTGCATCTGTCTTTTCTCTCCACTCATACAACAACCACCCTCCTTCAGACCTGAATCACCTTTTAGCTTAACTATTGGAATAGTCTCCAGGATTTTCTAGCATCAATACATCTTCCACACCAGAGATATCAAACATATGCAGCCTGAGGTCCACAACATTTCAAAATAGGTCTGAACTAGATTAAAATGCAAACCTTGAATAAATATTTAACAAAATAAATAAAAATATATTGGAACATAGATATTGTTAATATGTGGTTTTCATATGTCAATATGTCATGGCAGGGATCCTTGTGCACAATTTAGTGACTCTATTTCTATTTAAATTTGGTTTCACTGCTCCACTTGGTTGCCATATTGGTATTTCTAAAGCATATCACAGCACAGCAGTGAATGAATGAAGGAATGACTAAGCAAATGAATAAATGAAAAACCATTTATTAAGCACTCTTATGTTCCAGCCATTGTACTAAGCACTAGAACTACAGAGACAGAAGCATAATGATTCCTGTCCTTCAGGAGCATACATTGTAATGAAGAAGATAACACATTAAGTGTCCAGGTGTTTTGGTGAGGGAAGTCACAGAGATAATGATTAGAATCATAAGATAAGGTTCATATAGGTGGTGTGGTAGATTGAATACCAGACCTGGAGTCAGGAGAATTTGAGTTCAAATCCAACCTCAGACATTTAATACTTACATAACTGGATGAGTGCAAGTCACTTAACCACATTACCTTGAAAAAAAATAATTGATTGAAGCATCGTGGCTCCTTCATTGTTCCTAGGATGAAACATTAATTTTGCTATTTGTCTTTTAAGACAGTTCACACAGTGGATCTAACCAATAATGAACTTTCAGCATAGGCCAAATGACTATCAAGTGTCTTGTAGTGGGAATTCCTTTCAGCTATGGGTTATACTAGATAGTTGCTAAGTCCCTTTCCAGCTCTAACATTTGTGATTTCATTTCTTCTAGTCTGAATGAACTTAATTGCACTCATTCATGATACAGTTCATTCTTATATGACATTACATTTCCTGCTTTCATTCTTAGAACAGTCTCCCTCTTTGCACTGATGGCTTCCTTCAAGGTTCACCACAAGTGCCACTTGGCCTATCATGATCCCCCCATGTTTCAGTCCCCCCCAATCAATTTGCGTTTACTTCATTGACATCTTGTATTTTCTTGTTTGTGCATGCTACCTCCACCCACAGTAGAATATGTGCATGTGTGTGTGTGTGTGTGTTTACGTCACTACTTTTTATTACAGTGACTTTCACAAAACAGGTATTTAATGATTGTATATTGAATTGAATTGTTGGAGGATATGCCAAATATGTACATGTTTTTGTGAAGAAAAAGATAAATCACTAATATCCTGTCTTTTCAGTGAGTTAACTACATGGACTTCATGGTTCATCACTAGGGTGAGTGGATGGGAGAAGAAATAGGGTGAGGAAGGGATGGCAATAGAGAGAGATAAAAGTAGGGGAAAGAAGAGGAGAGCAGAGGAGAGAGAGAGACAGAGAGAGAGACACAGACAGACAGACAGACAGACAGGAGGAAAGCCTCCAAGACACCTAAAGTAGATTTATCTCTATTATCTCTATTACCTCTGTCCCTTTCCTCTAGCTCCCTACTCCCAAACCTCAGGTAGTGCTCCTGTCTCTTTTTGTTAAGGAAAGAAAGATGGCAGCTTAGAACACGGCACCAATGATTACATGCTGAACAAAAACATTATAACTAACTGGTGTCCCCTTCTTTTCGTTCCTGTGTTATTTCAGAAGGCACAATGAAACCTAACTATTTCAAATCATATTTCAGAGAGATATGGCATTGAATGAGAAAATCACTAGATCTGTAGTTGGAAGACCAGGTTTCTGTCCCTAGCTTAGCTACTTCCTACTTGTATGATATGCAAGTCACTAAATTCTCTTTGATATAGTTTCCTCATCTATAAAATGAAGGGGTAGAACTAAATTATATAAAGGTTCTCTTCCAAAGGCATCAATGGGGCATCCAGATGGAGATATAACTGTAGAGCTAGTGAAATCTTCAGGTCTTCAGGATTACAAATATAAATGTAAACATCTGCCAAAGAAAGGGAAGATGATCATTGAAAGAGTGAATCAGATTGTCAAAGGAGAGAGTACATAGAGAGAGACAGTGAGATGGTCTATATCCTCTCTTAAAATCCTGATAAAGGGCATGATGCATAAAGATAGGAAGAACATTTCTGACAAGTGAGTTAAAAATGTGAGTTTTGAGTGAAATAGGAATGTATTCTTATTCATACCAGAAAGAAGCCCAGTTGTTTTTTGAATAGACTTATCTCAGTATCATTTCTGTTTATCAGTGTGTGGGTGCCTGTGGGAGTGGGGAGGGGAACCAATGAGAAGAGTGAGACAAATTATTCCCCATAACAGATAAGAAGAGGAGGAATTGTTGTTCTATTAATCAAACCATATAGCCTTAGTCAGTGGAATGCATGGTCATAACATCGTGAGGTTTTGAGCTTAAATGGGCCATCTGCTATCATCTAGCAATTTTACTGATAAGAAAACTGAAACCTCATGTGCCTTGACCAGGTAGCAGATAACTGAGTTAAGTTAACTCTATGCCATAGGATAAATTCTCTCCATTAGATAAACTACTTATTTGAGATAGTTCATATAGTAGAACCTTATATAATGTTATACTTTTGATTTTTGAAAAGTGATATTTTATGGGTCTGCTAAGTTGCATAGTGCATAGAGTATCAACCCTGGAGTCAGGAGGACCTGAATTCAAATCCAGCCTCAGACACTAATTAGCTGTAAAAATTTAGGCAAGTCACTTAATCCTTTTTGATTCCAAAAAATAAAATGATACTTTATAATGTTTGTAAAAATAGCATTATATTCTGTAGAATGTCAAAATTATAGATTAATAGAATCAGACTTGAGACTCTAACCAACCCATTCCTGTAATAAGAATTCTGTCTCCATAATTCCTGTTATGGAGGAAAGCTGGAAGCTGTGAAAAGAAGGTCCCAACAACCATCCAAAATCCACCAGGACATTTTTTAAAGGTAAGATTTTGTTTTGAGGTTTCAGACATTGTCCTATTAAGACCCTCCCAAATTTAGGTTTAGTTAATAGTGGTAGTTTTCCTCAAATTGTTGGACATGCATGTAGTTCTGACATGGCTAGCCCCTCCCCAATGTCCATGATGAGGTAAAGACAGAGTATTTATTAGGAGAGAGTGAAACTGAATGGAGAGCTAGAGAAAGAAGAGAGCATTGAATAGTTATTGAATGTTTAGATACATTTTAGAGACCAAGGACATTAGTGTAAGGAAGGAAGAATATATGAGTTGAAACAGCTACAGTTTGGGTATAGGGAGAAGATTTCAGGGGCAGCCATAGGCAGGTGATTCCTGCCTGTAAAGATAATTGAATGAGGTCCCAGAGCCAATATAAATGGGGCAGTGTGCTCCAAAGTGGGTTAGATGTAAATATCTAATTGGCAAAGTTCTGAAATCCAAGTTGTTTCTACATGCAGCAAGACAACTCTTTGGAAAAAGTAGACCCCCAAGTCAGGATATGGGAGAATAAATATAGGAGTCTATGTTACATAGAGTTTTGTGTGTGTGTGTGTGTGTGTGTGTGTGTGTGTATAATATGTATCTATCTATATATGTATATATATATTTAGAACATGCTTCAAAATTTTATATATACATATAGTTTTATATATATGTATATTTATATTTGAGATTTTGAAGCATGTTCTATTCCTCATAGCTCTTCTACAGCAATTGATTAATCACATAGATAGGGGTGAAGGGAGTATTCAAAGAGGACTAGCACCTCTAGTATGAGGGCTTGCCAACTGTCCTATTCAAGGTTTCTCATTCACCTTTGGTGTCTACCTGTCACTAGTGGCCCCCAAAAGCTGTAGTAAGCACAGCAGCCGCACGTAACCCAGTAAACCCTTCTGCCAGAAAGGCTAAACCAGATTAAAGGTAAAAGGGGTCTCCTATTTATTAGTGATTTGGGGGTGTCTATCCCAAGCATATGAATACTTCCCCCAACAGAATGGGAAGATGAGAACAATTTGTTCTAATAGCCAAGGAGGCAGCTAAAGCAGAGCTTGGTCAGATATCAAAGATGCCAAGCTGACCCACTATATCTCAGGTCATTGCTAATCATTATGACTCTTGTCTTGCCACTGAACTTCCATGACTCTGGAAGAGAGAGTGAGACTGACAGCTTTGTGCAACTCTGCCTTACTTAAATCTAGTTCACACATAAGTCAAGACATTACCTTGCAATGTCATTAGTTTTCTTTGAAAACAAAGGACAGGCTACAACAATAACCACCTAGATGTATTTGTCAAACATCTATGCTTCCATTGCTATAGAGATGCTGATTCAAAAGAAATAATAAAGATATCTCCAGTGACTGCTCTTAAAGAAGTTATAGGGGCAGCTAGGTGGCGTAGTGGATAAAGCACCAGCCTTGGAGTCAGGAGTACCAGGGTTCAAATCCAGTCTCAGACACTTAATAATTACCTAGCTGTGTGGCCTTGGGCAAACCACTTAACCCCATTTACCTTGCAAAAATCTTAAAAAAAAAAAGAAGTTATAACATATTTTAGTAAAGTTGGTACGTGTATTGAAGACTATCTAGGCAACATTGTCATATGAAGTCAAGGATATACAACTACTTTGTTATACATAACTCATGAAAGATTAATAATCTCATTTGCATGATATATGTCATTTACAGGCTTTGCTCATGTTTGTCTCAAATAGTGTGTTTAATAATACAATGATACAATGTATGAGATTAATTATATATAATATATATATATGTATATTTGGTTTGTTTTTTACTTTTGTTTTTGTTTTGGGCTTGTGTATCTACTTATCACTCACTACAAAGGACCATAGACTTCAACTCCTCTACTTAACTTCCCTCTCTGAAAATCTCAACTCAAAACAATTTAGATTCATCTAAGATAAGTATTTCCTCTTGCCCTTTCCACTTGGTGTCCAGAGAAAAGAGAAGAGTTGCAAAGCAGATAACATGGTGTTCCATGCAACTTTAAAATACCACCCAGTCAACAAATGTAGGCACAAAAGGAGAATTGTTGTTTTAAAAAAAATGCATTATATAAATACATGTTGTGGACTGGTTTACTGTTAATTTTAAATTAGTGCCTGCTGATAAGTGCTTTGTGTAGATTGCCAGGAATCATGTACAAGAAATGTAAGAAAAGGGGAAAAGCTGCCTAAAGGTACCCATTGTCCTCATTTATTTCTCCAGAAAAATCTTTATCTGTGGGGCGCTAATACTCTATTGTCAGCAGTAAACCGTGTTTTCCAATTGTTCCATCCTACTAATCTGCAGCCTTAGGAAAATTACTCTCATTGTCTTTTTTTGCATCAAGATTCTCTGCAACTTTTTCAAAATTTTGTCTCATTCGACTCTTAAAGCAAGATCTATATAGTAATCGATTTCTCCCCTTATTTTAAACCTGGACGTGGTCCAAATTGTAATGTTTTATTTGTACCAGCAAACTTGCTTCTACTCAAACTGTTAGGATGTTGAATGTAACTTAATCTTCCACTAAACTTTATGGATCTCAGCTTCCTTATTTGTAAAATGAAAGGTAAAATGAAATGTCCTCTAAGTCCCTTGCTGTTATAAACCATAGGATCCTGTGTTTCAGAATGTATTTTTAGGAACGTATTTATTAAAAGTAGCCATCTTGAAAGTCAATTACCATTTTACAATACTGTAGCCATAGAAGATATTAGAAAGTGAGATGAATAATATCTATGTGGTATTTTAAAGTTCATAAAGTGGAATTTCCTCACAACTCTTTGAGCAAGGTGCTGTATACTGGCTCTTAGCCATGCCCTCAAAATTGTTTTGCTTATTTTTAAAAATGAATCTTTTAGAAGGTCAGAAAGATTTGCAAGCAAGCAAGCAGGGCAGTCTTGAAAGACACATGTTAAATTTATTAAATATCTTAAAATTTTTTCTGAAGAATTTTATGTAATATCCTTTATTTTTTTCTTGGGGGAAAGGGAAGTTACTATATAATTATATATACTAATTTTATTTTGTATTTGTTAAATTCAGATAAGATATTTTTCAAAAAAATACTAACCCTTTGTGATAGTTTGCCTTTTAATTATTCTGCTAAAAATTTGATCTTTAAACCTTTAGGTTCTGTATTTCAGTTCACTGTACAAAGCTTTTGGCATTTAAAAATATCTAATGTTAAAAAAAATTATTTGCATATTGCCTTTGAGATGACTAAAACCATGCTAATGGACTTCAGATTTTCAACTGAGGACATGTCTTGTTTTTAGGTAAATAAAGGGATTCAGGAGTGTATAGAGACGACTGCTGCAAGGACAGATGTCTATGAACACCTGACCCCATTCAGCACAATGTTACTTCATTAGCTGCCATGATTTTACAGTTAAATACTACTACGTTAACATCTCATTCAGGGTTGGGTCTGGTCTAGCCAGTAAATACTCAGCAAGCTTGTGTCTGTGTGAGGCTGTGTGTGTGTGTGTGTGTGTGTGTGTGTGTGTGTATCTTTGTGTGTGCCTGTATGTGTGTGTATGTCTATGTGACTGTGTGTGTCTGTGTGTTTGTACAATGTGAAATTTGGTAACACCAAGGTTGGCATGGAGAAGAAGGTAAGTTCACAACACTGTTAGATCTGGAAGGGAACTGAGAATCCAATCCCTGCATTTGGAGATGAGGAAACTGAGTGAATCTCAAAGATAGACTGTGACTTGTCTTATTCAAAAGACAAAGAAGACATTTCCAAGTCCCCAAGATGTTTGTAATTGCAAAGAAGCTTAGAGACCTGTTTTGTTTTGTTTTTGTTTTGTTTTACTAACAGTGTCATGTCTAATTTTTATTCCATTTGTTCAGGACTGTCATTTTTCATAAACAAGCATACCCTAAGAGACACATAGCTCATGGAATCTTGCTCCAAATAAACTAGCAATTAGCAGTAAATAGATATTAGGAAGGGCAGCTAGGTGGTGCAGTAGATAGAATTACTAGACTGGAGTCAGGAAGATCTTGGTTCAAATCCAGCCTCAGGTTCTTTCACAACTATGTGATCCTAGGCAAGGCATTTAACCCCAGCTTGCCTCAGTTTCCTCATATGTTAAATGAAGATAATAAAAGTACCTGCCTCCCAGGTTTGGTGTGAGGATAAAATGAAATAATGTTGGTTAAGTGCTTAGCAGAGCATGTGGAACATAGTAGGTATGTATGTATATATACATTATATATAATATATATTCAAATATATATTATATATAATAAATATGTATGCATAACCTATATATATATATGTATATAACCTACTATGTTCCAGATGCTCTGCTAAGCACTTAACCAACATTTTTCATATATATATATATATATATATATATATATATATATACATATATGTATATATATATATAGAGAGAGAGTTAGTTTTCTTGGCAAACATAGTGGAATGGTTTCCCATTTTTTTCTCTAGCTCTTTTATAGAAGAAGAAACTGAAGCAAAGAGGGTGAAGTGACTTGCTCAGGGACACACAACTAGGAAATATCTTGAAGCCAGATTTGAATTCACAGAGATGAATTTTTCTGACTTCAGGCTCAGTATTCTATCAACTGCATCACCCATATATGTGTTAACTATTGTTATAAAGTATCTTGCCCAACATCACCAGAAAGATATATATATATGTAACTTGAACCTGTGTTCTGAAGCAAGCTCTTTATTCATTAGTTCATGCTACCTTTGTACATAGATAAGTATATACACAATATACACAGTATGAATACCAGGTGCATATACTACTGAGGGTCCTAGTCATGAGGAGGGAGGAGGAGAATCAGGAAATCAGTATGAGTCTACAGTTTTCAGAATCTACAGCTTTCATTAAAATTAATGTTAAGTAGATTTTAAAAAATAATCACAAAGCTCATTTTTGGACAAGCTGTTCCTTATATCTAGCTATTAGATTAATTGTATAAGAAAAGCATGATAGCCAGTTGAAAAATGAAAAATTCAGTGAGACTTTTATGCAGTCTCATGTAGAATGAGAGAAAAAAAATGTTTTTGCCAGAATTCATCCTTTAAAGAAATAACAGTACAAACAAACTAACATTGGTTTGCATACATGCAGGAGCAGCTGAAGAATATGAAATTTTATATTCTAGGGCTTACAATACAATGTTTGTACTCCATTTTCAAAGAAGACCACAACATCAGTGGGGTGATGTCATAACAAGCACATGAATTGGATTTGAATGAGGGAGTGCTGTGCTAAGTCACCAGCCTCACTTTCTCCTCCAGAGCCATCTGGGTCCAGTGGACAGATATGAATCAGGATGACTGGAGATGGCCCTGGATGTGGAGCAATCAGGGTTAAGTAACTTGCCAAAGATCACACAGCTAGTAAGTGTTAGAGGCTGAATTCGAACTCCTGTCCTCCTGATTCCAAGACCAATGTGCCATCTAACTGCCTTCTAGGGATTAACCAGACCTCTCTTATTTAGCATGCCAACCCATTTTTATGATTACATTTAATAAAATCAGAGTATATTATAGCTGGAAGGGGCATTAAATTATTTAGTCCAACCTCCATAAATTGTAGTTGAGAATTCCAGAGAAAAAGTGACTTAATCAAGGATGATTTATTTACTTATTTAACTTTAAATATTATCTATTTGGCTAAAAAAAACATGAATAGGTTAGATTGATGGACTCTTTGACTGTGGATATTTGAGGATCCTCATTACTGGTTGAATTAGCTTGAGGGCAGAGAAGAGGAATGATGATACATTCTTTTTTTACCATTCTACCCAGTTCTTGGAAGATTCAAGGGGAAAGGGATAACTGGAAAACAAGTAGCAAAATTGTGGGGAAAGCCCAATTTTTAATCCCTAGCTCAAGTTCAGGGAAGGTCAAGGCTCCTTAGTGTCCCCTAGGTGTCCCACTAGGTCCTTAGTGTTCCCTCAGTGTCCCACTAGGGCTGGGAAGAAATCTGTGGCAACCATAAAGCTAAGATATTATCTGGTCTTCATCCAGATAACCTTTGAGTAGAGAGGAACTCAGAGGTAGCTATAGGGAAATTGCTGCTCTCTTGACATCATCAGGCTCTCCCCAAACCTGTACCTGCTTCTTTCTTGAAGAAGACCATGACATTAGGGAGGTGATGCCATGATAAGCACATGAATTGGATTTGAGAGAGGTAGTGCTATGCTAAGTCACCAGCCTCACTTTCTCCACCAGGCCAGATACGAATCAAGACAACTGGAGATGGTACTAGATGTGAGGCAATCAGGGTTAAGGGACTTGCCCAAGAACCTATAGCTAGTAATTGTTGTGTCTGAGGCGGAATTCAAATGACTTTCCTCCTGACTCCAAAGCCAGTCTTCTACTCTTTGTGCCACCTAGCTTCTCTGCTTCAAGGATAGCCCAACCCTGAATACTCCTAGGCTGCCCTTGAAAAGAATGAAACATTCACCTGTAGCTCATCTGATCTTCAGGGGCCTGTCAAGGACCAGAAGCTGAAAGGTCCAGGGAGATCATAGACTCTAGTCAGTTAAAGCCGCTACAAAGCCCCTAGGGTGAAAGGCCCATAACTCTATCTGGAAGTTCCTCAAACCGAGTCCCTGTCCTATAGAAATGGGAATGTCAGTGCATGGACCCTCAGCTCTGATGGACCAATCTGCATTTCCATTTCAGTGTGATAATCAGGGCTGCAATCTCTCCCAGGGTAGGGACCTCATATTTTCACTCCACAAGAGAAGTTGCATTATTTAAAACAGATGATCCATGATACATATCAGTCCATTTCAGTCAACCACATTTATTAAACCCTTTCTCTGTATGGCCCATCAGCAAATCACTTAACTTCCCTGTTCCTCAGTTTCCTCATCTATAAAATTAAGCATTGGACTATATGACCTCTGAGGTCCCTTCCAGCTCTATGATTCTACATGTCCAACACACTCTTAAACATTTCTTAAGGGATTAATTTGAGCTAGACTCTAGGAAGACTCTTTGCCCTTAGCTAGTCATCCTAACCTTCTTTCTTGTCTGCCTACTTCACACTGTACCAGAAGTGATCTTAAGGAGCTGAAGACCAGAGATGCAACTGTGGCCATATAACATCAGAAACCCAGAATTCAAGATCCCAGAAAAGCAGTTGTCAAATATGTGGCATTGTTACATTTGTATGACTGCTAAAAGTCATTTTTAAAAATCATGGGATAAAAAATTAGTGGGCATTAATTTAATGGATAACTTGGAAGTCAGAGATAAACTATTTCTCAAACCAGTTTTAAAAATGAATGTAATGAGACCAATCCATCTCTCATGACAAAAGGTCTACAGGGGAGAGATAATTCTTTTGGCATACAATATTAACTGCATCTTTTTATAGCCCAATTTCTTAAATATGTTTGAGCTGTCACATTTGTAAGTTTAACATTCATTAAATTTTTACAGAAATATAAGACTTAAGTCCCCAAACAGTTGCTGATCTGCACTGACAGATGGAATCTTCTCACCATGAATTCTCTATGAAAATGAAATGATAAGTCCAGAAAAAACAAGGGTTATTGTTGATATTATTATTATTAATTATACCACTCAGTTCAGATTAAAGTCATAGAGATTGATTTAAAAAAGTTATCCTTGCATGATAGTTTGCCAGCAGCAAGGTCTAGTCCTAGATCCTGATATGGTGGATAACCCATGGCATGTAGATACCTTTGACATTTACTAGCTTTGTGGCCACTGGCTTATCTCTTCATTTCTCAGGACCTAAGACTTAATGGCTAAAGGATAAATGGTTTTCATCTTCAGGTAATTTGGGAAAAAAAGTCTCACTTGTAGTACCTTGCTTGAGGAACTCACTAATCTTTCCTTTATTCTGCTATGTCATTTGTATCAAACTTGTCTGCTAATTTGAGGTTATTTTTTGCGTTTATAGTAAGTTTTAGATGACTATTCCATGATTATTCCACCTTCTTTTCCTTGATTAATGGAACTTAATAAGTTTGCATGAACTTTTTGCTCTTAGAAATGGTACCAGTCCTAGAAAGGGAATTAGGAGACCTGGATTCTCAGGCACCCAATATTTGCTGTATGACCTTGGGCAAGTTGCTTCTCCTCTGTCTGAGTCCTATTTCTTTCATTTATAAAAATGAGAATTTGAAAGAATATCAAATTGGATAATGTATGTAAAGCCCTTTGCAAACCTTAAAGCTGTTTGTGTAAGTCCTTGTTATCCTGAACCCTTTTAGCTCATAATTTTGAGTCTAAGAGAATCAGCAGAAGTATATTGTAATATAAAATCTAGGACAGAATTATAATACTTTAAAAAAAAAAGTTCCATTCTTGGCCTCTTTGCCCTTCATTTCACAAACAGGAATGTGGTTTATATTCCCCTGAAAGCATATCAATAGTGATGTTTAGAGACAGCATGAGGTTCAGTGTCTTTGTTCTGTTATTATGCAAAGGTACACCTTAACTGCAAAGAATCATCCTTCTGGGAATGTCAGAATAAATCACATCTTTCCCTTTGAAAGTCCATTAGTCCAACTGTGGTATTTTTTAAATTCTCTGCAGAACTATATTTTAACTCAAAATAAAACTTCAGTTCATTATGTAATCATGAGGGATTTTAAAAGATGATTGTGAGCAGGCTGGAACATGTTATCAATGATTCACTTGTGTGTATGTAGTAGCATAAAAGGTCTTCCATTGCAATAGAATGAATGTAAATGGCAGTGGGTCAGTCATGTAGTGAGAATGAAAGATGATGAATGAACTAATATACAGGATGCTGCATCAATACCTTCCCCAAACTAAAGGTCCTATATGAAGGCACTTTGGGGAGATCCTCCATGCATGATCTTTGTAGGGGTCATACCATCATAAATTTAGAACCTGGAGGGACCTCAAAGGCTAGTTGTGCAACCTTCTTATTTTATAGATGAGAAAAACTAAGGTTAAATAAACTAAGCTCACACATGTAGTAATTATCAGAAACTGGCTTTGAACTTAAATCCTCCTTGGCAAGAATTCTTTGGAATGAAAGGGCACAAATAGATTGTAATCTGTTTTTCTTTTTAGAGAAAATACCCATAATAATGAGATCATGAATCCATTGAAATATTTTATGAGATTATTTAGAGATTAATGAGAAAGAAAAGTATAATAATCTCTCCATATATATACTATAATTTTATTATATGTGCATTTTCATACTATAAACATAATATAAATACTATAAAGTATATATTGTATATTATTTATATGTAGTACATTATAATATACATATAATATTCTATATATATACCTTTTATAAAAATTTAATTCAGTCATTAAAAAAATCATTGTGGTTTAGCTGTTTAACATTGGTTTATTATTATTTTTAAAGATGATTAAAGTAACAGACTTATTATAAATTATGACTTTGTATAGCATGGCACAGTGGGTAGAGGGCCAGCCTTGGTGTCAGAAGGAATAATAAAACCTTACATTTATATAGTAATACTTTAAATTTTGCCAAGCACTTTATGTTGATGACCTCACCTTGATTCTATAAGCTTGTGCCACAGGAGCCATTATGAACAATTTATACATGCAGAAATGAGGCTCAGAAAAGTAGTGACTACTCAAAATCACTCTGCCCAGGATTTTGACCCAGGCAGCAAATCACCTAATCTCTCAGTGACTCTGAGACAAAATTACTGACAAGTTACTGTTGGACATTGGTGGAAGAAGTTTCCACATGGGAAATTCCCTTCAGGGAGAAAATTCCAAGTCCAGACCAAAAATATTCATGCAGCATGGCTTGGAGCTTGCAACTGATGCTATTTTATTAGTCCTATTCAGGGATAGCAGACATAAAAGACAATCTGAGGTCTCAGCAATATGCAGCTTGAGGGATGCAGGGACAGGTTTTCAGATGGGTAATTATATATTTTAACAAGGATAAACCCCTGAGACTATTTCTAAACTAAAAAAGAGAGATATACCATCTTTGAAGCAAACCTCCAAGTTTATTATAGAAAACATTAAATAATCTTTATCATTGTCATTGTTCTCAGATGATGAGGAAGTTAAATCTAAACTTGTCCATAAATAACAAACCTGAGTATGGGACCCACTGAGGAATTGCAGCATATACCTTAAATACAATTCAACCTTGTTGATCATTATAGGGATCCTTATACCATTAACTTCTCCTAAGACATGTACACTTATCTCCCTATCTCCCTAACTTTTCTCCCTCATCTCCTTTTTCTCAGTCAGTTCTAGAAAGACTTATTTTCTTCTGAGGAGCACATTCCTTTGCAAAGATCCTTTGCCAATCAGTATATATTGTTTATGTATATCACAGGCTCAACCAGTACTCCACAGACCCTATGGGATTCATGATTGTAAAAAAATTAACTGTAGTTCAACATAATTGCTTTATTTTGTTATCTGATGTGCTTTATTCTATGTAATAAAATTAATTCACCTGACAAGGGATCCTTAGGCTTCAGGTGGTCTAAGATGTAGAAAAAGTGAAGAATCTCTGATCTATATAGTCCTTAAGATAGTTTCTTTATCAAGCGTAAGGAAAGACAATTATAATATGTAGTTTGTCATTTGCCTTTGAGCTATCACACACACAGACACACACACACACACACGTCTGGACTTTTATCTTCTCTACGGATATAAAGCAGCAACTGTCCTGCTGCTTTTTTCATGGAAATTGCTTTGATATAGTTCTAGTGAAAATCACTTCTGTGCCTTGAGGAGGTTGAGGTTCCCCTAGACCTGTCCTAATATTAACATTCCTCCTGTAATTTTTGAGTCTTAACAATCATAATTCATTTTCAGTACATTATCAATTCATACTTTATAGCTTTCAAAAGAACACTGAGTGGGAAGAGCTTTGGCTTGAAAATCATAGAACCTGGGTTCAAATTCTAATATTGACATGTACTACTTTTGTGACATTAAGCAACCTCTCTCTGGGTCTCTGTTTATTCCTCTGTAAAATGAGAGAATTGGACAATA
The DNA here is from genome assembly GCF_037893015.1 of Macrotis lagotis. NCBI lineage: Eukaryota > Metazoa > Chordata > Mammalia > Peramelemorphia > Peramelidae > Macrotis > Macrotis lagotis. The sequence continues at coordinate 146,534,845 of NC_133658.1, read as the reverse complement.
AGATCTCTGAGGTCCCATTATTGTTTAATTCTTGTTTGTGAGCTTTAAAGTCTATCCTACAAGTGTGTATCACCCTAAATCCCATAATTCATAGGTAACAGTATTTGAATTTAGATACATATTTGCTGATCCTAGGTACAGTTCTCTTCCCATAATACAATACTGTACTCTCCACCCACCCATGATTGCTGACCTTTTGCTAATAATCCCTTGCTTGTCTCTTTTGAAATTGGAGTGTTAAATCAAATAATAATAGTAAATCTGGATTATTAAATCCTTAGTTGCCCTCCAGTTCATCAAGAAATATTCAACAGATGTTGGCAGATTCTATCAATCGAATGAAAACCTATGGATTTCAACAGGTAAGAAAACTCTGAAGTTTTAAATCAAGGGGAAATGATTAATACCTGTTTCTAAAATAATTTCTGCATACCAATATATGTCTCAGGTGAAATTAAAGCTAACAGCAAAATCCAAAAATGGTTTCAGAAAACAACATTCAACCTTACAAAACAAAATTCTACAATTGCTGCTTGGAAAAAATCCATTTAAAACACAGAGCCACACTGAGGCAAAATGAGGAATTAGAACAATATATTTTTGCTTTAGGAGACTCTCAGAAAACAGAAGTTTGCAATCATGTCTCCAAATAATATAAACATAAAAGTTGATAATGTTGATAGAGTTAAAGACATTAACTACATTATGCTTAAAGGCAGTATAGTCATTGACACAATATCCTCATCAAATACGTATGCTAGCTAAGACTTATAGAAGATAGAACACTGGATCTAGAGTCAGACAGAAGATGTGAGTTTGGATCCATAAACATTTACCCAAGTCTCACTTTCTTCATTTAGGACAATAAACTTTTACCCAAGTCTCTGTTTCTTCACTTGCAAAATGAGTAAAGAAAATAAATATTTATATTAAGCCTACCATATATGTACCAGACATTGTTAAGGGTTTTACAGATGCCATCTCATTTTATCATCATAACTGTTCAAGGTGGGTGCTATTACTATGCCCATTTTACATTTGAGGAAATTAAGGCAAATCCTTGCCCAGTATTAACACAACTATAAGTGTGTGATTTCATCTTCACGACTCCAATCAACTGTGACAGATAGATGCTTCTAATGGAGATAATGACAACACCTATCTTACAGGGTAGTTGTAGTGATCAAATGAGAGAATATATTTAAAGCATGTTGTAAAATTTGAGTGTTATAAAAATACTATATTGTACCGCCAAATGGCATAATATCTATTTCTTTTTTGTTTTTTTGCAAGGCAAATGGGGTTAAGTGGCTTGCCCAAGGCACACAGCTAGGTAATTAGTAAGTGTCTGAGACCAGATTTGAACCTAGGTACTCCTGACTCCAGGGCTGGTGCTTTATCCACTGTGCCACCTAGCCACCCCTATAATATCTATTTCTAAAAGGAAAGACTAACTTATTTGTAAAAAGGCTGATAATCACACAGTTAATTATAGGATCTGGATAAATCCAAAAGAAAGATAAACAAGAATGAAAGCATAGAACTAAACAAATTGCTGTAAATGTTAAAGACTGGTGGCAATTTCTGAAAGGAAACGTTGAATAATATATGCATTTTTCAGCACCACGTGTTACATTTAAAAATTAATTTTGTGCTAGGCCATAAAGAATTCTGAAAGAATCATTCCAAAATAGAAATAATAATTCCATACTTTATAGATTTTGATATAAAGAATTACTAATCAATAAAGTAAATGAGAAAAAAATATATATATATATATGTAGAGACTAAGTGATAAAAGCCTGAATAATGAATGATCAAAGAAAAGAAATCACAGAAACAATAAATATATTAGAGAATATTTACAATGGAGCATCATGCCAAAACCACTGAAGTAGTTATTAGAGGAAAATATACATCCTTAAATACATATATTTTCATGAAAAAAAAGATTAATGAGATGGCCCTGCATTTTTAAAAATTGAAAAATAAGAACCCCTAGAACCCAAGAACAAAATGAAGACATTTCAAAATAAGGGAGACATCAACAAAATTGGGGGAAAATAGTATAAGATTGTCAAATAAAACTGAGACCTGGTATTTTGAAAAAACTAAGAAAATGAACAAATCATATTTAAAAATAATTTTTATAAAGAAAGAAGAAAACAATCCTACCTAAATTGAAAAACTGAAAAAGTTGATTCACAACAGAAAGGAAATAGATTATCAAAAACTACTATATACATTTATATGCCATCAAAGTGATTACTAGGGGAAAATAAGTGTTTGTCAACAAAAACATAAAATACTTTAATTTTTAAAGGAAGAAATGGATATCTTAAACAACCCAATGTCAGTAAAAGAACTGAGTAAACTATAAATGAAATACCAAAAGGAGAGATTTGTAAGTGAATGCTATGAAGTATTTAAAGAACAGCTTAATGTACATGCTGCAAATATTATTATTAAATATTAAATTATTATTAAATATTATTATTAAAAATTGAGGGGGTGGCTAGGTGGCATAGTAGATAAAGCACCTGCCTTGGAATCAGGAGTACCTGGGTTCAAATCCGGTCTCAGACACTTAATAATTACCTAGCTGTGTGGCCTTGGGCAAGCCACTTAACCCCATTTACCTTTCAAAATCCTAAAAAAAAAAATTGAGAAAGAAGGTAGTTTATCAAACTCCTTTTATTAATTAATTAAATGCTCCCAAACCAGGGAGAAATAAATTGAGAAATTGAATATTGCTGGAAAAATGTAAATATATTCACAGTCAAGAGACTACAAGCTGTATATATTAAAAAATCAGATTGATCAAGTTGTATATATACTTGGGATATGAAAATAAAAACAACATATTCATCATATTAGAAAGCTGTGTGATTTTATCCACAATGTAGAAAAGAGCTTTCAACAAAACATAGCACTCATTTATGTCAAAAACTAAAAATCATAGAAGAACCCTTTAACATCTTCAAAAATGTGTGTGGGTGTGTGTAGCCAAGAATTAGTATTGTTTATTTGCCTTAAAGAAATATTGGAATCTTTCCTAGTATAAGAGTAAATCAAGGATAATCCCCTTAGATAGTTTTTAGAACCGACAAAGTTATAAATATGCTAAGTATAGCAAAAAAAAGCAAAGAGAAAAATGTATGAAAGAACATTTATTATTAAATATTTAATATGTTCCAAGTACTGCCATAAGTTTTGGAAATGCAAATATAAGCACAAAAACTCTCTGCCCTTGAGGAACTTATATTCTTATGGGATAAGTGAACATACATTAGGAAATGCCACAAAGGGACATTTTGGTCCTGAAAGTTACAGGGATAATGAGTAGAATCTGAGAGTATAGATTGATACTCCTTATCCAAGAACAATGGCAAAGCTAATTTGGGAGGTAAGGAGCAGTTAGAAAAAGTGTATAGATGGCAGTAAGGAGATTGGCAAGGTTGTGAAAAAGATTACTAGAAAGCAGTGTGAAAAATGAAAGGTATAGACAGCAGAGAGGAAACCAATGAATTCTAGTCTGCAGAGAGCATGATTATTTACATAGAAAAACTCAGAGAACATTAGAGAAATTAATTGAGATGAACAATAGTTTCAAATAAACTACCTGGATACTAAATAAATCCAAAAAAAAAAAATCAGTAGCATTTTCCTACAGTTCTAACAGAAACAAGGAGGAAATCCTTGTAATAGAAATTCCTTTCAAAATAAGTGGATCATATAAAATATCTGAGTTAAAAGACTAAGATCAACTCAGAAAATGTGACCACAAACCATTGCTTAAATAAAGACTTCAATAAATGAAGAATTATTCATTGCTCTGGTTGAGTCATGCTAATATGATAATAAAAAAAAAAACAGTACTAGGGGAGGCTAGGTGGCACAGTGTATAAAGCACCAGCCCTGGAGTCAGGAGTACCTGGGTTCAAATCTGATCTCAGACACTAATTACCTAGCTGCGTGGCCTTGGGCAAGCCACTTAACCCCATTTGCCTTGCAAAAACCTAAAAAAAAAAAAACCCACGGTACTCGCTAAATTAATAAGTACATTTAGGTTAGATATCAGGAAAAACTTCCTAAATTAAAACTGTTCTCAAGAAGAGGTGAATTCTTCTCTGTGGTCATCTTCAAGTAGTCCCTGGATATCCATTTGTCAGATTATGGTATAGTTGGGAATTCTGTTCCTGCTGGTTGGACTACAAAACTACCAACATTGCTTCCAGCTCTCAAATTCTGTATTTTTATGATATATAGATTTAATATTATACCAATCAAACCATCAAAGGGATAATTTATAAATCTAGACAAAATAATTACAAAATTCATTTGGAGGAATAAGAGAATTAGAATCTTAAGGGAAATAAGGAAAATCAAAGTAGGATTTAGGGAGAAATAGTATTTCCAGTCATCAAACTGTATTTTTAAAGTAGTAATCATCAAAACTATTTCCTACTAGTTAAAAAATAGAAAATGGGGTCAGTTCAAAAAATGACTGACATAAAAACAGTAGGGATTGCTTATATACCTACTATCTAGTACAGTGTCTGGAACATAGTAGGCATTTCAGAAATGCTTCTTGAATGGCAAAATTTATTATCATAATTTATATAGATACATATGTGTGCATTTATGTTTAGATATGCAAGCATATTAAGATATTGGAATAAATATATAGATATATTGGGGTCATGATATGAACAGTTTTCAAAAGAAGAATTATAAGAAGAATATAAAATCTAAGAAGAATATAAAAACATGAAAAAATCCAAGTTACTAATTTTAAGAGAAATACAAATTAAAATAAGGGAGAATTTTATCTCACATCATGAAACTGGTAAAGATAATAAAAAGAGAAAAGTTATTATTGAAGGAAATGAAAGTGGATAGCCATATTAATTACACTGTTATTGAAACTAATTTTATAAGACTATGGGGGGGGGTTTGGAATTATGTGAGATGAGTAAAACATTCATTGCCCTAACCTGGTACTGAATATGGAAGTCAAAGACCGATTCAATATATAACAAATTTTATACACACACACACACACACACACACACACACACACAAAACAAAGGTTCAATATACAACAAATATTTATAGTCCTCAATTTTGTGGTGTAAAAGGACAATCGATGCAGGTGCCTATTGATTGAAGAAAGGCCAAATAATTTGTGCAATGTGAACATAATCAGTAAAAACAAAAAAAGTTAATTTTTGAAGAAATGTATGAAAGATGAAGAGTGAAGTCTGCAGAATAAGGGGAGAGCTATGTACAAGAACTATAATTTAATATAAATTAAAGGAAAAGCAAAGTAAGTAAGTAACTGTATCAACCAATCTTGTTCCCAAAGAACAGATAATAAAAACCTACCTTGGAGGTGGGATACTTTGTTTTTAGATGAAGCATATAGTCACTGTACTGACTGGTTTTGCTTACCTATTTTTCTTTGTTACAAGAGAGGCTTAATGGGGAGAGGAGGGTAGCTGGAAATAACTGTGCTTAAAAATTAAAAAAAAATCAATAAACCAATTAAAAGAAAAAACAACAAAACCCAACAAATTGAAAAGAGGAAAAAAACCCCAAAGAACTGGAGAAAGATCTCTAGCATGGTGATTAAGAGGATTTGTGGAAGGATATGAGTATAATTCCAGGGAATAAAAAGTTATGATTGGGTTGTGATTGCACAATTGAGGTCATTGATCCATCCTTATGCTAAAATATGCATCATCACATAGGGTATATCTAGCTTTAGGATGCTGTAAATGTTCCAAGAAAAAAGTTAACAATTTAGAAATGAGCAGTTTTATGGGATCCGTCTGATATCTGTAATGAGCATTGCAATAGAGTTTGATAGACTATCAATATATCCATCTTAAATTGAATTGTATTTGATAGCAAATAGTTATCCCAACATGCTGCATCACTCATCCTATAAAATAAATGTCACCCATTAAAGACATCTAACAACATATTAAACACTCTCACTGGTATACCTTAATTCTACAGCGAGACGGTTCTTGGAAAAAAATGAACCCTTATGCTAGTATGTGGATACAAGATTGGGAAAGGGTAAGAATTAGCATTGCAGTGGGAACCATAGGTTCTGTGTTCTGATTCTTAGTGGTGCTTAAGCAAGCTTATTCAATAGACTTTCCATTGGTTACTTAGACCTTGTTTTAGAACTTCTACTCAGATTTTCTCCCTCATCTCCCTTTACTTCAGCTCACACACAATCCTTCAAGCAATGAATGTTAAGTATGGACTTCCTTAAGCACCTTTTAGCTCAGTTGGTTAAAGCAAGTATTAGCAGGATGTAGATCATGGCTTCACCCATTGCATACTTCGTTAAGGTTGCTCTATTCTACCAACCACTCATTGTACCCAAATTGCCACCATCTTCCTAGAGGAAAAGAGCAAATCAATCACTGGAATCACAGCTAAATTTACCTACTGGTTGTAAGTAAATAGTCTATTCAAGAGCAGAATTCCTTTCTAAAAGTACTTGCTCTCTGTTAGGCTTTGCTATTTCTGCTACTGAAGTCTGAGCCTCCAATCTGAGATGGCCATACCCTGGAAACCCATTAAGAGAAAGAGTAAGTTTCCCAGTTTCCAGGTCTCTTGTTTGGGTGCATTATGACTGGTTTTTTTGCTTTTCTGATTGCTTTAACCAATGTTCCAACATGACTCTTGGTTACATGTGTGATTCCTGACTTCTTTCTGCTTCTTTGTCTTCACCTTACTTCTCACTTATTTCTTGGACTGTTTCTTTCCTCCACTGATTATTCCCAACCTTCACCTTGATTCTTGTTCCTGGCTTACAGCTGTGTGTCCTTAATCCACTACTTTAAATGGATTATTAAGACATTCTTTAAAAAGAAGGCACTTGTTATCTATGTAGGAAACATAAAGATAAATTATTGAAGATGGTGCTGAAAATCCATTTTCTCGATGAATTAAAATGACTAAGTGCTGTAGTTCTTTAAAGCCAACACCATAGTCAAAGCCAAATATCATCTATTCTTTATCTGTGAAGCTCATTTTTTGTTATTTTTAATTCACTAAGCAAAGTAAGACAGAATGAGAATTTTTTAAAGAAGTCTCTAGAGGACATGAAAAATCAATCTATCTGACAATTGATACCATCTATTTGTCAAATAATCACAATTCAAACTATGATCTTATCTACAGCAGTATTCATATGCCATCCATACTACATTGGCTGTTGGCCAAGTAATTATGGGATAATTATTGCATTGCAGATAGCATATTATAATATTATTATAATAATATTATCATCTATTTAGTTTCCTTTACTTTTGTGAAAGAGTTTTGAATTTTAAAAATCTTAGATCAGGATATCAAAAATACTCTAAGTAAGTGTTAAATTGAAATTGGGATTTGTGTTCATGTTTCCCCCTATTATTTCATGAAAATTAAAAAGATACATTCCACTTGTGATGTAGTGTTCTTGTCCTTTCTATGTAGAATTTAAGGCATTTTTAATCAGTCACCAATATTGAATATGTAAAGCATATTGGGTTTTTTTAAAACAGAAGAAAGAAACAATGAGGAAAAAACAAGATGAGGAACTGAAACAAGTAGAAGAAGAGAGAACCAGACAGATGTATAAGAGTTGGAAAGAAACTCAGAAATTTAACAAGGAAGAACGAGAGTGGCAGGAGTCTTGTAAGTATATAGGGTTCCAGGTAATAAGTCCTTCTCTTCTTTACCAGTTCATTTACTAAAATAATTTGACCTAAATAGGAAGAATACAGGAAGCATATTTTAACTTAATGGAGGGTTTTAAAGAGATGCAGCTTTCTTCAAGATAGCTCAAATTCTACCTTTTGCAGGAGATCTTTCCCAGACCCCTAGCTTCTAAAGTCTTTCTGTACATACTTTCTCCATCTACTCTGTATGTTTATTTTAAGTAGCTATTTGTTTATGTTGTCTTACCCAATAGAGACTAAACTCTTTGAGGACAGGAGCTGTGGATTTTGCCTTTCTTTGTTTTTCCAGCACATAGTACGGTACACCTGACCTATTGACTGATTGATGAAATTTTAATGCATTGTTTTCTAACTTTTAATTGTAAAGAATTGGACAATGAAGTAAAGTGTGCTTGTTGGTCTACAACTAAATGGAAATAGGGTCAGGGCAGATACTTAATATACCTCAACCCTGAAAGAATTAAGATTTGAAATGAAATTTGTTCTCACTTCCTTCTAATGACAGCCTAAATTCAGACCATTGAAGTCCTATTACTATATTATCCTTTTTTTAGTACCTTAGCCAAGGATCAAGGTGGGAATTGAAGCATTTATAAAATAGAAAGGTCTGTATATTATTTGAATTCCTTCACAGCAAAATGACAATGAAAGTCTTAGTTTTTTTAAGCACATTAATGTATCTGTAATGGCATAAATGTGGGGATTCTATTCAGTGCTATAATGTACAATTCATCTCTACCTTACCTGTTGTCCATGTCCTCCTGTAAGTTCTTAGGGTGAGAAGAAGAGAAATTTCACCTTTTTGGGTCTTCCTGGTTTCCTAGCAACACTTGAGTACCACTGTAACATGGACCTGTCATTCCTTCCTCTTGATACATCTATAAATCACCTTTCACCACTTTTTCCATTTCTTTATCCTTTCTATGATATCATTTTCATCATTTCTTGCAAAACAACTCATTGTTTATATAACTGATGTTACATTTCAAGATAAAAACAATGGTCCATTTATCTTATACAGAAGGATTATTTGGTGATCCCTTTGAAAGCCCTATCAGTAAAATGGAGATTTGACAAATTTGATCAATTTTTTAAAAATTCTCAAATCTTATATTAGACAAATATATTTAGGTATATATATTAGGTAAAATAAGGTATTATATGATTTTATGAAGAATTATATTTTATAAAAGAAAGAACCAAAGTATCTTCAGAATTTCTTTGTATAAACCAGTCCACCTTGAAATAATATCTGTTTAAGGATAATTATTTCTCTTTAATGGGTTGCTTTTGCACACAGGTATTTAATCTGGCAAGTAAATGCTTATTAGGAATGTAAAAATATACCAGACATTGTACTACATTTTGAGATTCAAAAAAAAATGCAAGAACCATATAGACCCTGCCCTCATGGAGTTCACAATCTAGTGGGAAAGTAGCATATAAACAAATAGTTCTATAACATAAGATACATACAGAGTAGAGGGAAGGTAATCTTACATGAGGAGACTAACTGGGAAAAGTCTTCTGCAAAAAAAGGGATATGAACTGAGTTTTAGAGGAAACCAGGGATTTTAAGAGATGGAAGTCAGAGGGAGAGGATTCTGGGCAATGAGGGACAGATTCAGAAAATGGAGATGGAGGAACAACAAATGGACCAGTTTAGCTGCTTCATTAAGTGTGGAAAGAAGAATACGGGAATAAGCTGGGAACAGCTTTTTACTAGGGTATATCACAATTCTGTGCCCCACCTTGAGCCATAATCCACTAAAAGGTTCCTTGTTGCCTCCTATTTGTCATTGTTCTATTGCATCCCAGTTTTCATGAGGATCAAGACAATTACCTCTTACTCTTAAAATTCTAGGGTAATAATTACACAATGTGATAATTCCAATGAAGGTGATTTATAACAATTATCTACCAAGTACAGGATATCCTTAGCAGATATGGTAAAATATCTCCTCATTCTTTCTCTACTACCCAGAAAGCACCTCCATAAACCACAAGACCCCCTACGTATGAATTCATTCCATTTCAGGCTATACATCAAGAAGGACTATATTTTCTTTCTTTTCTTCCTTCCTTCCTTCATTTTTTTTTTGTGGGGCATGGAGAGACAATTGGGGTTAAGCCGCTTTCCCAAATTTCAACTCAGAAAGATGAAATTTCCTGAGTCCAGGTCTAGTACTCTCTCTAGCAACTCCTTGGCTGCCAATGTTTTCAGAGGGATTTTTAAGAGGGAGGCTTTGTCTTCCTAAAGTAGATGTGTTCAAACTGCATGAAGACCTCAAAGCCCATTTATGTGACAGTGTTACATTTTATTATTAAGCTCATTGGTTATATGGGTTACAGTGCAATCAAAAATAAATGTTAAATTTGATTTGAGGTTCTTGGCAAGTTTTTGTTGTATGATACAGCCTAGAAGAGCTAAAAGGTTGGGCAACCTTACTCTAGAGGCTTAGGTGATTGTCATTCATTGGGTAACATTTCTTTGTTAATAAGCCTCATACATTCATCCTGCCACAGAACTTCCCCAGTGAATAATTTCTTTGTTGATAGATGAAGATTTTTTCCTCCTCTTTGTTTTCCTAGTGCGGAGATCCAAAGCAGCCGATGAGAAGAGGCGCTCTATTGCTAAACAAGCTCGAGATGACTATAAGAGGTTATCCCTGGCTGCACAGAAAGGGAAGGGAAATGATGGAACACAGAACTCCCAAGGTGTTCCACAGAAACCAAAAAGACCTCCTCTCCCACCAAAACCTCAACTGCTTATTCCAGCAGGACCACCTGGCAGACCTCATAGGTAGGTCAGAAACATAAGTACAGAAATTAGAAGACAGACAAGATGGATTGAAGGACAAGTTGGATCTTTTTCATGAAGAAGGAAAGGGTGGTCAGCTGCTAGTACAATAAATGTGTCTTTGTTTGGTGCAGGGAAGTTCCAGTGAAGAATCTTCCTCCACCAAGCAGATCAACACCTTTACAAATCACAGTCATAGAATTGTATGGGGCACTGAGGATGACTTGCCCAGGGTCATGAAGCTAGTATGTGTCAAAGGTGGACATAAAACCAAGTTGTACTGACACTGAGAATGACTCTAAAAAGGCTACATTGCCTATTTAAAATGAAATCATAGCCAGAGATAAAAGTTAGAAAGTGAAATTCAATATTGCTTCTAGTAGCAACTCCTTGAATAACCTTGGTGATTTCTTTTAATATGGCTATAATTAACCCTCCTTACCTTGATGCTGGAAGAGTTGGTGGAGTGTGATCTTTGATATTCTCTCCCTTACTTCCTGGTTAGTAATACCTCCCATCAAGGGCAGTAGAGGAGTTACTTCTAAAAAGTGAAGGGAGGGGCGGTTAGGTGGCACAGTGGATAGAGAACCGGCCCTGGAGTCAGGAGTACCTGAGTTCAAATCCGGTCTCAGACACTTAATAATTACCTAGTTGTGTGGCATTGGGCAAGCCACTTAAATCAGGTACTCCTGACTCCAAGACTGGTGCTTAATCCACTATGCCACTTAGCCGCCCCTTAATCCAATCCATTTTTCAAAAGAAATGCCAATAGTCATAGCTGCTAGTAATCAGTCCAACCTGTGCTTAAAGATCTTTAAAGAGGGAAATGTCCACTACCTTTTTGAGGCAACCTATTCCACTTTTGGATAGCTTTGATTATTAGGAAGTCTTTTCTGATAGCAACTCTAGCTTGACAGATTTTACCTCTTGTTCCTTCAGATCTGTCCTCTGAGGGGGAACAGAACAAGTGTAATCCCTTTCTAAATGATAGTGTTTCAAATGCTTGAAGATAGCAATCATATCTGCCCTGTCCTCCCCCACCACTACCACTACCACTACCCTTAGTCTCCTGCAATCTTAATATCTTTGGTTTCTTCATCTAATCCTCATGCAACTGCATTCCAGATTAGATAGGGAAACTGAGATTCAGTGGTAGTCATAGAAAATGCAACTGATTCACAAAAATTTAAGGTCTGTGTATGTAATAGATATCTCTATAGTATAGAATGAAAAAAATTTTAAAGCATCAATAAAAGTCTTTCATACATGTATTCTCATATGAATTCCACATATTTATAATTCATTATGGTTCCATAATGTTGTATTAATAAATGTTTGTTTTTCAGCCATTTCTTTTTTATTATTATTATTTTTGCAAGGTAATGGGGTTAAGTGGCTTGCCCAAGGCCACACAGCCAGGTAATTATTAAGTGTCTGAGGCCGGATTTGAACTCAGGTACTCCTGACTCCAGGGCCAGTGGTTTATCCACTGCACCACCTAATCGCCCCTCTTATGAGCCTTTTTTTATGTGAGAAAATTTTCCCCTTTCTACCTCTTCATTTCCTTTCCCCCAATGCATCCTTCTTTCTCACCCTTTCATTTTTTTCTTTTTGAAGATCATAAAATGATTGATTTATGCATATGCCCATGATCAGCTTATACATGCCTTCTATCCATGATCAGCTCATACCCATGCCTTCTGTCCAATAAAAATAAAATTCTTAGAAATTAAATGTCATCTTCCCATACAAGAATATAACCAGTTTAACTTTACTGAGTTCCTTATTTTATACTTTCATATTTACCCTTTCATTTTTCTCTTGAGTCTTGTCAAATTTTCTATTCAGCTCTGATATTTTCATCAGGAATGTCTGAAAATCTATTTAATTAAATATCCATTTTTCCCTTGAAGAATTGTTATGTTTTTAGGTTTTTGAAGGGCAAATGGGGTTAAGTGGCTTGCCCAAGGCCACACAGCAAGGTGATTATTAAATGTCTGAGGCCAGATTTGAACTCAGGTACTCCTGACTCCAGGGCCAGTGCTTTATCCACTGCACCACCTAGCCACCCCCCACCCCTTGAAGAATTATACTCAGCTTTTATTCTTGGTTATAGTCCTAGTTCTTTTGCCTTCTGGAATATCATATTCCATGTCCTTTGCTTCTTTCACATGGAAGCTGCTAAATCTCACATGATCCTGACTGTGGCTCCATGATAAATGTTCTTTCTGGCTATTTGAAGTGGAATTTGGCTAAAATATTCCTAAAATATTCAATTTGGGATCCCTTTCAAGAGGCAATTAGTGAATTCTTTCAATTTCAATTTTACCTTCAGGACCTAAGATATGGGGGCAATTTTACTTGATAATTTTTGGAAATGTGATGTCTTCTTTAATCGTGATTAGGGTACCTGCTCCCTTCTAACTTACCACCAGGCATTTCTGCCTAAATCTGGGAGCAAAACTGCATATGGGCAATGGGATTGCCAATTAGTGCCAAGTGTATCCAATGCCAGCAAAGAGTTCCCTGTAATCTCTTTCTGTTCAATTGTCTGCCCCCTCCCCTTGCTGTCTGGGATAAGAGCTTTCAAAGAGACTGCTACTGCTATGGCCACTGGTGCTGCCTCTGTCTCAGGTGGACCTCCATGCTGGTGTCACAGATCTTTTCTGACGATCTCCTGAGTTTTTTTAGTCTGGAAAAGATCTAATCCTGAACTATTGTTTCTGCCATTCCAAAGTCTTATTTGAGTCATTATTTTATAATTGTTTGGAAGGGAATCTTGAAGTCAATCGTATCCAATTTTTTTTTTGCTATTACAGAGTGCTACAATGAAAATTTTGTTATATGTGGTAGCTTTCTGGAATAGCACTTGGGGCTCTAAAAAATTCAGAGCAAAAACAATACTATGTCTGGAAAAATAAATTCAGCACTTGCAAATTTCAATTCCATTAGTATCCACAAAACTCTGGAGTTGATTGATCTTTAATGATTTTTTTTTAAAAGATACCTATTAGACATTAGTGGTACCTTTCAAGGCTTTTAAGAATAGCCACCACCCAAATTCTCTTGTTTTCTCCACTGTAGACTAAATACTTCTTAACCAATTCAAGCACAATGCGTCTTTAGGGTCTTTAGATTCTGCTGCAATAGAAAAATACCTTTTATAACTTACAATAGAAGATTTCAAAGGCTGTACTTTGGGACTATCAGACTTTTGTGTATGTTGAATTTGGTAAAAATTATGATCTTCAATGTAGGTTATCACTGTCAGTCACTTCCATCTTTTCATCAAGCATGGAGAGACAATGACATATTGCAAATAGAGAACTGACTTCAGGAAGAGCTGCCTTTGACAGATACTGATTGTGTGACCCTGGACTTGTCACTTAAATTCTCAGTGCCCCCAGGCAACTCACTCCTAGATAACTTTCAGAAAAGGTGCCAACCTGCAATTGAAAAGAAGGTTTCCTTACCTAGGATTTCCTCATACTAATATATTCCAAGTTTTAGTTTCCTGGGTGCCATTCTACATTGGTGAAGGAAGTTACTCACCAAGCACTACCGACAATGAAATCTCATTTTTCACCCAGCAAAATTTATGGACTATCCTCTTGTCAAATATCCTGGATCACATGTTCCCTCTGATTTACACATTTTAGAGAGGGCATTGACAAATGGAAGTGTATTAGAGTAAAATGACCAGTATGGTGAAGAGACTAGAAACAATTCCATGAACTAGGAATAGGTAGCTTAGAGAAGAGGAGACTTGGAGAAGGGGAAGGGGAATATGATTTTTGTCTTCATGAACTCAAAGAGCTGAGATGTGGAAGAAGTTTTCAACTTATTTGCTTGTCCCCAGACATAGGAAGATTAACAGAAATTAGAAGTTGAAAAGAGATAATTTAAACTATTTTTAAAAATATCTCCAACTTCCTAAAATTTGAGAGTTGTAAAATGAAATGGGCTTCCTTGAGAGTGACTGAGGTCTCTTTCACTGGAAGCTTTAAAGCAAAGGCTGTTTGACATTTTGTCGGAATGTATAAAGAGTAGATTTTTATTGAGGTATGGATTGAAAAAGATGCTTAGAGGTGTTGAAATTATGGGAGTAGATAAGATCATTAAATAAATGCATACAAAGAGAAGAAAAGAGAATTTTTTAGGTAGCCAGGGACTTAGAATGGGGGGTAGAAATAGAATGATGAGGCATTAATGGAGATAAGAGGATTGGCAAGAGGTAGGAAAACCAGGAGAATGCCACATAACTAAGAAGAGTATTATCAAGTTTATGACCCAGTGAATAGAATAAGGGCTCTGGAGTTAGGATAATCTGGGTTCAAATTTGGACTTCAGATACTTACTGGCTGTGTGACCCTGGACAAGTCATTTAAAACCTGTCTGATTTAAAAACTTGTTATTTAAAACCTGTCTGCATTTAAAAATTTAAGAGACAAGGGAAGATATTTGAGGGGGGAAAAATTCCCTTCTCTTGGGGATACAATAACCTGTTTGTAGAATGAAGAAAAGGAGTCAGTTAAGATGAAAAGACTAAAGATATAGAGGCAGATGTGTATGTTCAGGGTACAACCCAAAAGTATAGACCAATCCAAAAAGATGATAGGTTAGGGATGGAGGACACAGGTAGAGGCACTAATCTTGGAAAGAAGAGATTTCCTCTTTTGAGAAATAAGGGAAAGAAAGAATCATTAAAGATAGAAGAGAAATTTGGGTATAGAGATTAGAAAAATTGCAAGAGTTCACAATGAATGATCTGGATCTTCTCAAGTAGAAATTCTCTCTCAATGGAGGTTTTAAAGCAAGAGGGGAATAGTTTCTGAAGGAGAATATTGTAGAACAGAATCTTGGTCATATATATATTGGGCAAAATAACCTTTCAGTGCCTTCCAACTCCTGTTATTTTGAGTTAGGCTTTTGGGGTTGGGAATAGTATTGGGGGCTTCCATTAAAAAAATAGATTTACAATAGTCATTGAAGGGAATGAAAAATAGACCCACATTTATATGAATAAAAGTCCAGATCTTGGAGAGCCAAATAGTTATACAGTTTTGGTTCTTACTGGAACCAATTAGCACCATTGTTTCTTTACTTGACACTCTAGAAGTAGAGATGGCAAACAGTTACTATTCAGATATGAACTTGGATTTCCTGTTTTCTAGGAATCTGATAAACTTTGATAAATGATCTGATAAAAGTCGTCTTGAGAAAATGGAAGTCATGATAAAAGTCAAAAAGGCCATGCATAGTAGAATTGTGGAAGAGGGAGAGATGAATGGATAGTATATTGTGATCAAAGAATGGTATTTCATAATTTAAAACCTTGGAGATGAGCAGTCCAGAGTAATGATATGATCTAAAGTATGAGTATACTTATGGGTTACTAAAATGGAGTGAATGTGAGGAGTTGGGTCAAGCAACAGACCAAAGTGTTGGAACAGTCATCAGAAGAGGGGCAGATCATAAAATTAGGCGAAATTATTAAAACAGTAAGGGGATGCCTTAGTGAGTGATAGCTGAATTTAATAAGGAAGAGAAAGAGGCTGTTATCAGATACCATGGAATTGACAAAAGGAGACAAAACAAAAGATGGCAGTATAATAATACTCTTGTCTAGAATGATAATAGTCTAGAAGTAACTAAGGAACAAAGACTATCAACTGTTTTAAGGAGAAGCTTCCTTTGAAGACAGGGTGCAAGGGACATAGTTTCATCAGAGGAAAGTAAGGCTTGATTTAATTCAAGAATGTAGAAAATATGTTTAAGAGAAAAGTAGAGGACATAATGGGATTGATTTTTGCCATTCTTAATCTGTCTTCAAACATTATTGAGAACTTGAAATGTACCAGGCACCATGGCAAGCACTGGAATACAAAGAAAGATAAAGAGCAATCCCTGTCTTCAAAGACATTTGAATGGCAATAAATAACTAGGTATAGGCAAGATATATACAGAGTAGCCAGAATGTAAGCTTGAATAGGAAGACATTAGCAGTTGGGAGGATAAGGAAAAATTTCCTACTTAAGGTGGCTTTGAGCTGAAGGGAGCAAGGACAGAGATGAGGGGGCAGAGCATTCAAGGCATGGGACAAAGGCAAAGAGAAGAGAGATGGAGTGGCCTGTTTAATGAACTTTAAGGAGGTCTTGCCACCAACATTTAATTCAATACCTTCTTTGTCCTTTTTTGGTAAATGTTCAAATGCTCTCATTTTTGAAGATATCTTTTAACTGAACTAAAACCTTCAAAGTAGAGGAGAGAGAGAAAGGAAGTGAGCCAGAGAGACTAGTAGAAGCAGAGCAAGGAGAAAAGGAAACAGAAGGATAAAAAGGCAGGAACTGACTTAATTTGATTTGAATGCTTTGCTTACAAATAGATTCTCTCCAGGATATTTGTGCTAGAGGCAGTCTCCACATATTAATACTTAATTTCTCAGATTTTAATTGGGAGTTAATGAAGCTCCCAGATAATATTAAAAATGAATTAAAGTCAACACAGCAGTTGGTCATACCCATGGCACACTTAAATTTTAATGACATTTTTTGTCAGATGCATTTGGCAAAAGGGTTAGAAGGGTGCAAAAAAGGAGGTATTTTCTAGTCATAGGGCATAGTATGAAAAAAAAAATCCCACAGTTCCCCTGACTAGGTTTTAAATGCATATTGTATCTCTATAGAAGATACTAGATTTGTCTAAAGTATTATAATTAACTGAAAATACTAATCCTTTGCAAATAACAGAAATCAGGGAGTGAAGAGATCTGTGTCCCACTCAGCCCAAGAAAACATCATCACATGGTTTAAGGAAGAGCAGATCCCACTGAGAGCCGGCTTTGAGAAAAATTCAGACACAATTGCGCCATGGTTCCATGGTGAGTACCAAAATCTCTTCAATGTGGTCTTCACCACAAGCAGAAGAAACATGAGTCCACAGAGACCAAGGTTACAGAAAGTGTTCTCTTCGACATGCTGACCAAGAGATTTTCAAAATAATTGTCTATTCAAAGATCATTCCAATTGTCTTTTGTGTTCCTTGTTTCCTAGGGACCAATTCAACAGCTCGTGAAATTTGTTAATAAGCAATACATAATTCGGTGAATCCTGCACAAACAGGGTTAATTTGACAATCCAAACAAATTATCTCTGACTGAATGAAAAGACATGCTCACATTGCCATTCTCAAACAGTTCTATAGAAGAAAGCTCTACCTCAAAAGAGTTAGAATAGTGGAAACAATGGCAGGCTGGCATTCATGAGACAAGTATTCTCATCCTGGATCTGCCATAGGCCATTTTAATTATTACTGGCAGATCACTTCCCCTCGTCACATCTTAGTTTTCTCACATGGAAATGGTTAGACTTTATGATTTCTCAATTTTTTCCATTTCTATGATTCCTAAACTCTAGGTTCTTCTGGGTAGTTGACGTTGTAACCAGTGAAAGAGGATGAGTTTGCATGCTTGCCAAGAAAGTATCACCTTGAACACAGTTACTGTGTGCAGTCTAATAAGCTTCAATTTGGTGCCAACTCTGCCAACTCAACTCATGCTTCACTGCCTACTCTTTTCACTGTTTTGGGTTTCAGTAGCAATGATAGCCAATCAGCTTGGCCCAGATATTATTTCTCTAAGACTAGCTTGTTGTGTGATCAGCTGTGCACCCAGTTAACCCATTTGTTACACATGCAACAATAATTATATAGCTAAAAAAAACACACAGCTGAAATTTTATATCTAAAATGAGTTCAAACTGAGTTTGCTAGTTTGAGTAGAAATTGAAGGCTGATATGCAGTCCCCAAAAAGGGAGATCCTTTTTATTCTTTTAGACCAAACCATTATATATGTGTTAAAAATGATGAGGTCACTTGGGGTTCCCCAAGATTCTCTACTTTGAAAAAAAAAGCTTTTATGAGCCTTACTCCCTGGACTGGGAGTCAATAAGACTGGAGTTCTAATGCTGAATCACATGCTTATTGGTTGTGTGATCCTGGACATGTCTCTTAATGTTGTTGAAGCGCAGTTTCTTCATCTCTAAAACAGAGACACTACCACCATCTACCTCTCTACTGAACCACCTAGAGCAAGTAGTTGAAGTCAGATGTTAAAGAACAAAAAAGTTGAGAAATGAGAATAGAAGTGGAAACAATGAAAGTGTATATAGCAGAAGAGAGTTTCTAATAATTAACATGTGTAAATTACCAATAGGTCACAGGTCAAATATTGATTATATTTTTCTTTTCTTTCTGGGACATTTAGGTATTAGGAATTGAAGCACTGATCCTGGGAGAATTCTTGTAGCAAAAAGCCTAGTTATCTGGGTCCTTGATGGTAATACAGTCATCCCTGTTCACAATTTACATATAGCATCATAGTTGGTTTGTTTGGTTTTTTTTTTAAAATAACTAATGAATTGTCAGTGAATGCCAGTGAATTTGGCAGGAAAGACTAGGTGGTCATTTGTCAAGAATGTTCTAGAGGGAAGCCATGCTTCAAGTGAGATTGAATAAGATGGCCTCTGACACTATTTCCAACTTGGACCCTCTGCTTCTGTGTATTCAGAGTTTTGACTGACCTGAAAAAATACATTTCAACCATCAGTTATGTTTGAAGCATCAACTGGCAGCTGCAAGAGCGTGAGCAAGTCAGAAACCTAGTGGAAACTTACAAATCACTGCTTGGTATTTTTTGTACTTTGATCTAAAAAAAAACTCACAAAAAAATCAACCCAAGATTCTGTATTTTATGTACAGACATTGTGTCAATGTACCATAGTAATAGTGTCCCTTTTGTTTATTCAAACATTCATCATGCTCATGTTGCCAGAGAGAAAAAAGAGCTCTGCGCCATAAATCATTATCTTCAGTTTGACTGAGTTAATCAGATTTCACAGGCTTCTACAGAAAAGAAAAGATGGATCACATCTAAATAATTCATTCTACCTTTAGCACTTACATTTATTCTCTTTGTAACACAATTGTTTTTTCATCAGTGCTTTGAAATCTTAGCTAGTGGTCTTCTTCTATTTATTTAAGATCTTTCTTTGCCTGTCCTTTACTCTGTAAATTATCTTTTTAAAGTTATTACTTAAATTATCTTATCTCAAATAATCCCTTTTCACATTATTTTTTCCTTTTATTGTAATTGAGCAGCAATTCTTAAAGACGAACCTGGTTCTTTAGTGTATCCAAAAGGACATATTCAGTTGACCTAGGATATTTTGAGCAACACCATGTGTCATATACTGAAGGATGAATTTTTTTTAAATGAACTTAAGTCTCAACACTCTACTAGAATTATAAGATATGATAAAAGATGTTCAATTATACAAAATAGAATAGAAATATGTGTAAAGAAAAGCTTATTTATGCCTCATTTCTGCATCCATTTTTCAAAGATAAAGAAGAAATACCCTCTTTTTCTACCTCAATTTGTGGCATCTTATACTGGTCATTAACCTTTATTTGATATTTCCATAGGATTTGAACTCAGATCCTCCTGACTCCAGGGCTGGTACTCTGTTCATTGTTCCATCTAGCTGCCCCTTGATATTTTCATAGGCAAAGAATTTCATTATGGACCAAATTATTTTAAAAAACTTTGCATGAAGATTAGTTGTTATTGTATTGAATATTTTTTGCTCAAATACAACTCAAAATAAATGGATCATTGAATAGACAGTGTGATACAGTGAAAAGGGCATCACCTTTGGAGTTAATGAAATTTGAGTTCTAATTCTGCCTCTTATTCTTTACATCTTTGTGACTTTACATAAGGTATTTAACTTATCCCAAGACTTCCTCCCTATGCAGAAAGAAGCAAATGACATCTGTGATTTCTTCTGTTTCTAGAACCATGATCCTTTGATTCTCTGATTATGGCTTAAAAAATCTCTAAATTAGAACAATAATTGTTATAGATTTGAAGAAAGCATGTATGTGTGTGTGTGTGTGTGTGTGTGTGTGTATATGTATACACACATATGTATATATGGGTATATATGTATATACACATAGATGTGTGTATGATTTTATATCTATGTATATGTGTATATATATATATATATGTATATGTATGTGTATATAAATAATCAATACAACAAAGTTCCCAGATGTCATTGATGTGGAGGTTCCTTCTACCAATGCAAGTCTCAGATCCTCCTCTTCTTAGTGGAGAGTCTTCAATAATAATAGTAGCTAGTATTTATATAGCACTTACTGTGTGCCAGTCCTTGTGCTATGTTTTCAATTATCTCATTTTATCCTCCCAGCAACTCTGTGGAGTAGATGCTGTTAATCTCAATTTTACAGATGAGAAAACTGAAGCAGATAGCAGGTAAGTCATTTTCCCATGGTCAAACAGCTAGGAAGTACCTGAAGCTAGACTTGAACTCAGTTCTTCTAACTTTAGGACAAGTGCTCTATCCACTGTCACACTTAGGGATTAGGTGCTTGCTTGACTAGTCTATAGTCATCCTCTACTCATATAGTATCCACTTATGCAGACCTTGTGAGCCACTGTAAGCTTGGTGTAGGAGAAAGAATGCAGGGTTCATATTGAGAAGAGCTGGGTTTGAACTAGGTGGTCTCTGCTACTCATTACCTGTTGTGGCCTCAACTTCATCTTTCTTCTCTGCAACTTAAAAAAAAGCTTCCTAGAGGACTGAGAAGGTAAGGGACTTGCCCAGGTCCCACTGTGTCAGAGGTAGGACCTGAACCCAAGTCCTCCTGGTTTTATCAGCTTTCTATCCCCTCTGCAACAGATAGAAACAGTAAGCATCTTTTAACCATCTCCCTTGTACCAGGTGGTTAAAAAATTGCTTACTATTTGATTGGTTAATTAATGGACTAAAGGCTGCAGAAAGGATGGATTAAATGGTTTAGAAGGAGTAAAGAAATGGGAGTGATGAAAGGATAAGGGGTTATGATCAGATAGAAGAACATAAGAAAATCAAAAATACATATGTGGTTGACACCAAACAGTTTAATACTAAACTGTTCCCTTATTGCATCAGGTGTGAAGCACAGGCTTATTTTATCTCTTCAAAGACAGCAGAATTCATAGATTTAGGATCATAATGAAACTGAAGAGTCATTTTATTCAGTAACCTCATTATCTAGAGAAATCTAGAAAGATGAAGATGAGGTCATATACACAGTGAGTAGCAGAGACCTGCTTCAAACCCAGCTCTTCTGAGTTCAAACTCTGCATTCCAGCCTCAGATATTTCCAAGCTATGTGACATATATATGTACATATGCTTTCTTCAAATCTATAACAATTATTGTTCTAATTTAGAGATTTCTAAACAATAATAAAAGAATCAAATGATCAAGGATATAGAAACAGAAGAAATCTCATTTTCTTTCCTCATGCTGCTCATATTACCCTCTCACTCCCAACTAAGGATTTTTATCAAGTATTCTTCACTAAATAAAATAATTTCATCATATTACAAACTTCTTTTATGTTACTTCCCAACCCTGGATTTAAAATCACTACAGAATTATCTTCCCATTCTCTTTACTTTTGCCCTAGTCTCAAAGGAAAGAGTGGACAACTTTGTCCTTACAAACATCACCCTACCTACTTGCATCCTCAAATTTTATCCTTTCTTATTTCTCTGTAAATTTGCTTTTTCCTCCTCCTCCTCCTCCTCCTTCTCCTCTCTCTCTTTCTTAACACAAATTCTTTCTTTTAAAATATTTTTTTTCAATTAGCAAGTATTTTTTCCTTCCATCTCCCTCCCAACAAAAACAGAAAAACCAAATTCTTGTAATAAAATTACATAGACAAGAAAAATAAATTCCTGCTTTGGCTATTCATGCCCCAAAATATATGTCTCTCAGGATATCAATACCATTCTTCATCATTGATTTCCTGGAGTTATGGTTCGTTCCTACATTGATCAGAGTTGCTCCTTTAATGTTCAATGTCTTCTAATACAATCATGCTTTCCCTCCTGTTTCCAAACATATCCAGCAGCTTCCATATAAATTGTCTCCCATCATTCTAAAACCTTCACTTTAGCCTAATACATGCTCTCATGCTATTGTTCTGTATTTCTTCCATTTTACAACCAAATTTCTTTTAAAAAACTGTCTTCACTGCTTTCATTTTCTTACCTTATACTCTCCTCAACTTATAAGATTCTGACTTCCATTTTCATCACTCAAATCAAAATGCCTTCTCAAAGATTACCAAAGATTACTTTTTTAATCCTTCCTGACCTTTCTCCTGGTTATTCCTCTTCCTGGTACTTTTGTGATACTGCTCTGTGTAGTATAGTGTAGTAAATATGGCACTGGACTTGGAGACAGGATGATCTATATTGGACACTTACTATGAGACTCTGAGCAAGTCACTTCTCTATACTTCATTCCTCATCTGCAAACTAAGGGGGGGTTGAATTCAGTGATTTCTAAGACCTCTTCCATGCCTAAATGTACCTCTATGATTGCTTCTTCTCAGTCCCTTTTACTGGATTCTCATCTTTCTGTTATTTCTATTGTCTGTGAGATGCATCCTAGATGCTCTCTCATTTTTTTTTACCTTTTGTCTTAGTGATTTCAGCAATTCCAGTAGAGTCACCTATCATCACCATACAAATAATTCCTAGATGTACCTTTTCTCAGTTCCCTGCACTTCAGTCCTTTATCATTAACTGCATGTGGGATATTTCTTATTGATGTCCCATAGGTACCTCAACCTCAACCCATGATGTAATTCATTAATTTTTTTTGGTCCAATCCCTTTCCTCTACCTTACTTCTTATTTTTATTGAGGGTACCACCATCATTCTGATCACCAATTTCCAAGCATTGAACAATTGCAATCAAGAGCTACAATGGGATTTATCTAAGAGACTAATACGGATGTTCACTGATAGGTAATTATTTTTTTAATGTACAGAAAATAAAAACAGGGCTGCACAGGGAATGACTATGAGTATAGCCCAGTCAAGTAAAAATAGTGTCAGGGGTATTAAAGCCCTGAACTAAGGCTAATGAAGGGAGTTGTGCTAACAGAAGTTTTCTTTTGTTTGTTGGTTTACTTTGTTGGTGGAGGAGGTTGAATGGAAGAGATAGGATTTTTGCTGGGGGTAAATTGGATAATAGTAAGTGATGACAGAGAGAAGATAGAGGTTCTTGTTTTCTATTTTTGTCCTTATTTTCTCTGTCAAGAAAAAATGTCTTTTGCATTGAGAGACATAGAACAAAAATGTTTAGCACAGAGTTGACACAAAGTAAGTAAAATTATGGTAAAAGAGCATCATTTTGCTCTTGATGAATTCAAATCGCCTTGTCCAGATGGACTATAACCTTGGTTACTAAGAGAACTGAGAGTTATAGTTCATTGTTGAGAATCTGTCAGCAATGAGAGGAACAACAAGATTGGAGAAGGACAAATATTTTTCCCCAATTAACAAAAAATAAACCTTCCCAATCTATATTTCTTCTTAAAGTCTTTAATCTCATTTCGATATTGTATCTAGTTACTTATTTGACAATAATAATAATAATAATAATAATAATAATAATAATCAATTGGTAATATCAACTGAACTAAAAGTGGTTTTCTAACCTGTGGGTAGTTGGAGCTCAACAGAGCAAGTTAGAGACAAGAGACTAAGGAATCAAACAGAAGTTTAATTTCAAAGTGAGGGAAACAGTTTGCAAGCAAGAAAGCAAATTAGACACATGTGCTGGGGTCCCACTCCTAATTGGAGGACTCACTTTAGTGGGAGGAAATCTCCATACTTATACTAAGGGCTATAAACAGTGAGGGGTAACAGCAACAGTGGAACTGATTTGATTCATTCAGGGCTTTATGATTGGAACAGGAATACAGCAGGTGCTTGTCCGACCTCAGAGAACATCTGATGCTAAATCATACATATATGAAAGCATAAAGTCAAAGCAAAAATATATGAAACAATTCTAGAATTTTACTGTGATCAAAAGCACACTCAGCCAGAGAGTGAGCACAAAGGACTGTTGTAATACCAAGCTCAGGGCACATTTTCCTTGCTAGACTTTAGCTCTGGAAAACAGGGTGCCTCCTAATATCTTAACAATAGTTTATAACAAAAATATGAATATTCTTATATTTACTAATGAATGCCAAGGATCTTCATGACTAGTAGAGTGACTCAGTTTACCTTCTGATAATATCACAAAATCAGCTATTTTGACATATTTTAACCCACTTGATTTTATGTGTATATATATGTATGTGTATACACATGTGTACATATATATAATTTCCCTATATATTATTAATTACATATCTGTTTGGAGATGTATAAAATTATTACAAGATAATAAATAAATCCCTTATTAGAAATGAAGTCAAAGAGAAACCACGTTTATGGGTTCATCTGCTCATTCATTAAAAGAGGATTCATCTTGTGCTTCTGTGTAGTAAGCATGACATAGAACAAGACAGGGAGAAGATTGGGAAAAAGCCACAAAAAGTAAAAGACACAGTTCCTGCTGGTGAAGAGCTTCCATGTTATCTGGGGAGACACTCATATGTACATGTCACAATCAGGGGCAATTGATTACAGAGAAATCTAGAACTGAGGGCATGATAATTGTGTCTTGTCACATAATTGTATAATTATAATTGTCAAATGTGTTTATCAAGGCACTGTTTATACCTCTCTGGGAAGGTTAATCTTTGTTTCAAGAAAGATTGTCCTGCCTTTATGAAAGCTATTACTCATAATGAGAAAATGAGAATGTATTTGATTTTACATCAACATTCCATTATTTAAATTTACTAATAGAGACCTAGACTTAGCCAACTTTATTTTTAAACCAACAGATGAACAATTATTAAAACTAGAAAATTACTGTCTATTGAAGTTCTAACAAATTCTTCATTAATTAACTTTTTTATTGTTCTCTGTTAAGAATATAAATCAGTCTTTAAACAATTATCACCATGATCATCATCATCATCATTATCTATTATCATCCTCATCAATTTTTCACTACTATAATCATAATAGTTGACATTTTTATAGTATTTTGTATGCTATATGTCTCATTTAATTCTCATAGCAACCCTATGATTTAGGCACGAAAGGTATTTATTCCCCCATTAGACAGATCAAGAAACTGAGGTTCAGAGAGATTCAATGACTTGCCCAGTGTCACAGAACCATTTAGAACAGGAACAAAAGCCTGACTCTTCTCCCTATGTGTATTTTGTACTTCATTAGAACATTTCTAGAAAGGTGATAGGTATTTTATTAACATGTATTTAAACCAATTACAAAACTATTCCATCCTCTTTTCCCCCCAAGGACCTTTGTTACTGTCTTAGCAGGTAATTGAGCTTGTCCTTGTCCAAATGCATTAGCATCTCTATTTTATTTTCCTAGTTGCATAGAACAGACTTTTTTACATTTATGGGGTAAGCAGCATATTCCATTCTTTAGCTATACTGATTTCTTCTAGTTTTGGCACATCCCTTAAGTTTTTCATTCTCCTCAGGGGTAAATCCTATTAGTTTCTGTGAAAGCAATTATTCTCTGAAACCTGAGTTCCCCAGGGGTCGTTTTCTTTGTGGATTCATATTTCCCTTCTCTCTTACCACACTTGCTACCCTGGCAATTCCCAGTTCTGTAGTTAGGGCTCTCACAGCATATGGTTATGGATACACACATACACATATAAACCATAATTACAGTAGCTAATCTTAAGGAAGACACACAGTAACTTTCTAATTATACTTAACCAATGAATTAACCCAAGCCAGAAGTAATTCTTCTACTTGCACACACACACACAAACACACACACATGTGTGTATATGTGCACATATATAAAAATATATATTATTACACGCAAATATATAGAACAGCAACTTGTCTTATGGAAGATGCATTGAGTTCCTCCTTAATTTTCTCTAACCTTTGAATTATTTCAAGTCAGAACTAATAACTTTCAAATTTATATAGATAGAAATACACAATATAATTATTTATATACAAAGGCACACAACACAGATATGGATATAAATATATGTACACTTATACACATGTGTATGTCTCTGTGTAGATAGATAAATATATAGATCAATACTCATTCTTAAGAAAAACATATTGAATGCTTTCCTAATTTTCCTTAATCTATGAATTAGTCCAAATCAGAAGTTCTAGCTCTTAAATACTTTTAACTCTGTACTGGAAACCTCTGACCTCACAGTCTTCCAAATTCTGGGAAGAATCCCTTATCCTTCAGGGAAGAAAGCAACATAATCAATCTCAAAATCCTTCAAATCTCTGTTTTCATGAAACAATAATAGCAATGACATTTCATCACAAAACCCTTGTAAGTAGATAAAACAAAAACTCCTTGCATCTATTTTATATAGATACCTATGAGTAAATGTAACCCCCTTCTCCCATGATGAAATGAGAATTTCTTAAAGGGCAAGATCTTTTAATCTTCCCCCCCCCCCCGTTCTATTCCCAACACTAGCAGAGACAAATAATAAAATCTAGTTCCTCAATTGATTGACTCATAAATTTTACAAGTACTGAGGCTAAAGTTAAAAAAGGTGATGTGTTATCCTAAGAAGTAAATGCTGGAGCAAAATTTGAATGCAAGTCTTCTGTATCTTGGGTCTAACATTTTTGCTACTATATCATTGATTATGTGATTTCATGTTTATTTGAATTTTCAGATTGGATATATAATTTATGCCTCATTTATATTTAAATATATGATGTCTACTTAATATTATAGTAGATAAAATAGTAGAGTTGCGAGCACCTGAATTCAGATCCTGCTTTGGACACTTCTTAGCTGTGTGACATGGGCAATGACCATTTAACCTTTCTCAGGCTCAGTTTCCATAGTTTGACTGTGAAATGGGTCTATTAATATCTACCTCATCAATTTATGATGCTCAAATAAGATAATGTATATAAGATGTATATTGTGAACTTTAGAGTGCTACATAAATGTCAGTTATTGTGTTCAGAAAGCAGAATTACAATAGTGGGTAGTGAAAATCCTTGGTGGTTTCAGGGTGTGTAACAAAGAGAAGTCAGAAGTTGACTTGGTAGGCAGGCCACTCTGTAGTATCCTGTCAGATGCCAGCAGTCCTTCTGTTCAGAATAAATAAAGTGCCCACTGTATTATGCCCCTTTTCCATTCCACCATTCTTTTCAGGCTTCTGGTCTGAGCCACTTTACTTTATTTAGAAGCCAGTCAAAAAGGATCTTAGACACACTTGAAAAGTCTTATGTACTCAATATCAAATTGACTCCAGTTTTTGCCACCTCAAAACTACCCTACACACTGCTGCCGGACTGGACTTTCTGGTCCCCAGATATGATTGTTATGCTCATTTTCTCCAGAACCCTCAGTGGACCTTCACTGCTTGCTGAATAAATTCCAAAATCTTTAAGTTGGCATCTGAAGCATTCTACAATATGTCTCCATTCTACTTTTCTTTGCTTAACCCTGTTCTCTTTTGTCTGCACCATAGTTTATCAAAGCTCAATTAATCACCATCACCCTCAAATTTTCAACCATCAGCACCTTTATCTACATTGTTTGTTACCCAGAATGACCTCACTTCCTTACTAATCTCTACCTATTGACATCACTCATCCTTCAATGTTACTTCCTCTATTCTCTGATCTTGAAAAATAACTACAGTCCTTTATACTCCTTTTTATGTTCTTACATTCTGATTCATGGTTTCTTTATCCATATACCCCACCTTGTCTTCTCAAGAACAGTCATAATTTCATTTAACCTTATGTTTCTTCCAGTGGCTTCCAACAGTGCCATTGTTATAGTGGATGCTTATACATGTTTATTTAAATGAATGACAAAATGAATTTTCTGTCATTCAATTTTCCATCTTTCCTTGATAATTTTTTTCACCGATTTCTTGCTCCCCAAACCAGATGGCACTGAGTACTCTTCCTTTAGAAGGAATGAGAAGAATGGGGAAATAATAAGGGAGCCCTTAATTAGGTTCTTCTTGCTATGCTCAGAGAGAGGGCAAGAGCCTAATTATTATTTGAATCCACTTCTACCAAAAAGAGCTCTAATAGATGTATTTCTTTCTTTTTTCACAAAGTTCCCCAGAAGAGAATGGAACAGTTCTTGGGAAGATAATGTTCATATTTCATTTTCAAGCTAATTGTATTTATTCATTTATTTATTCAGCAAAAAAAATAAGCTTCTGTTCTGTGCAAGATTCTTTTAGGTGCTGGGGGAGGGAGTGTTGAATACAAAAAAACATTGAACCTTGTCTCTAGATTTTGTATCCTGAAAGTACAGGAACTAAACTGAAAAGGATTCTAATGAGTAGCTTGAGAAGGGTTTGAAGGGCAGAATGGATTACTTCTGTCATTGATTTTCATAAAGAAGGTAATCTTGAACAGTGAGTAAAATTAATACTTAGGATGAGGAGGGGGGCATTCTAAGTAAGAGAAACACAGATGTGAAAAGACTCGGGTGGCATTTGGAAAAGAGCAAAGAGTTTCTTTGGCTGGAACCTGGGTTATTGAGTACCGATTTTAGAGGCAGTTTGGAAGCCTTTGAATGTCACTTTAAGAGAGGTAAACTTAGGGCATCTAGGTGGTGCAGTGAATAGAAATAAGTCAGGAGGACCTGAGTTCAAATCAAGCCTCAGACATCTGAAACTTACTATTTGACCTTGCGTAAGTCACTTAACCTCATTGCCTTGCAAAAACCAAAAAGAAGTGATTAAACTTTAGGCAATAGGGATCATTTGAAAACTTTGGATTAGAAGACAGTACTGAGTTTTAGTTTTTGGAAAGATTAATCTGATAGCAATGGATAAAATAGAGGAAGATAATAATATTAACTAAAATTTATATAATAAAGCTTTAAGGTTTACACAGCACTTCACAAATATTATTTTATCTTAGCCTCACAACCACTTTGGGAGGCAGGTGCTATAATCACCCTTATTTAGCAGATGAGAAAACTAAGGTCAACAGAGGTTAACTGATTGCCCAGGAGAGGAAAGAGGTTACTAAGAATAACCCAGCTTATCATTAATCTACCAAAACTAATTAAGTGGTGATCCATTAAATATGACATCTTCATCCAACAGCCAATGGGTTGATAGACTTCTGGATAACCTATTCATGTTGACATTATTGCCATAAGTAAAATGAGAAGACATGAAGAGATTGTAGCTAAATGGAAAGGAGAGCCCTCAACTTCGGAGAACCGAACAGAGGAGTTGGTAGAGTGTGTTTCATCATGTTTCCAACAGGAGAAAGGAGTATCATTTTGTGGGGACACTTGCTAATATCCCCTCACCATGCTTGTGATGAGTGGAATCACAGTCTGTCATGGAGGAAGAAGCCATGAAATTCTGTTTGAAGAATCTTTCAAACCAAGACAACATTTCTCAATCACCATGACTTTGTTGTATAAAGTGAAATGTTGAAAGATATGAAAAATATATTAGAAAATAGGGTTCAGCATTTAGAAATAGATGGATTCTTGTGTATCAACTCCAAACTAGGAAAAAGGGATAAAGATTCAAAGACTTTGATATTTTAGTAGTTTCATAATCATATCAATGCCAATGCTTTCTCCAATAATGCCTTTGTAAATGTTAGTGGATGTAATTAGATGGTTCCAATCAAACATTCCACATGCTGAAATACAGCATTAGAGGGAGAATGGAGAAGACAGACAGACACAGACACAGACACAGACACACACACACACACACACACACACACACACACACACACACACACCTCAGGGATAGAGACAAGGAGAGAAAAAAGGAAGGGAGGAAGGAAACTAAGGAAACTATGCATTAGAAGGAAACTTAACAGTGTTTCTAGTCCATCCCATAAGGAGTGTTTCTCAGACTAGAGATCATGACTCCATAGAGGTATTGTTTGAAAAAGAACTTTTTGGACTTAAGTGTAGATCATTAGTGCAATGCCCCCATAACAGACTCTAGGAAATCCTTTTGCAAGAATCTTCCAGCTTTAAAAATCTGTAAGTCTTATAATCCACAGCTCTTACTAATGGGATAGGGCTCAAAGCTATAATCGGAGAACATTTTACCCACCCCACTCAATAACTGAGTTACCTCTATTATACCCTGATGCCTCCCAAGTGACCATTATTGTCACTTAGTTACCCCTTAGAGATTTGGAGTTCTTTCTAGGAAACTAGCTCTGGTTGTCGCCCCTCCCATACAGTTTCTTTATTTTAGCTATATTCCAGATCAGGTCTCCTAAACCTGTAGCAGTCCAAACATTGACTAAAGAGGTTCCAGGGATGCTGGAACTCATGAGAGTTTCAAGGAAAAGGGCGAACATAAATGTCTCTGATTACCCAACATAGCTGTTGTTCACCACCAAATGGAGATGATAAACATCCCCTGGTAGTTATATCAAAGCAACATTGCTTATTACCCTGATTTCTTCCTACACAATCTACTCTTCTGAAAGGCATGCCTCATTCTACAGTTCTGGTACTTTGTTTTATTCTTCTCCTTTACTTAACTTCAACTTTAGTAGACCAACAGGAGGAGGTATTGGAAAGAATACTGCATTCAGAATCAGGGAAGATCTGAGTTCTAATCTCAATTCTGACATTTTTGTGTTGAGTAACTGGTTAAGTCACTTACTGCTTCAGTTTCATCACCTGTAAAAATGGGGAAAATGATACTTGTATTACCTACATCACTAAGTTGCTGTGAAGAAAATTCTTTGTGAACCTTAAACTGCTTCATAGTAGTGGCTTATTTTCTGAGCTTACATGTCACTCACAAATAATGTCAAATGTAAATGAAATATGAGAATAATCAGTGTAGGAAAAATCTTGAAAAGATAAGCACTCATGCATTATTGGTGGGAGTACTTATTGGTTTATTGGAAAGCAGTTTGGATTTATGAAAAGAAAGTAAATAAAATGTTTAATTTTTTTTACCATAAGATTCCACTGCTAGATATATACTCAAGGGACAGAATAAAGGTTCATACACATAAAATATTAAAAGTAGCTCATGTTGAAGAAGCAAAAAACCTAGAAACAAAGTAGATGCTTGTTGACTAGGAAGTGAATAAACAAGTTATAGATGAATGTAATGGAATTTTCTGTGCTTAATAATAATGAACAGGATAAATACAGAGGAGCATAGTAAGTATTATATGAATGGTATAAAGTAAACATAGTCAAGTAACAATGTATTATATAAAAACAATAATAAAGTAATCAAATCTGAAAGTTATGAAATTGTAACCAAGCATAGTTTTGATTTTTTTTGTTTTTTGTTTTTAGGTTTTTGCAAGGCAATGGGGTTAAAGTGGCTTGCCCAAGGCCACACAGCTAGGTACTTATTAAGTGTCTGGAGTCGAATTTGAACTCAGGTCCTCCTGACTCCAGGGTCAATGCTCTATCCACTGCACCAACCAAGCATAGTTTTACCGACCTCTTCCCACCCCACCTTGCCTTTTTGATTCATTAAATTAAAAAGGGGAAATGAAATAGGTTGTTTTATGACCATCAGAGGGGATCTCTCTCTCTCTCTCTCTCTCTCTCTCTCTCTTAATCATTGCTGACAAAATTCTTGCCAGAGTCCTTTTAATAGGGTGATCTTTCTTGTGGAAGATGGTCGTCTATCCAAAAGCCATTGTGGCTTCAGAATTGTCCTAGAAACAGTCAATAAGATGTTTACTGTCCAAGAACTCTAGGAGAAATGCCAGGAGCAGAATAGAGCTCTAAACATTATGTTCATTGATCTGACCAAGGCTTTTGATACTATCAGTCAAGAGGATTTGTAGATTATGGCAAAATTTGGTTGCCCAGAGAAATTATTCAGTATTGTATGCCAGTTCCATGACAGTATGCTTGTATGGACTATACTCTCAAATTAACCCAGTTTCCAGTGGAATGAAGTAAGGCTGTGTGCTTGCTCCTGTGCTCTTTACCATGATGTTTTCAGCAATGTTATTGGATGCCCTCAATGAGGACAAAAATAGCATCAAGGTCAGCTACCACATCTGTGATAAATCATTTAACTCAAAAAGGCTAGAAATTCCAACTAAAGTGGAAGGAGTTTTTGGTCCAAAAATGGTTATGCATAAAATGAGACTCTGAGAACAAGATTTAATAGAGTATGAATTGATTCTCTGCCACTTGTTCTCATTTTGACCTGACATCACCAAGAAAATAGTTTTTCCACCAGCCAACATCACACCATCCATATGTGGAACCATCAGTTACAGCAAATGGAGAAATTTTGAATGTTGTAGATAAGTTTCCTTTCCTTGGCTGTATGCTTTCCAGTAGTATACACATAGAATAGATGATGAGGTTGACACCCACCTTGACAAAGGCTAATTCAGTGTTTGGGAGACTGAAGGAAAGTATGGGAAAAAAGAGGTATTAGCCTGCCCACCAGACTGAAGGGCTCCAGAACCATTGTATTGACCTCATTGTTTTTTCACTGGGAAACCTGGAAAGTCTATGAGTTCCATTCCAGGAAACTGAATCACTTCCATTTGAATTGTCTTAGGAAGATTTGGAAGATCCACCTGGCAGGTCAAAGTACCCGATAATGAGGTCCTTTCTTGAGCTAAACTGCTAAGCATTCAAACCTCACTGAAGAAAGCACGACTCCAATGGACTTGCCACATTGTTTGAATGCCAGATATACATTTGTGTTAAAGATAAATTAGACATAAGACATAAAAAGACAAAGGCAGACACTAACATGGTGGTCAAAAAAAGTGATATAAGGACACTTTCAAGGTCTATCTGAGGAACTTAGGTTTCAATTGTGAGACATAGGAGACACTGACACAGGATTACCCACTATGGTGTGCTTGCATCAAAGAAGGCACTGTGCTCTATGAGTCAAACAGAAATGCAGAAATTCAAAAGAAACCTGAAATGCACAAATTTAGAGATATGCCCAATTCTAATATTCATATGATCCATTTTTGCCTTCTGAACCTGTGGAGGAATCTTCTAAACTTGTATTGGTCTGATCAACTACAATTGGACACACTGTACTTTGACCATGACATTGTGATGTTATTTTGGTCCTCTGATTATGAAGCACAGCAATTTACATTGCCTTGAGGCAGTTAGTGGGTAGAGTGCCAGATTTGGAGTCAGGAAGATCTGAATTCAAAGCCAGCATCAGACACTAACTGTGTCTGTGTGATTCTTTACAAGTCACTAAATCTTAATTGCCTAAAAAACAAACAAACCAATACATTGCCAATTGTGGTATGTGTGTGGAAAGAACAATAGAGCAGTCAAACCTGAAAGCTGTAAAATCATAATGACCAAATACAGTTTTGCTGATCCCTTCTGATCTCTCCCTTTTTAAAAATTCATTGTTATAAGGTATGGGTGGAGAGCCTTTTTTCTGCCAAAGGCCATTTGAATATTTATAACATCATTCGAGTACTATATTTGGTCAAATGTTTAATTAATTCATCCCTAAAAAGCTTCTAGATTTATTGAATTTCAAGTCACCACCAGACCAATTCAGCCCCATGGCCAGAGGAGGTTCCTTGCTCTGTTAAGGGATGGTTTTCTGGAAGAGGCTGGGGAAAATATACTTTGGGAAAAAAGGGATTAGAAAAACAAAAGATACCAATAAAATTTGTTTTAAAAATAATAATAAGTAATTGTTAAAAATAGACCCCAGTCCTTAAATCATTTTTACCCAGGACAAAGAAAGAAATACCCTTTCTTTCTTACTTTCTCACTCCCATGTAAAGTTTGGAGGTGTTTTTGAAGGAGTTTGATATGGAATTGAAAAATGGAATATTATTATTGCCTACTCTGTTTGGGTGTGCGAAGCTTTGATAATTAAAAATAATAGAGGAGATCTCCAAAGTCTGCACTTGAAGAATCTAGTGGTGATGAATATTACAAAGAATTTGCTAAACTCTACAAATGAATAATTTCTAGCTTTGAATTTTACTTAGTTTTTGGAAGCTCCATTTACATGCAGATACAGTTCAAGTTTTTATAGTAGGTATATTTATGAAAAGCTGTATGCACATTTTATTGTAAATCAAATTATATTTTAAATACATTAGACCTTACTCTATAAAGGCAACCCTTTTATAAAGTAAAAAAATAAGCTTCCATGTATGTACAGGCAAACATCCATATCTTTTAAATATAAATACAATTTAAAAGTTTTAAAAACACATTTCTTTTTAAACCCTTCTCCCCTCTTCTCTCAGTCTTTCCCATGTCCCCCTCACAAATAAAATATCCCTAAACTATTCATACCTTTTGACTCAGTGATTCTGCTAATATATCCCAAAGCAATCAAAGGAGGAGGAAAAAGACCCATATGTACAAATATATATATATATATATATATATATATATATATATATATATATATATATATATAAATTTTTTAAATATGTGTGCATGCATGCAATTTTAGATGTCACATTTGCTTTAAATGGGATATATTTGTAGATATCAAATTATCCAAAATTTCAGTTTTGAATCTTTGGACCTGTCTTTGGAATCACTGCTCACATTGTCAAAACAATATTCATGCTTTGTCATAACATGATTTCATTATGATCCAGATATGGAAAGGACTTTACAGTGCCAGCTGACAGATGTACCATCTAAGTGGTCATCATCTATTATAATCTAATCATTTCTTTGACATGTCTTGTTTCTGAGGAGAGTTTGACCTTCTACTTGGGTTTATTTTCCATTATGATTTTCATCTTAGGATCCAAAAGAATAATTATCTAATGAACTTCCATGCTTCATGCATAGAAATAATGAGGAATCTCAGATTTATATACAGGAATCTTAATCAATTTTTTTTGCTTTTTTATCCATCTACATTCTTTCTACTGCTATGTTTGAAAGAGCACAGTTTTTGGTATCAAAAGATCTGGGTGTGAGTCCCTGGCTATAGGCAAATCATTTAATCATTAGAGGCTCCAGTTTTCTTACCTATTAAAGGTAAATAATAATAATTATTTTCCCTATTTAATTGAATAGTTATAAGGAAAATTGGTTGTGAAATGTTAAATGTTCTAGAAATGTGAGATGCTCTTGTTTTTTTTTGCTGCAATTGTTAATAATAAATGACTTTTCACTATAGTTTCTAGGCAGCCTATGGATTTCCATGTACAAATAATAACTCCCTAAAATTTCTCAGAATCCAAGGCTCAATCTCTTGCCTTTTTTAGATTTTGAGGTCTTGGATGAAATCTTTGTTTCCTCTTTCCTAACCTTTCTTACCTTTTACAATGTCTTGGTGGGATCAGGTATGTTAAATATTTTATAATACAAAAAAAAGGTTAATACAAGAAGTTTTTATCCAACTTTAGAGAAAAGGAGAAGGGCAATAAAATTTGGGGGGTATCACATACCCATACCCATAGGACTTAATTTCTAATGTGTCCTTTCTAGAGAAGAGGGAGAATGCAGGATAGATCAGGTTCACCTTGAATCTGTGACTTGTAGAGTAGGACAACCCTGTTACCATTTGCCAAACCAATCAAGTGAACAAATTTCATGGCAGGGCAAAACATTCTTGGTTCAAATCTCAACCCCTGGCAATTGCTGCCTGTGTGACCTAGGACAAGTCAGTTGAAACTCAGTTTCCTTATCTGTAGATGAAGAAATTACATTAAATGGCCCTTGTAGGACCTACCATCTCTAAAGCTATGATCCTGGGATCACAGAAAGAGCCTTAGGAGAGGAACATGTTTAGATAAAACATGGTCCCTAATTGCATTAACTTTGTTTTCTACTTAAATACAACTAACTATAAAACATTATGTTGCATAAATCCAACGAAATGGTACAGAACACAGTGCTATGTGAGGCAGCTTAATGATGCAGCAGATAGAGCACCAGACCTGAAGTCAGTAAGACCTGAGTTCAAATCTAGTTGCAGATAATGGGCAAGTCACTTAACCTTTCCCTGTCTCAGTTTCCTCATATGTAAAAATAATAACAATAACCCTTCACTACTAGGATTGTGAAGTTCAAATGACACAATATTTGTAAAGTGCTTAGTATGGTCCTTTAGCATACATAGGAATTTTTAAAAGGTTTGTTTCCTTCCTTCTTTCTAGTAAGAAAACACCATTATTTACTGGGGTTTGAGTTTAAGGAGGGACATTAGAGTTAAAGAATGCAGTGGCATTTGAGTTTGATTTTGAAGGATGGGGAGGAATTCATTAGTAGACTAGGCTATAGTGATCTAAGTGTAGGGAACAGAGTGAACAAAAGAGTTGAAACAGGAAAACCTAGGTTATGCCTGGGATGGACCAAGAAGGCTTTTTTGGTTTCACTTTGAATGCACTTGAGGAAAAGTATTTTGTGAATAGGCCACACTGCAAAGCCTTGAATGTTAAGCCAAGGAGTTTGAACTTCATTCAGCAACAAAATATCTATTTGTTTGAGCAAAGTATCTGCAATGATTCTTTCCACATTGAAGGGTAGCTGAAAATAGAATAACAATACCCATATGATGGGGAAAATCCAAGTAAATTTGTTTGGGCCTTCCCTTTGTACCAGAAAAGTTTGATTTTTTTTTCTTTACATGATATTTACAGTACCTTATAGTAAAATTTGGGTTAAGTATTTGGTCCTAAGCTTTATGTTGTCTTCTCACCTTTGCATGTCATCACTGGCTTCTGCAAAATTCTTTAAAAAATTGCCATTTAAATTCTGATGCAGACTCACAATATAGTCATGTGGAAAGACATAATGTGGAAGGGACACCTATATTAGGCTTAAAGCGCTATACTTGTAGTGGAATCTATTCTTATCTCTCCACTCCAGAAGTCTCCTCAGCCTGGAAGATCATTCCGTCTCTTTAGCCTCCTCTTCACCTTGATTAGTTTTTTCTGTAGCCTTTCTTTATAGAAGTGCCCAAGTCAGCCAGGCTTCCTCCTTTACTCCTCCCTCCCCTCTCTTTTCATCTCTTTAAATGTCTTGTTTTGCCCCTCTAAAATGTATGTTTCTTGAAGACAAAGACTTTCACCCCCTTCTATTTTTATTCCCCAATGTCTTGCATGTTGTAGGCACTTAATTAATGCTTGTTTACTAAACAGAAGCACCAAGAAGAGGATGGGAAGAGGAAATGTCTAACACTTTTTGCCACTTCATGGATTTTTCTTGGCTTTAAGAAGAAATGATTCCCTTCCCAAACATTCTCTAGGAAGGAAGGAATAAGCATTTATTAAATGCCTGTTATGGCCCAAGCTCCATGCTTTACAAATATCATCTTATTTGATCCTTTTAAAAAACCCTGGGAATAGGTACCATTATAATTCCAATTTTACTTTAGAGGAAACTGAAGTAAACAGGGGTGAAATGACTTACCCAGAGTCATACAACTAGAATGTAACTTAGACTAGATTTCAACTCAGTTTTTCCTGACTCCAGGCCTAGCACTGTATCCACTGGGTCACCTACTTGCTTTAAGTTGGGGGTGGGATAATCCCCATTGTATTTGGATTTTGAAGAATCTGGATTCATATTCCAATTCTGTTATTGTATGATATTGGACAGATCACCTCATCTCTCTGCATTTCAGTTTTTCACCTGCAAAATGAGAGGATGATCTCCAAAGCACCTTCCTATTCAATTGCCACGATTCTTTCCTAAGGTTTTCTTTTAAGGTGTAAATGGAAACCTATTACCTATTCTTTTTTTTTTTATCCCCAACAGTTGCCTTACTTATTCCCTGACAATATGTGATGCTCACTGAAATTTGAGAAATTGACCCATAACCCTGCTATTCATCAAAAAAAAAAAGTAAATGTTAGCCTGGGCACAATACAATATCAGTGACTAAGGAAATGAATGAATTGGGCTCCATTTGATTTCTAAATGCCCCAACTTCATGAGAGATAATGAATATATTCACTTTCTCCTCTTGCAATTAAAGGTCTGTTGGCAAGAAAAGAAATGGAATTTGCTTTTCTGTTTTATGTCTAACAACCTTTCTCTACAGGAACTGCTTGATCAGTCAAGTACAATTCCCAATTAAGAGTGGGGGACTATTTTCCCAGGGGTGATTACTTTGAAAAAAAAAATATTAACAGTGGCCTAAGAAAGCAGCTTAGAATATCAACAGGGTTCTATGTGTGATAGGTATTGGGTGAAAGAACAGTTTATTTGTGTTTGAAATGGAAATGTGTACTTTCCAAACAAATTGGAATCTTGAATAATTCGGTGCCTTAGGCCATCTTTTCCATAGGTTTTTACTGCAATGTCTCTGTATGGATTAGATCTATAAAATGATAAGAATTAGAAGGAAAAGTGGGAAGACATCAGAATGAAATTTGTTCACTGGGAAGAAAGCTACTGAGAAGTACTTAGATGACTGAATTACAGAAAGGGAAATCAACAGTTTTATGACTTCTAAAGGTAATGAGGTTTGGGAGTTTATGAGTAGTAGAAAATGCAGTAGAATTATTAGATGACCTAGGTTTGGTCTGGTCACCAGGTCAAATTTTGCCATAATGATGGTGAATAATGGTGAACAAGTCTAATTCTAATTTCCTCAGGTCTAAAAAGAAGCGCTGCCCTGTTCTCGTGTTAACAAACTGACAGACAAGGATGACAATTTGCAAGCAATCAATAAGCACTTTTTAAAATTCTATTTTGTTTTATTTTCAATTATTAATGTTATTTCCAAATTCCATCCCCATTTTCCTCTACCCATTGAGAAGACAAGAAAAACAAAACTTTACAAATATTTGCGTGTATGTAAAGCAAAACAAATTCCTGCATAAACCAAACCCCCCACCCTTCTATTTTTTTTCTTCACTCTTTGTCCATCAGTTCTCTATCTGAAGGTGGTTAGCAAGTTTCATAACTCATTTTATTGTGCATCACTTCATTGTACTTCTCTCATATAGCATTTTTTTTAACCAAGTGAAGGTTTGTGACAACTTTGCATCAAGCATATCTATTGACACCATTTTTCTATCAACACATGCTCACAATGTGTCTCTAGGTCACATTTTGGTAATCCTCACAATATTTCAAACATGCTTATTATTATTATTATTATTATGTGATCATAGTGATCTATGATTAGTGATCTTTCATGTTACTGTTCTAATTGTTTGGGGTGCCACTAATTGTGTCCATATAAGACTGTGAACTTAATTGATAAATATTTTGTGTGCTCTGACTACTCTACTGGCCCACCCTTTCTTATCTTTCTCCCTTTCCTTGGGCCTCCCTATTCACTGAGATACAACAAGATTAAAATTATATCAATTAATAATAATTACCTCGAAGTGTCAAGTGAAAGAAGAGTCAATCTATATGGGAAAATTCACTGTTATCTTAGTTTAAGTAATTGCCACAGTTAACCCACCCTTCAGCAACCATCACTCTGAAGAGTCAGTGATCATCAACATAAAGGTAAAGCTCTCTACCAGCAAAAAGATTATGATTTTTTTCAAGACATAATACTATTATACTTAATAGACTACAGTATAGTGCAAACATAACTTTTATATGTACCAAGAAACCAAAAGAAATTCATGTATAATCCTTTACTGCAATATTCTCTTTATTATGATGGTTTAGAGCCAAAACCAAAGCATCTCTGAGGTATGCCTGTAATAGCTAATATTTATATAGTATTTACTATGTGCCAAGCACTGTCCTGAGAGTTTTTTGATTATTATCTCATTTGATCCTCAAGGCATTCCTGGGAGGTAGTTACTACTATGAACCCCATTTTACAGATGAGACAAAGCAAGATAAAGTGAATTGCCAAGGTCAAACAGCTAATAAGTATCTGAGGACAACTTTGAATTTAGGTTTTTCTGATTATAGGCCCAGGGCTCTATCCACTGGGACATCTAACTGCCTGGTTTTGTAATGAGTCTTTTGGAATTGTGATTGGTCATTTGTATTGATTAAAATTATTAAGTCTTTCAAAGTTGATTATCTCTAACAACAAACATTTCTTAGACCTTTTACTATATGCCAGATGATGCTTGGCAATACAAAGACCGTGTCCATTGTGAGTAAGTAGGCTTGCACATCATAGCTTATTCTTTGGTAGATGTTGAACATCGGACATTTCTTATTTACATTTGCTTATTAGAAACTCCTTTCCATTTAAAAAATGCAAACAAGAAAGACAAATTAGAAAATAACACATTGATTTTGTTGTATACTTGGAACAACAAGCAATCTTTCTATGGAGAAGATTCACAGCATGTATGAGCAATCTTCTTTCTCTCTTTGTATGTGAACATGCTCACCTTATTTGGTATTTGGGAAATTCAGTGTTGTTGTTTTTATGGAAATGAAATTTTAAAAAAGGAAAACTCATAGATAAGAAAAGAAATTTCATCCCTACCCAATTATCACAAATATGTAATACTAATGAGGTAGTGATTTTTAAAATTGCATTTCAGATGGGAGGAGAGAGAATTAAAATTGTCTCTTTTTTTGGTATGAAACTCATCTGTTCTACTCTATTCACAGTGATTGGGAAAGAATTTTGTTATGTTTTTTCCTACTCTGATATATCTGTTTTGTTTTGTTTGTTTTCTTCTATAGGAATTCTGACTTTAAAGAAAGCAAATGAACTCTTGAGTACAAAAGTACCAGGAAGTTTTCTGATCCGAGTCAGTGAAAAGATAAAAGGTTATGCTCTGTCTTACCTCTCGAAGGATGGAGCTAAACATTTCCTAATAGATGCTTCCACTGACTCCTACAGCTTCTTGGGGGTGGACCAGCTACAGCATTCTACTCTGGCAGATTTGGTTGCATATCACAGGGTAAACCTTTATAAATTTATTTCTTTTCAAAATAATTAATGGTTTGAGGCAATTGAATGAACATTTAGTAAGCACCTGTTTGCAAGATGATATATATGGATACAGAAATGTAAAAAAGTGATTAAAATTGCCCCAACTCACAACCAAGGCTTGGAGAATTACCAAAAAATATCTGCCTTGACTATTATCCCTGCCCTAATCAGAACTCTTAATTTCCTTTGGTGTGAATGGAAGAAGGTTCTCCCTCTTTCTTTTTTTTCAGAAAAAAAAAACTCTTGAGGAATACTCTGTTAGGGTCAAAGGACAAATGAAGCATAAAAGGAGTGGACTTATACCAAACAGGAATAGATAAGTGACCAACCACAGAGGATAGAATCTTTAAAAAGAGAGAGCATGAGCATGAAAGCTGAGGAATTTTCAGTTCAAGGGACTATCTTATCTTTCTATCTATCTATCTATCTATCTATCTATCTATC
Organism: Macrotis lagotis; assembly: GCF_037893015.1. Taxonomy (NCBI): domain Eukaryota; kingdom Metazoa; phylum Chordata; class Mammalia; order Peramelemorphia; family Peramelidae; genus Macrotis; species Macrotis lagotis. The sequence goes on along the minus strand of NC_133658.1, from coordinate 146,493,004 downwards.
TATCTATCTATCTAGATATCTTTCTATTTTCTACACATATATACAAATATATAAACATACATATATAATAAGTATATATATATATACACACACATGTACACATATAGCTTTGTTGAATGGATAAATGTACAATGGATTTATTTCTTAAAAAATTATGAGAAATCCTAAGATAATTGTGGGAGGGACAAATGGAAACTGAAATCCTTCTGGGGATATCACCAAATGTATGAATGCACTACTTTCACAGTGTAATTCCTCAGATGGTTGATTTTTCAGTCCAGGGTGTAGATATGTATGCTCATTCACACAGAGTTGAATATTTTGCTTTTATTTACAGGAAGAGCCCATCACTTCCTTGGGGAAAGAGCTGCTGCTCTATCCTTGTGGTCAACAGGAGCATCCACCTGACTACCTGGATCTCTTTGAGTGACCATCATCCATCAGTTTTTGTCCTTCAACTTGTAACTGAGCCTTTCTCAGAAGGGAAACTGCTAAAGCTTAGAACATGGTAATTTCTTCACTCTGCAGAAATGATCCCAATGTTGCTAGAAGAATCTCTGTTCAGCTCAAACTCTGAAGACTGATGTAAATGGAAATGTCCTCTTCTGTTATTTATGTGCTCAGAGGGAAGCTAGACGATTTCCTTAGTTCAGCAAAGCACTGACATATTGAGAGAATAGCTTATTGGACCACATAAAGGAAAACATCAAGGAGTTAAATCCTTGTGGGGAGGAAGCTGTCTTTCTGAAAACAAAATGATTACATGATATAGTTCTTCTTTGCATGAGTTCTAAAGGCTTCAGAGTCCTACACTCTTGCTTCCTAAGAACTCAAATTGCTTTAAAAACAATAATAAAGGCAGGCAGTGTAGCACTTTGTATAGCAGAATGGGTTTGGTGTCAGATAGTCAAATCTTGCCTCTGACACATACAAGCTCTACAGCTTTATACAATTCAGCTAAACTCTTAGGGTCCAGGCAACTCACTAAGACCAGATAGGCTGTCCTTCTGTATCCCTGGAGAGAGTTTTCATACTAGGAGTTCCCTAGCCAATTGAGAAATCATAGATCCTGACCACGGTGGCGGGTTGGGGGGGGAGATAAGGGGAGAGGTGAAAGCTCACTTAAGTTATTATAGTCTTTGGAATTATGAAGGAAAGAAAAAATGGGAACAACTTAAAAAGTAGAGAGACAAAAATTTGAACTGTTGGAAAACATCACCTTCTTTGTAAATTTGCATGAATTCCAGGAAGATTGCTTAAAATCTCTGAGCCTCGGTTTTCCCATCTTCAAAATGGAAACGAAAACTAACACCTGCCTTGTCTACCATACAGGGTTGCTGGAAGGATCAAATGAGAAAATTAGAGTGAAAGCATTATGAAAAATATAAAACGTTAAGATGTGTGATGTTATATATACATATATGTATGCATGTATGTATATATAGCACATAGTATACAATGTGTTTTGTATGAACAGGAATAATTCCTTTACTCATGTCACCTTCATTATTCATGAATCAACCTTTCTATTAATAAGGGTGACTTCTGTTTAGCTTCTCAAAATAATTAGAAGCATACACACTCAGGGAGACAAACTTCCCATCCTTCCACTTCCTATGGTCAGCTATGGCCCCTTCCAAGGTTAGTTTTATTGACAGTGGCTCTAGGAAGATTGAATTCTAACTCAAGGAATCTTTCCCAGAGTCACAGAATTTCAGAGTAGGAAAGTACCTCAGAGATCATCTAGATCAGCTCAAAATGCAATGAGAATCTCCACTAGAATAGAGTCAACAAGTCATCGTTTGTGGTGATGAAAGATGTCCAGTGAGGAAAAACCCATTAACTTGCAAGGCAGCTAGGTGATGCAAAGACTAGAGTTCTGGGCCTGGAGTTAGGAACATCTGAGTTTAAATCCAGCCTTGCACATTTATTAGCTGTATGACCTTAGTCAAGTTACTTCTGTTTGTCTCACTTTCCTTATGCTTTTAGGGATAATAATCACACCTACCTCCCAGGGTTGTCATAAGGATCAAATGAGTTAACTATTAAGAGCCTAGTACAAAACTGAATACAAAGTGCTAAATGAATATTAGCTATTATTAATACATCATCTTTAAAGCAGCCCATTACATTTTTGGAAGTCCTGTTTTTACAATTTTCTTCAACAAACCTAGATCTGATTTTTTGCAATTTCCAGCTACTCCTTCAAGTTCTGACCCTACCCCTAGATTTAACAAAGCGAATTGATTTTCACTTCCACTAGATCGCTTTTCAAATACCTGAAGAGGGCCCCATGTTTCCCCCAAGTCTCTAAACTGAACATCCTCAAATCTTTGAAGTAGTCTATGACACATATTCCAAACCCTTCAGCATCCTAGATGCCCTCCTCTGGATTCTTATGTCACTTAAAATAATTTCTTCATTGACAGTTAAAAATGACTAGCTACCTCAGAATCAGAATTAAAGATCTGAAGGAACATTAAAGATCAGGGAATTAAGCCGCCTCATTTTAGGCTTGAAGAAAACTGAAGCCCTCAAAGGGGACTGACTTGCCGAAGGTCATAGTTAGCTATTCTGGCATTCTTTTCTTTATCTTTTCCCCCCACTTAATAGTAGTTTAATTTGTTTTCCAGTTTATATATAAAGATAGTTTTCAGCATTTCATTTTTGTAAGAATTTGAATTTCAATTATTTTCTCCCTCCTTTTTCTCCCCTGCCCCAAGATAGTAAATAATATGATATAGTTATACATGTGCAATTATATATATATATATATATGTATATATATATTTCAATATTAGTCATATTGTGAAAGAGGAATCAGAACATAAGGGGAAAATGAGAAAGAAAAAACAAAAAGCAAATTTTAAAAAGTGATAATGATATGCTTTGATCTGTATTCAAACTTCATAATTCTTTCTCTGGCTGTGCATGGCATTTTCCCTCATGAATCTTTTGAAATTGTCTTTTATCACTATGTTCCCGAGAAGAGCTAAGTCTTTCATAGTTGATCATAAAACACTGTTGCTGTTAACTGTGTACAATGTTCTCCTGGCTCTGCTTATTTCATTCAGCATCAGTTCATGTAAGTGTTTCCAGGTATTTTCTGAAATCCATCTGCTCATCGTTTCTTAAAGAACAATAGTATTCCATTATATTCATATGGGCATGACCTCAATTTTCAGTTTTTGCCACCACAAAAAGACTACAATAAATACATTCTTTTATGAACTCTTTGGGACACAGATCTAGTAATGGCATTGCTGGATCAAACGCTATGTACACTTTGGTTGCCCTTTGGGTATAGCTCCAAATTGTTCTTTAGAATGTTTGGATCAGCTCACAATGCCAACAATAGTACATTAGTGTCTTAGTTTTTCCACAATCCCTCCAATATTTATTATTTTCCTTTTCTTCCATTAATTGGCATTATTTTCAAAGCACCTTTGTGTACCAATCTAATGGCTTGTCCTTCATGGAGTTGCCAATTGTGTAATACATTTTTTTAGCTAGATAAAACACAATTATGGAAGATGGCTTTAGGTAATTTGTTTGTTTTTAGTGGAGAAAGTTTCCAATTATATGTAATTCATTGTGTCGATACCCCTGAATCATTCCATATATTTTAAAAAGAATTTAAATAATTGCATAATTTTTACAGTTTCTTTTCTTGAACACAATATTACATGTGGTGGTGTTATGTCATGTACAAAGTAAACTGAAAGTCACTGTTCAGCTTTGTGGCTTTGAGAAAGTTATTTATCCTCTTTAGACCTCAGTGCATTTATCTTTAAAATGAGGGACTAGATAGGATGACCTTGAAGACTACTTCTAGCTTTAACATTCTATGATCCTATTGCTATAAACCAATGACCTCCCAACAATCATTAAAGAGAGGCAGTAATTATACTTTTATTAAATAAGACAGCAATACCTTCTCCCAGAGACTTTTCCAAGGAGATTTGTACAATCTTAAGGAAAGGTAACACTGCTAATGAGAGCCAGGAAGCCATGAAATGATGTGAGCAATACTCCATGACCTGAATTGAATTAGCCTAAGTTAGAACTTAATCAGTGTTCTGCAGTATGGTAACCATTATTATTCAGAAGAATGAACTAGGAAGGATGGGACCCTTGTCTTGCATCCATTGACATGGTGGGGATTGTTGGACTTCATAGTAAGGTCAGTCTAGGGTTCTTTTTGAACAGACAGCATTTGGGGGTGGGGGAGGAAGCAGGAATCCTGTACACCAGCTGGATTCTAATCTTAATTATTCCACTAATTCTCCTTTAACTATGAGCAAGTCACTTTACCTCTCTTGGCCTCAGTTTCCTTATGTATAGGACAGTTTGATAAATAGAAGACCCTAATGAATGATGGAACCAAATACATAGCATGCATGTGGAATCTTTCTAGAGATTTGTTTGTGACATAATTAAGGAGTGTGTATATATTTTACATAAGCATTTCATATGTATATGTATGTGTTTATAAATAAAATATACGCATGTAAATATGCAAAAATATTTTTATTGGAAGTTATTTCAAGTCTGTCTTTTGGGAAAAAAAATCTATATTTTTGTAATATTTTGTATTTCATCCCTTTCTTTTTTAAATATCCTTTCTGAATACATCTCTCTATATTCTCTTTTACCAAATGAGTCATTGCTTATAAGAGAACAAAAAAGGAAAACAAAAAATGCCCAAGAAAAGCGAAATTTAACAAGATGTGCAGCCCCTACCTCTGCAAAGGAAGGAAAGAGGGAAGTGCTTCTTCTTAACGCTTTGAGACAAAGCTTGGTCATTCTAACTACTACAAAAGTTTTTAGTAGAGTTTTCATTTTTTTAAAAATCACCTTACTGTATGTTCTTAACTACAAAAATTCAGGCATAAATTAAAATGAGAAGTATTTGTTCGTGTTGATATCAGGAGATACTATTTTCCAGATCTAAGGCCCAGAACACAAGGTGTGCCCCAAGTTTGGTATAACAATAATCTTCTGTGCTCACCTTCTAGAACTGATAGTCCCTGAGCTCAGACAAGCACCAGCAGGTCCAGACAGGAAGCCTTGCTATTAGCAGACTATCACTAGACAATCTTGACTCACTGTTACTGTTGTTCCTCACTGTTGCTGTTGTGAAGCAGGTCCCTCCCCACTATGGATGGGGACTTGGCACAAATGTCTAATAGACCTCCTTGCTTGCAAGGTGTTTCCCTCACTTTAAAATTAATCTTAAGTTTGATTTCTGTCTCTCCTGTCTTTAGCCTACTCTTTGTGACTCTGACTATCCACAGGTTAAGGCCAGTTCAGTTTGGGTGACATAAGCATTTGTTAAAAACTGTACTAAATGATTAAGATTTTTTTAAAGCAAAGAGCCCCCTGCTCTCAACAAGCTCACATAGTAATTGGATGAGACATGTGTAGGAGGGTTCAGATGACCTGGCCAAGGGGTCCTTTAGACCAGTTGGCTATAAGTGAGGAAGTTTGGAGGGTTAGTGACAGGGAGGACAGTAAGTCCTGGTGGACCTTATGGTTTAGTACAGCTAAGTGGTACAGGGCTAGATTTTGAATGAAGAAGATTTAAGTACAACTCCTGTGTCAGGGACTAACTAGCTAGCTATATGATCCTGAGTAAGTCACTTAGCATCTCTTGTTCTTAGTGATACCATTTACCTCAAAGGAGGGTTGTGAGGATAAAATGAGATAACATATGTAAAGTGCTTTGTAAAAGTACTTTTATTATTATTAGTGACTTCCCAGATGATGAGAGATTCTCCAATTTATCAGAAGTGTTTTAGTCATGACTCCCTTCTCATCCAAGTGGTTTGAACAGCTATGTCTGCCTGGGGCAGGTGTTAAGGCTGGAGTGGCTTAGCCTAACATACTTGGGAAGGATGAGAAGAAAAGGCATTTCTTGGCACCTGTTGTCAGCTGGGCCCTACAAATGTAATCTAGATTATTTCATGTTCACAGCACAAAACCATGAAGCTGCATATAAATACCATATTGGAGGGGAAAACTGAGCAAGTTTGTTGAAAATAGCAATTCTGAGAATTATTGGGGCACTTCATTTGAAAAGGGGGACTGAAATTGTCTTGAAGTGATAAAGGATACAGAGAATAAAGAGATCTGAGATTTCAGACCAAGAAGTGCTACATCCTTGCCCCAGATTCAACTATTGTAAAATTCCTAAGCCCTCATATATGAGTTCAGTGCACATTTTAGAAATTGAGTACACATTTCTTGTGTTGCTATGGAAACAAAAGACTGAAGCAAATACTATCCCAGAGTACCCCAGTTAGTGACCTGTTTGGACTTGGATCTCTGGATCTTTGGGGTGGGGGATGGGGGTGAAGTTCTGGGAATGAGGAGGCAGAATGAGCAACTGAGTTAGGTTGTGTAGTGGATAGATTACTGGATCTGGAGTCAGGAAGACTGAGCCTTACTATCTGCGTGACATTGTCAAATGGGAATCATAATAGTGGCTACCTCCCAGGATTGTTGAAAGGATTAAGTGAGATCATATTTGTAAAGTGCCTAACACATAATAGAGAAAATATTCTTATTCCTGTTATCCATTCTGGAGAGGAAGACAGAAAGATGGGGCAGAGTACCAATCCTCTGAATGTTAGCTTCTTTCCCCCTTTTTACAATCCAACAAACTGACAAAACGGGAAAGTAAAGGCTGCTCTTCTTCCATTCCCTGCCATCCTAACTCCCAGGGTCAAGAACTAGTGAGCATATATAAAGGACCTGAGGAAAATTTCTTCTGACTTGCCTCCTAGAGTGGGACTAGCTCAAAACTTTTATTCCCAATAAATTGGTGACAAATTTCCCCCTTTCTTTAGGGGAGGTCTGACCCCAGAAGGAGATGATTATACCTCTGTAGTATTTTTGTATATAAATCAATTAATCCTCCCATTACTTCCCTTTTTTATTGCTAATTCTCCCACTTTTGTATAAAAAGAAATCTGGCAACCTCTCATTATTCTTGTAGAGATTTGTGGAAAAGCTGAAATCTCTGGAGAAGGAGAAAAGCAACCCTGAGTCATTGTGGACAGGCAGTGACTATATCCAGACATCACAATTGCAATGGAGGAACATTGAAATGATGCCCTTCAGCAACCATAAGTTCCCATTTTTCAAAAAGAGCCTGAAAGCAGAGATGAATAACAAATGGAAATCAATCCCTTCACTCACAGTAGTAGAGCTAAACCCTTAAAGCAAAACCCATCCAAGTTCAGAATAGGAGGTTCTTTGTTACCAATAGGATCCTCCTAGTGTCTCCTCTGAAAGATAAGTACTATCATAGAAGAACTGGTTGGTTTGTTCCTGTTGCTCCTATCAAAGAAGACCAAAATGACATAACTATGTTAGAGACAAATTATAATGTGTCCGATTGTATGATCAGTCCAATACAAACTGGGAATGTTCTACCACAGGTTGGGCATAATAGTCATGTGCAAACCTGGGGTGTTTACTTAATGTATCTCAAGTTTCCTTTGAGCTGCTTCAGTTCTGCCCTGCTCATAGAGCACAGCATGTCTCTGATGTGGGTATGCCATGCTGGGCAGTCCTGTGCCAGTGTCTCCCATGCTGCATGGTCAATGCTAAAGTACTTGAGACCTTCAAGGTTTCCCGGTATCACTTTTTCTTACCCCCTTGTGAGCACTTGCCCTGTGTGAGTTCTCCATAAAATAATCTTATTGGCAATCATACCTCTCACATTCTAACAATGTGACCAACCCATCACAGTTACTTGTCAGTTTAGCTTGAGAAAGGACCTCAGTGTCCAGAATCTTCCTAAGACAATTTAAATGGAAGCAATTCAGTTTCCAGTAGACTTTCCAGGTTTCACAGGCATATAGCAATGAGGTCAGCACGACTCTGTAGACCTTCGGCTTGGTAGTCAGTCTAATACCTCTTCTCTCCCATGCTTTCTTTTGGAGTCTCCAAAATGCTGAGCTACTTCTGGCAATTTGGGTGTCAACCTCATTGTTAATGTGTACCTCCCTGGAAAAGGAAACTGCCTAGATAACTGAATTTATCTACAATACTCAAAACTTCTCTATTTGCTCTAATTGATGGTTCCACATATGGATGGAGCTGACTGATGGAGCACTTGTGTTTTCTTGGTGTTGTTAGGCCAAAATTAGCACAAGCAGTAGAGAAGGGATCTATACTTTGTTGCATCTCAGCTTCAGAGACTACACTGAGTGCACAGTCATCTGCAAACAGAAGATCATGCACCAACACTCCCTCTACTTTGGTCTTTTCAAGTTGAAGAATTTACCATCAGTACAGTTCATGTTCATCTTCGGCGAAGGCATTTGATAACACAGTTGAAAACATGCTAAAAAGCATGGGAACAAAGACATCCTTTTTTCATTCCATCATGAAACTAACATTCAATACTGATGAACTTCTCCGAGCAACCAATTTTGACATGATTTTCCACAAACCCTCACAACTGACAGTATCAAAGACCTTGGTCAGATCTACAAATATTGTATACAGACCTCTGTTCTGTTCCTGGAATTTTTCCTGAAGTTGTCAGGCAGCAAACATGGTATTGATTGTTCTTTGGCCCTCTCTGAAGCCATACTGGATCTCAGGGAAGTGACTATCTTCCAGGTAAAGGATCAACCTATTGAGGACTCTGGCAAGAACCTTACCAGCAATGATTAAAAGAGAAACACAAGACAGTCTATTCCCTTGACCTTTATAGAGAGGGAGGGATCTTTGAATTCTTGAGGGATAACCTCTTCATACACATAACCTGGAAAATTTCAGCCAACTTTTGGATGAGCAATGGACCCCCTATCTTGTAGATCTCATCTGGAAAGCAATCATCACCAGTTGCTTTGCCACATGAGTCTAATGGCATTCAAACTCTTCTTCAGTTGGAACTTCAGCTAGGGACAGGTTGGCTTCAACTTGAGGTAAAGTAGCAGTGACTTCTGTATCGACTGATGATAGTCTAAGTGTGCAGCCCATCTCTCTAGGATCATATCCTTATTGTTAATCAATGTGGCTCTATGAGCACTGAGTAGTTGAGATACATCACAAATCTTTAGCCCATAAAATAGCCTTCAGGCTATCAAAAAAGAATTTTGGATTGTTACTTTATGCATAAAGCTGAATTTCATCTGCCTTCTTCCTGAACCAAGAGTCCTGCATATCTCTAAGCTTCACTTGCATTTTATTTTTGATGGAATGAAATGTTGCCTTTGTAGAAATGAACTATCCTGTTGGCAAACTCTATGGAGTTCTCATTTTTCATTTAGCAGCTTCTATATTTCCCCATAATTTTCATCAAACTAGTCTTGATGTTTGTGAGTTTTCTGACCCAGATAAGCAAATGCAGACTTGTACACCAGATCTCTGAAAGCTGCTCATTCTTTTTCTGCTCCACTGTTGCCAACTGTCACCCATAGGACTCAGCTTTTCCTCCAAGTTAGCAACAAACAGTTTCTGCTCAGAGAGACACTCAAATCTCTTGGCCTTAATTATTCTGGTAGTCATTTTACCTTGGGCCCACCACTTTGATTCAGTGTGAATACTTAGCTTGGAGAGGATGAGTCTGTGATCAGTCCAGGACTCTCCTTCACACATTGCTTTTGTCACCCTCACATCCTCTGTCTCTTCTCTTTAAAATCACATAATCTTTTAGATGCTAATGTTTTCTGTGAAGGTACATCCAGGAAGTTTTATTGTGTTTAGTTAAATGGAAAACAGTGTTTGAGATGAGAAGGATGTGAGATGTGTGAAACTAGACTGGCAGTAGTAAGTGACCATTGCCGTTGCTGTTTCCAATTCCATTCCTTCCAAGGACTCCCTGCCATGTCTGATAGTCTGAGCTTACTCTAGCATTAAAGTCAATCAGAATTATGTTTGTTCTCTTTTGGGACATTGATGAAAAGGGTCTGCTGGTCTTCATAAAATTTTTCTTTGACTTCATCTGGGTTCATCATGGTAGAAGCAAAGACACTGATGATGGTGGCAGGGAATTGTACTGTAATAAGCAATCTCATTGCCATGAGCATGTCATTCTTTTAGTAGGTATTCAAGTTTCTTGACTATATTAGTTTTGATTGTAAAGCCCACCCCAGCTTCATGGAGCCACTGTTTCACCACTGCCACTCCAGAAAAACATGTATCCGGCTACAGATTCAGTAAGCTGACCTTCATTTGCCAGTCTAGTTTCACACAGAGCTGATATTTGGATATGATACCTGCTGAGTTCTCTTGCAACAAGGTTGTTAATCTTTCAGGTCTTTTGGATCTTGTGTTGTAGATGAGTATGTGCACATTCCATGCTGTGATGGAGTGAATTCTTCTTTGAAGAAATTTTTGTAGATTTTTTTTGTGTGTGTTTCAATAACAGAATGGGATCCCTGCCTGTTGAGATACTCAGACCAAAGTTGGCTAAGCAGACAATTTTTAGCCCCTTTTCTAGCCCCTTCCTCACATCAGGAGGTGTCTTTAAAAAAGTTGCTCAGTCACCCAGGGGCTGCCAAATACCACTGCTGCTTCCAGTGGGGAAATGACCTTATGGCCTGGGTCATCTGTATGCAGGGTTATGACCACAGCTCTCAGTGTATCCACACCTGCTGCTTTGTCACTATTTTGTCACCCATAGGACTTTGAGATAGGAACAGTAGAATGATATGAATAATGTTTTTTGACTTGTGCACAAATTGGGTTTATTAAGTGATGTAGAGTTGTCATTGATCTCTCTCTCTCTTTCAAAGTCATCATGTTCTAGTGGCAAGACAATCAAGATAACTGGTAATGTAATAGATGAAGTGGATAGCTTCGATGTCAAACTAAGCTCTAAGCATTCCACAGTACCTGCTTCAACTGCCTTCGTGGCATTGGAATGAAGTGTTCTCATCTACCCATTCAACCAGGGGAAGACTTCACATGCTTGGGATAGACACCCTATCCCAACTCAATGATGAGTTTAAGACTCCCTCAGTTACCTTCAAACTGGTTTAGCCCATCTGCACAAATGGTTTAAGGTGTGACTGCTGTACTTGCTACAGCTTCTTAGAGCCACAGGTGAGAGTTAGGCTCAGATAAACAACAAAGATGGAAAGCAGCCCTGAAAAGCACTCCAGAAGTACTAGTCTTCCTTGAACACACCATATATCCCCTAGAAGAGCTGCAAAAGATAGAAAACCTCATAATGGCAAAGGGTCAAATGTGGGGACTTTATATGTGATCTGAGGGACTGATAACACCCACCCAGTGTGCTTAGTCCCTTGTGAAAAACCTCACATGTCCGCGGGGTCAATTGAGTTTGCTTTTCTATTCATTTATTCATTCACTTACTTTGTCTGTGAAATGGGAAAATTGACTTCATCTCTGAAATCCCTCTCAGTTCTGACAGTCTATTTACCTGAATCTCCACCCTCTAGGCTCCCTCCTCCATTACAGTTAGCTATGCTTTTGTGTCTCAATCCTGCTAATCTTTGCTCAATGCCAAGCTCATTCTGTTACTGCTACCATCATTGTTATTCAGAAAAAACTGGACCTAGTTTCTAACTACGGTTGTCCGGACATTTAGGCCTGTGTTCAAGACTTCTCTTACAATCATTAAACCTGACCTGTGGTCCTGCTGTTCAAATCTGCCATGCCTTAACCTCTGCCTTCCCCTTAATTCTCAGGTCCTTCCCCAGGTTCCCTATCCTACTTTCTAATTTCCCCTAGATTCTAAACTGGCCTGTCTGCTTGTACCTACTTATGCTAATACCCCTACCTTCCTCTATAATCTCCACCTGGACTTTAGTTACTGGCATTCCTATCTTGTGGGCCTATACAGTAGCCTATTATCTAACTGGATTCTCCAGACTTGGCCACAGTCAAGCATGATTCCTTCAACTCTGAGTGTTACTAGGAGGGCCAGGGATGTCATTCATAAGTTCAAGCTTAGAAGAACAAAGATGGTTAGTTATTTTGAGTTTTCTGCATTTGGCAGCCATGGATGATGGGTTAAGAGAGAGGTGGTAAGGGCTTGGACCAAGATGGTGGCATAATCCAAGGCAAGTAGCACTGGCATAAAAATTCCTGTCATCAGACTAAACCCCCCCTTTCAATCAGAACTCTTAATTTCTTATGGTATGAATAGAAGAATGTTCTTCCTCTCCAGATTTTTCTGGAGAACCCCTAGGAGTGCTTTGTGGGGGCAAATGGCAGAAAAGGCACAAAAGGAGTGTTCTCCCACCAAATAAGAATCTTAGGTCGTCTTTAAAATGAAAGAATTTGAGCATGAAAGTTGAAGGATTTTCAGTTCAAGGGACTTTATATAATCAGAGTTTCTGGATGAGAAAACCTTAAACAAAATGAGAAATTCTTAAAAACCAAAATAATTGTGAGAGGAATAAGTAGAAGTCCATCTGAATTTAAACCACTTACAACCCTATTTTGTTAGCCAGACCTTCTAGTGCCCTTTATCTAACCAGATTCTCCAGGCTTGGCCTCTCTGGATAAGCCTGCTAATCCTACAGCCTGAAAAATTCATTAGCGGTTCCTTTAGCCTTGAGTGACACAGGGAGTACTGGGGCTGTCATTAATAAGTCCAAAAAAGAAAGAAAGGAAAAAGGGAAAGGAAAAAATTGAAGAGTATGGGAGAGTAAATGAGAAAACAAGAATAAAGAAGATTATATATATATTTATATTTATATATTCCTAGGACACTGGGATGGGATTCCAGAGTTGTGTTCTAGTCCCAACTACCACTGACTGTTCATGAGTTCTCGTTTTTTCATATCTACAAAGTGTGAAGGCTAGGACTTGATGATCCTTGAGATTCTTCCTAGATTCAAAAGTATATGATTCTATGAAGAAGAGAGGTAAGAACTGAGGGCAAATGTTTAGTAGTAAAATGTCACCAAAACCTGATTCATGTGGCCACTCCTTGGCTGGAACGTCAGAGGTTGATTCTTTTGATCCAAGGTAAGGATGGATTTGAGAACTGCAACCTGAGATTTTTTAGGTCTTTTTTTAAAGTCTTGATCCTTTATTTTGTCATGGTGTGGTCCTGATCATCCCAACTTTTGGGGAATTCAATTTCATTCTCTATAAAAAGGATAATAATATACTGCCATCTATCATTTAACTAATGTGATGAACTGCTAAGAAGTAAAAAAATGATGTGTCATATATAATACTTAGTAATGGAGAGCTGAGTAGGGGAGCTAGTGGTGCAATTGAGAGTCCTGGTCCTGAAATCAGGAAAACCAGAGTTCAATTCTGGTCTTAGAGACTTCCTAGCTGTGGGACCCTGGGCAAGTCACTTACCAACAAAATGGGGTAACAATAGCAAATAATTCCCAGAATTGTTATGAGAATCAAATAAGATGATATTTGTAAAAGTGCTCAGCACAGTATAGGTATTTAATAAAACCTAGTTGACTGATTATGATGATCTAAAGAGGACAAATAATGGCTCTGTGACTAGCCATTCATTATTCCTTTGACTTCTCCTACCTTTCTCCTAACTTTGTTAACTACAATTATTAGAATGGAGGCTTCTTGAGGGCAGGCCAACTATGTCTTTCTGGTGATTTTTGCTTGGTTGTTTTTTTGCATACTTAAACTGCCCAAAGTTAAAGCTTTATAAGTTCTTTTTCATTCTTTTCTCTGAAAATGTTAAATTTAGGTGCTTTCCATTAATTCCCTGAATTCAGACCATTCGTTTAAAAAAAAATTTCCAAACAAACCAGGCAAAGAGATCTAAATAAAAGACAACCAAGATGAACTTCTGTAGACATTCATGACAAGAACCATGCAAGCATTTATTAACTGTCTTCTAGGTTTGGGGCATTAGGGGAGAAATACCAAGAACCCAACAATCCCTGAGCTGGAGGAGCTCACAGGGAAATTGTGTGATAGTGGAAAGAACTGAATTCTTGGTTGATGAATTAAAATCCTGGCTCTGCCATTCCAGTGCTTAGTAGGTACTTAATGTGTTGAGTGAATGAATGACCTTGGGCAAGTGTCTTAATATGAGTTGAATAAGGCTCAAGATATCAAGGTACAGTTCAGGGAAATACAAAACCCAAGAAGAGTTAGCTGAGACAAAGTCATGCAAACCAACATTATTGAGGGGAAATATTTTCAATACCAAAGGGCAATTGAGGGGGGTGGAGCCAAGATGGCAACAAGAGCGGATCCTGTCTTAGGCGCTCTCTCATAAATCTTTGAAACTAAGGACTCTAACTAAATTTTTGAGAAACAGAACCCACAGAGGGACCCAGTGAGGCAGTTCTCCTACTCAAGGTAACCTGGAAAAGAGCAGAAAGGCTCTGCTCCCCAGGGTTGGAGGAGCTGCCTGTCAGAGGGGTGGCCTACCAGAGGGGTGGCCTGGCAGAGTGAAAGAACTTCAGCCTTGCAGAGGCAGTCCCAGAGTGCTGGGAGCTGTGGCTCCCAGCAGCCGGGGAGTTTCCTAAGCTACACCCTGGGGAGCACCAGGCACAAATTGGGGGAATAGCGGGGGACCTCTGCCAGAGTGAGCACGTGAAGCCCAGCCCTCAGGGCACACAGCAAGCAGTGTGGCCAAGGCAGGAAAGAGAAGCAGGTGGAGCCGGTAAGCAGGAAACCCCAAGGTGTGAGCCCATTGAACCTAGGGAGGAGAGTGAAGAGAGAGACTGCAGAGCTCTGCCCCTGGAACAGGACTCTGGGGTTCTGACCACATTCAGATCCTGATAGCAGTCTAGGCCCCCCCCATAGAACAGCAGGGCCCCCCCACCTCAGCCCCGTGGCAGAGGTGGGTGCATATGGTCATTCACAGACCAGGAGGGAGGACAGAGCCTCACACACTGAGACCCTTGTGGGAGTGTCCCAAAAGCTCAGAAAGCACCCCAAAAACAGGCCTAGGCTGGGAAAATGAGCAGAGAAAAAGAGGAACACCATTGAGAAATATTTTTCACATAAGGCCAAGAAGGATCAAAGCACTCAGTCTGAAAATGAAGAAGCACAAGCTCCTGCATCTAAAGACTCCAAGAAAAACAGAAATTTGGCTCAGGCTATGACAGAGCTCAAAAAAGACTTTGAAAATCAAATGAGGGAGTTAGAAGAAAAACTGGGAAAGGAAAGGAGAGAGATGCAGGAAAAAAACATGAAAATGAAGTCAGCAGCTTAGTCAAGGAAATCCAAAAAAAATGTTGAAGAAAATAGCATGCTAAAAACCAGCTTAGGTCAAACGGATAAAACAGTTCAAAAAGTTATTGAGAAGAATGCTTTAAAAAGCAAAATTGGCCAGATGGGAAAAGAGATAAGAAAACTTTCTGAGGAAAACAAATCCTTCAGACAAAGAATAGAACTCAGGGAGATTGATGAATTTATGAGAAATCAGGACTCAATACTTCAAAACCAAAAAAATGAAAAATTAGAAGAAAATGTGAAACATCTCATTGAAAAAACAACTGATATGGAAAATAGATTTAGGAAAGATAATTTAAAAATTATTGGAATACCTGAAAGTCATGATCAGGAAAAGAACCTTGACATCATTTTCAAAGAATTACTACAGGAAAATTGCCTTGATATCCTAGAAGCAGAGGGCAAAATAGAAATGGAGAGAATCCACAGATCCCCCCCAGAAAGAGATCCCAAAAAACCAACCCCCAGGAATATAATAGCCAAGTTCCAGAACTCCCAAGTCAAAGAGAAAATATTACAAGCAGCCAGAAGGATACAATTCAAATATCGTGGAGCTGCAGTCAGGATCTCACAGGACTTAGCAGCAACTATATTAAAAGCTCATAGGGCTTGGAATATAATATACCGGAAGGCAAAAGAGCTTAGAATGCAACCGAGAATGAACTACCCAGCAAAACTGACTGTCTTCTTCCAGGGAAAAAGATGGACTTTCAATGAACCAGGGGAATTTCAAAGGTTCCTTTTGGAATGGCCAGAGCTGAACAGAAGGTTTGATCTTCAGATACAGGACTCAGATGAAGCATAGAGATTGGAGGAGAAGGGGAAAATATGAGGGACTTAATGATGATGAACTGCATCTATTCCTGCATAGAAAAATGACACTGATAATACTCATATGAACTTTCTCAGTTAATAGAGTAGGTAGAGGGAGCTTTTATAGTTGAAGCACAGGAGAAAGCTGAATTTGAAGATAAAATATGATGTAAAAATGGTGTCAATAGAAAAAAGAGAAATGTAATGGGAGAAAGAAAAAGGAGAGGGGGAATAGGCCAAGATATTTCATATAATAAGATTTTTCTTTATTACAATGAGCTATTGCAATGACATGGAAGGGGGGGAAGGCAAGGGGGAATGAGGGAACCTTTGCTCTCATCAAAGGTGGCTAGGAGAGGAAACAGCGCATATACTCAATGGGGTATAGACATCTGGAGTAAGAAGGAGGGTGGGGCAAGGGGAAGGGGGAATATGAGTGATGGAGGAGAGGATGGACCATGGGGGGAGAGCGGTCAGATATAACACATTTTCTTTTTTATTTCTTGCAAGGGGCTAGGATTGGACGGCCTGTCCAGGACCATAGGGCCAGGTGGATGCTGGGCTTAAGAAGTGGTATGGGGGCTCTGCGTCTCTTGGCCCCAGGGCCAGGGATCTGTCTGCTGCACCACTCAGCTACCCTACATCAGAGTCAGAGTGAAAGAAGAGAGAAAATATAGTACATGGTAGTGGAGAAATATGAAATGAGGGAGTTGTGATCAGCGATGGCAACGGTGGAAAAATATGGAAGTAACTTTTGTGATGGACTTATCATAAAGAATGTGATCCACCCATGACAGAGTTGTTGGTGTTGGAACAAAGACTGAAGCACATTTATTATTATTATTATTATTATTATTATTATTATTATTATTATTATTATTATTATTATTATTTTGGGGGGGGGTGCAGGGCAAATGGGGCTGGGTGGCCTGCCTGGGGCCGCATAGCAGGGTGATTGTTGGGTGTCTGAGACCAGATTTGGACCCGGGTGCTCCTGGCTCAAGGGCCAATGCTCTGTCCACCACCCAGCCACCCCTACTATTATTACTATTTTATTTTATTTTAGGTCTTTTTTTTTCTTTTTTTGGTTTTTGCAGGGCAGTGGGTTTAGGGTGGCTTGCATGTCACACGGCTGGGTGATTGTTGGGTGTACGGGGCCAGATATGGGCTCGGGTGCTCCTGGCTCCAGGGCGGTGCTCTGTCCATTGTACCACCTGGCCATACCTACAATTATAACTATTATTTTTTTAATTTTAATTTTTTCTCTCCCCTTTACTTTATCGCTCAAGCAAGTCTATATTTTTTTGGGGGAGGGGGTAATTTGTTTACTCTTAAACAAGAATATTTTTTTTTTAGTTTTTGCAAGGCAAATGGGGTTAAGTGGCTTGCCAAAGGCCACACAGCTAGGTAATTATCAAGTGTCTGAAACCGGATTTGAACCCAGGTACTCCTGACTCCAGGGCTGGTGCTTTGTCCACTGCGCCACCTAGCTGCCCCAAGAATATTTTATCAATGTATAAAAAACATTTGTACAAAATGAGAATAAATAAATATTAAATATAGGAAAAAAAAGACAAAATATGCTTCAGTCTGTATTCAGACATCATCAGCTGTCTATGGGATGGATAGAATTCTTGATCATAAGTCCTTCAGAGAAGCAACTTCACTAATTCCCCCCCAGAGATACTATTGATAGCTGTATTTCCCTCCATCATATACCCCCCATCTCCATTTATTCTATTCTTTCTCTTCTTTTGACTTATCTCTCCCACGATCTTCCCTCTCTTCTGTCACCTACACCTTCACCTCCCCTTCCTGTCTCCACTTCTATTTTCCTCTGGGGTAAAATACATTTCTATACCCAACTGAGTGTGTATTTCCTTCCTGAGCCACTTCCAATGAGAGTAAAGGCTTGCTCTCGTACTCCCCCACACCTCCCCCTCTTCTACTTCATTGCAAAAGCCTTTTCTTGTCTCTTTTATGTCACACTACATACTTTCAGTATGCTAGAATAAATGACCATACTTTATATAATGAAAACCTCAAATAGTGCAAATTCAAATATATATGACCCCTACAAGGGACTCCTCATTCTCATTAATTGGGACCTTTATATATTGGGTAATTGCTGTATTCATCTACCACATAGTAGATGCTTGAATTAATTTTCTAAGTAAAATGGTCATTTCCTCAAAAAAAAAAATATCAAAGGGAAATCAGAGAAGATGGAACCAGATCCAATGGAGGGCCTCAAATTATAAAGCCCAGTGGGTTTTCATAGGATTTTTATCTTGGTCAAGTAGGACACATGTTTGAAGAGGAGGGATTGAGAGAGCCTGGGAGGGATCCTGAGGAATTCATGTTCAAATCCTAGAGAAGCAGAGGCTTGTACCCTTTTTGCAAGCCTTACTTTTCAGAGTGACTCAGGGGATCTGAATTTTTCAGACATTCATTGGGCAGAAAGTTTACTGTCACCCTTACAAGTCACTCTTTATCTCTAGGCCTTTTCTATTCCATAATCTAGGCTTTGCATTTCCTTCATCTGTAAATTGTAGGGTAGAAGAACAGGTAACTTCAGAGGTCCCACCAACATTCTCAAACTATGATCCTATGAGGGAAAGGAAATGTACCTTTCATTTAGCAACTTGATATTTTAAAATAGCTCAAATTCCCAAGCACCAGAGGACCTTGGGCCAATACATCAGAGGTTCTATAGCCTCACAGTACAACTAGTATACAATCTTCAGTTCTAAAAGTTTCCATTATGAAATCTTAATTTTTCTAAAACAGTTAAGAGCTTGAGTTGTCCTAATTTTTTGAGGTCACCACCAAGACAAACTTGCCCTTCCATACAACATAATCCCCATGTATTACTGGACTTCTGCCTCTGGTATGAGATGGATTAGACCCAGCAGTCATAATCGAATTGATCAATCACCATTTAATAAGTGATTGTTATGTGCTAGCTCTGAAGATAAAAAGATAAAAGAGAAATGATCTCTGTCCACAAAGATTTTCCATTTTAAAATATATATTTGAGTATATAGAGAATATACATCAAAAGAACTGTTTTAAAGCTGATACAATGATCTATTGGAATCTGGAAGGCAAGGTTAACAAATGCTAGAGTAAGAAAAATTAAGTTAACTCTCATTTGGAAGCAGTGCTTGATAAGTATAGCCCACTCATATGGAGACCACCAGGAGAAATGGACAGTTAGAATGATAAACATAAAGATTTTTCTGACAATTAGCACTGTTTTTATAGATAACTAGCATTTGGTTCAGTGAAGATAGACTTTATCTTTTCCCACTCCCTAACTGAAGATGACTGACCCATAACCTTTTATCTTGACTCAGCTAAGCAACAGATCCCATTAAGTATTCTTAGGTTCTAAGGTTCTCTAATGTACCACAGGGGATGAGATGAAATTTGAGCAAGACCCTCAGAGGACAAAGAACCAACTAATTGAGTGATGAATCTCACCTTCAATTAGCCAGTTTCTCGCTGAACAGAAACGACTCACTCTGGTTCTGGATTGAATGGAGCATGGGGCCATGTTTCTCTTAGGTTAGGTTGTGACAACCCTCAATTTGGTGGCTCCAATCCTCAATCTAGGAGCTGGTATTTGGCAAGCTGATTTACAGGTTGAGTAATTTTAGAGTTTAACTGTGGGATTGTCACTGCTTCTTGTTGACAGAAAGGTCCATCCCAAAGCCTGGCCAGCCAATATTGTCCCTCAAAGAACTGCTCTGTCAGCCAGAGTTCAATGTGTTGATGACTATGTGAGGTGAATTTGTCAAGGGAGGGACAATATGCCACCCTTGGTTCTAGTTTTAGCCAGCGCTTTCCCTTCTTTAGTTGAAAAGCTAGATGAAATCTTCCCAGAGTCTGGATCAAAAATCCCAGGAAGCACCTGTAGCATTTTACTTTACAGTAGGAAAATGATGGCTGTTGTTGATATGAGTGTGTCTTGCGACTATTTAACTCCTGGGGTAATCTCTGGGACAATGAGAAGTTCAAGAAAGAAGAATCATTCTTAATCAACACCCTGCTATATAATATGGTTGAATGAGATATTATACAAGAGCCTGCTTCTTCAGATACTTACAAGAGCCACAATTTTGATAGGATGGGTACTCCTTGGCAGAAACAGATGAGAATTCATTACCTTACTAGATCATCTCCTCATGAATGAAGAAATTTTATCACTCAGCACCAAACCTCTGGTGATGAGCCCCTCCAAATTTAATGATACTAATTTGGGGAGGACCGATATACAAGTTCCAGGTCCAGAATGTAAAGTACTCAGATCATGCACTGACAGTATAGATATCGTAGTGAGACAATAGAACTTTACTCAAGGACTTCTTTAAATAATTATTTTTAAATTTTATGCTGATAACCAAGAAGTACTAGATACAGTGTTTTACACAAAATGGGTGGTTAATAGCCATTCTTTGGTTAAATAAACAGATGAATAATCAATAGAAAAATTTAAACAGACTAAACCCTTTTTAAAAAAAATTCAATTGAACTGGGGGGCAGCTAGGTGGCATAATAGATAGAGCACTAGCCCTAGAATCAGGAGGACATGAGTTCAAATCCAGTCTCAGACACTTGATACTAGCTGTGTGATCTTGGGCAAGTCACTTAACCCCACTGCCTCACAAAAAGACAGAAAAAAAATTGATAAACAATTAAGAGCATGCATTTTTTAAAATTGTATTTAAATTGGTATTTGTGATGAGTAAAAGAGTATAAGTTTTCCATGGGGCTGAGAGAGGGAGCAAGAATAGTTTACCTGGTATTAGATCACCATGGGAGACTCTCTGGATCTAGTGGGTATGGAAGACAGCACATTTTCTTCTCCCTCCCCTCCCCTGCAGTACAACCTTTTCTTCACAATCATCAAATAACATCCTTATGCATCACTCTATCCCAAGATTGGGTACCCCTGAAGTCATAGTGCCTTCCTGCTCCCCTCAGTACTTTTATTCAAACAATAATAAACTTATATTCTTCTGGTACTTAACTCATTTCTCAGAAGCAGTTTGAAGATATAATATGGTTAAGTGCTCAAAAGTAGTGACTTAAGGAAATCCACGGGCAGAATCTACTGTGTTATAATGAAAAAACAAAAAAGCAAATGACTAAAAAAGAGCAAAATTTAAACCACTAGTATCACAATGGTTGCTTTCAGGTGATTTATTTTGGTAGATGCAGGGTTTCTACAGACTATGCCAGGAGAAGCATCTTCAGGACTGAATAGAAACCTAATTAGAATAAGAGTCATA
The DNA here is from genome assembly GCF_037893015.1 of Macrotis lagotis. Classification (NCBI taxonomy): domain Eukaryota; kingdom Metazoa; phylum Chordata; class Mammalia; order Peramelemorphia; family Peramelidae; genus Macrotis; species Macrotis lagotis. The sequence continues at coordinate 146,471,723 of NC_133658.1, read as the reverse complement.
GGATTTAAAGCTAAGAGATCCCAGAGACCATATAGATTCATCCCTTTAATTTACAAATGACTCAGATTGATTAAGTCACTTGATCAAGTGTTCACATAGGAAAGCAAATCTTAGAGCCATGGTTAGAGGGCCAAGGTTAGTTGGCTCCAAATCTAGGACTCTTTCTCTTATGCTATGTTGCTTCACAGATGCACAGAGAGGCATTTCATATTTATATGTCACACACACAAAATTGTCCCAAATGCTCCTTCTAGAGAATTGTGTGGCAAAGTAGGAAAAATCCTGAATTTAGAGTTGGAAGATCTAGGTTCAAATTCCAGTTTTGATATTTCTAATCTTTGGGATTTGGGGTAATCTCTGTTGACCTCAATTTCCTCAATCTGAAAATGAAATGATGGTATTAAATAAATTGTATTAAATATATAATAAATTATATTACATAGATAATAAGTCCTGAGGTCCCTTCCAGTATTACTAGTGTTAATAGTATTACCTAGAAATTCTTAGAAAATGATATGATTTTTTAAAAAACAAGCCTCTTTGATCTTGATAGGTAGCATGATATGAGGAAAAGTTGTTCAGTTATGTCTGACTCTTCACAAGCTTTTGTGGAATTTTCTTGGCAGAAATACTAGAGTGGTTTGCCATTTCCTTCTCTAATAATTTTAGAGCTGAGGAAACTGAGACAAACTGAGTTAAGTGACTTGTCTAGGGTCACACAGCTAGTAAGTGAAGCCAGATTTTAAGAAGATGAGTCTTCCTAACTTAAGACCTGGATACAAATCTCTCTTCCATACTTCTAGGTGTTTGACCCTGAATCAAGTCACTTAACTTCTTTCAAGCACAATTTTCTTATTGGTAAAACGGGGGGGGGGGCGGATTTGGACTTGATGGTCTCAAGGTTCTTTCCAAGTAAATTCAAAAGACATTTATTAAGGAGTAGCTAGGTAGTGCAATAGATAGAGCACTGGCCCTGAAGTCAAGAGGATCTGAGTTCAAATCTGACCTTAGACACTTGGTATTTATTAGTTGTGTGACTTTGGGCAAGTCACTCAACCCCAATTGTCTCACCAAAACCAAATAAGACATATTTGTTAAGCACAAGTCAGGATCTCTGCCCAGTTTAATGGGAAAGAAAACAATACACCTATATATAAACAGGATAAATTGAGGGTAAGTAGTCTCCTAGGAAAGGCTTTTTTTCAGTAGATGAAATTAACTGATACTTGAAAGATCGTACAGAAGCACTGTTGTTTGTCCTTTGTTTTCAAAGAAGATCAACTACATCAAAAGTTGGAGTCAGATTAGTGTGTGTTCAGGCTACCAATAGGAGTTTGGAGGGCACAAGTGGTCTGTTGGAACATTTAGAGTGGAAGTGGCTCTGGATTTGTGCTACCCATGTCTCCTTTGTGTTTCTACAATTCTTCTTTGTTCATAGAATATGGCACCTTCTTTGATGTGAGCACGCCATACCAGTTGGTACTATACCAGACTTTCTCATGTCTCACAATCAATTACTGAAGTTTTTCAGAGATACCTGAGTGAAGGAAGCAGAACCAAGAGAAAAATGTACATATTAACAACACTATGAGATGATCATCCCTGATGGATGCAGAGGAGGGATAGCGTTCAAGGCAGGGGGAAAAATCTATGATTCTATGATCTCACCTCTTATAAAACATACTTTTTTCTGTTTCAAGTTATGGAACTAGGTTCAACAACAGTCTACCAATGTGTAACTTTGGGACTGTCATTGGTTAATATTTTATTGTTCACAGTCCAGTCATTTCCATGAGCTACCAAAGAGGGGATGACCAAAGTTCCATACAAGAGCTGCTTAAGTGGTCAGGGTAGGGAGTTAGTATGTCCCCAAGGAATCACCTAGATGCTTATTAAAAAGAAAGAACTGTTTGGGGGGGGGACAGAAATCTGGTCAAGTAGGTAGGTTTATTTAGCACATAGGTACTCATGACTAGAGATAGCTCAGGAAGGAAGATGTCTGGGAGTAAAGGGAAAAAATAAAGTAATCCCTCAAGAGGAAAGTGGCATCAGATTTGAACATATTAATTTCTAGGGGCTAGGATGGTCCTTGGTTTCCCCTTCTTTCCTTTAATATAGGTTTAGGTCTAAACAGGACCAGATCAGTCCTACTGACTGAGGCAACCTTTATTCAGTGATTAAGGCAAGTTAGAAAAAGAAGGAGCAAAGATTGACTTCTGTAAAGAAAAAATATCCATTTGGGAGGGGAGAAATAATTGCTATTTATATTAATTCTGAGCTGGTCAGGGCCCAGACAATTAATTCAACACATATTTATTAAATTGCTACTAGGTGTAAGGTACTATGGGTGACACACAGGTGGGTAAGTCATAATCCCTGTCTTGGGGAGTTTATCATGCAGTACAGTTTGGAAGGTACATATATACAATAAGCATAGTAAAGATTACAGCTAGAAGACACATTGGATCACTGGACTTGATGAGTTCAAAATCTGGCCTCAGACATTAACTGTATGACTCTCAGCAAGTTACTTAATCCTGTTTGCCTCAGTTTCCTCATCTGTAAAATGAGCTGGATTAGGAAATGACAAGCCTGGAAATTGAAGGAATGCTTATCAGTTGGGGGAAGGTTAAACAAGTTATGGTAAATGAATATTATGGAATACTACTGCTCTATAAGAAACCACAAATGGTTGGATTCTAGAGAAGCACAGAATGAATTACAGGATCTGATGCTGAGCAAAGGGAGCAGAATCAAGAGAATAATGTACATATTAACAACAACACTGTGAGATGACCATCCCTGATGAATGCAGCTGCTCTCAGTAGTTCAGAGAGAGCTAGAACAACGCTATTAGACTGGCTATGGACAATGTTATTCCCATCCAAAGGAAGAAAAACAAAACAAAACAAAAAATAACAAAAGAACCCTTCAGAATCTGATGAACACTACATAAAAAAATTATATTAAAAATATCTGTTCTGTATACCTTTCCCTTAATCCTAATTCCTCATACTGAAATGACTAATTTCTAAACATGTTTAACACAAAGTATATGTACAATATTAACCTGACTATTCATATTTGAGGGGAGGGGGGGTGGAAGGAAATTTTGTAACTTAAAAATATATGTATGCATATGAATGAATGTTGACAAACTTTCATAGCATGTATTTGGAAAAATAAAATATCCATAAAAAAAATTTAAAAAGGAAATGGCAAGCCATTCTACTATGTCTGCAAAGAAAACCTCCCAAAATAGGATTACAAAGAGTCAGACACAACTGAAATGATTAAACAGACTATAGGAAGTATAGAAGAATGCCAGATTTATAAACAGAAGACCTAGATTAAAATCCTGGCTGTCACTAACTACCTATGGTACTCTGGGGGTAGTCATTTCACATCTTTCGGCCTTAGTGGAGGGGATAATTACTGCCAGCTGAGGGGTCAGGAAAGGCTTCAGAGGTAACATCTGAGCTTTAAAGGAAGGGATGGTGAAATCATCTAGAAATATTGGAGGAATCCTCCCTAAGCATGGGGGATGACATGAAAAATTATGAAAGCAGGAGCAGCTAGTTCCATTTTGGCTTTAACATAAAAAGATATTTAACAATGAGCTGGGTCTCAAGTTGAACAGTAGGAAGAGAGAAGCTGAACCAGCTTTTTCCTGTTAATTCACCACTTTTGAATAATCCCAATGTGCACCTTCCCACCCCTAAATCCCCCCCTCCCCCCCCCACACACATAAAGTTTTAGTTGGCATCAATAAAACTTCTGTGTCTTATCTGATAGATATGATAGAATCATATGATAGAATCATATCACAGATAGTGAGTCATGGAACACCAAGGTCTCCAGAGAATTAAAACTGCTGGCCCCCAAGTTCAAGGACAACTGCTCATGCTGCTGGAAATGCAAGGACAATCCTACAATGATCCCTTTACTCGAGGCATGTACTATTTACAGAGGGCTACAGCAGGGACACCATTTGATAAAAGCATAGTAATTTAAGGAGGGTCTCAGGCAGTGGGGAATGAATGTATTGCAATATATGAAAGAATTGGCCTGAGAGGTAAAATCAAGGCTATGTATATGTACATATATATATATATATATATATACACATACATACATGTATGTTCTTCGTTTTTTCCCTTTACCCCCAGATACCAGCATAAGGCCTTGTGGGTGGCTGGTATTTAATAGATATTTTTTGAACTGAAAAAAAGGGGAGGTAGATTCTGAAGCAGAATAATATGAAATGGGTTAAATAAATTTAGGCCAAATTGTGGAGCACCTTGAATACTAGACTTCATACTTCATCTGACAGGCAATGGGAGATAAAGAGAAGAAAGGGAATAAATGTTTATTTGATATTTTTGAATAATTTTTCAGTTGTATATAACTCTTTATGACCTCATTTTGGGTTTTCTTGGCAAAGACACTGGAATGGTTTGCCATTTTCTTCTCTAGTTCATTTACAGATGAAGAAACTGAGGCAAAGAGCATTAATTGACTTGTTCAAAATCAATGGTTCATGGGGGCCTGAAGAGTCAGATATGACTGAACAACTAAATAACAACATCTATACTAAGTACTGAGGATACATTGACAAAACTATAACTTCTATCCTCATAGAACTTATATTCTATTTAGAAAGATAATATACACAGGTATAGGTACATATATATGCAAAGAAAATACGAGGTAACTTTGGTGAAGAAGGCACTAAAAGTTGAGGGAACCAGGAAATATCTCAGGTGAGTGGGTGATGTTTGTACTGAAAGGCATGGGTGACAGCCAAGGCGAAGACACCAAGTTGGAAGATGAAATGTTGTGTGCAGGAGGAACAGGATGAGGGCCCATTTAGCTGGATAAGAGTACGAAGACAGGTGTAACATTCTGCAAAGATGGAAAGATAGAATGAGGCCAGAGAGGGAAGAATATCTAGACAGAGAAGATGGTTAACTGAAGAAGGAAGGCAAAGAAAAGGCCTTTAGATTTGTCAATAAAGGATGACCGTTAACTTGGGAACAGCTGTTTGATGAAGTAAGAAGGGTAGTTTCAGCTAGGTGATGAGTGATGACGAAAGACAGATTATTGAGGATTGAGAAGTGTAAGCAACAAATCTAAATGTAGCTTTTTCAAAGAGTTTGACAGTGAAAGAAGGAGACACAGGGTCATAGCTTGCAGGAATTAGAGAATCAATTTTTCTCAAAGATTAGAGAGATAAATATGTTTGTGGCCAAAAGAAAACCATGAATAAATAAGAAGAGGTTGAAAATTAGAGAGAGAGTGGAGGCAATCTCCTGGAGAAAAGAAGGGACTGGTCAAGGAGACAGGCAGATGGTTTAGCCTTGAGGTGAGAGATCTTGTTAAGCAGTTTTAAATTGAGAAGAAAGGGAGAAGAGTAAACTCAAAGCAAATGACTGATTTTCTTTATAAGGTATCAATCAATGAAAAAAGACAGTACTAAATGCTAAGACTGCAAAGAAAGATAAAAATAGTCCCTACCCTCAAGGAACTCACATTCTAATGGATGAAAAAAAAAGATTTTCTGATGAGAGGGTAAGTGTGTGTGTGGGGATGGGATGGTATAGATGAGACCAAAGCAAGGTTTGGATACTCTGTGTTAAATGGGATAAAGATTAAATTAGAAAGGAATAAAAAGATTGCCTTATGAAGAAAGAGTCGATTGAGATAAAAAAAACCCATAAATTTATAAGAGATCAAGACATCATGTCTATTTACCAGCTCTGCTCAACATTATATGAGTAGGAATGGTAGAAAAAAGATGGTGATAGTAATCCAAGACTGGAGTTTGTCAAGGCTTGAGAATTTCTAGGCTAAAGAAATAAGAGATTTGGGGCAGCTAGGTTGCACAGTGGATAGAGCACTGGCCCTGGCGTCAGGAGTACCTGAGTTCAAATCCGGCCTCAGACACTTAATAATGACCTAGCTGTGTGGCCTTGGGCAAGTCACTTAACCCCATTGCCTTGCAAAAACAACCCATAAAAATATAAAAAAAGAAATAAGAGGTTTGAGAGTAGAGGACAGTATAGAGTTGACTAAGCAAACCAAGCCCATGACCAAGAAGACAGGCTTGATGAAAAGTCATGATATAACTTAGGAGAAAAGTTTCAGTTGATGGATGAAGTCATTAGTTAAATTGTCAAGAACTGAGAAACAAGAAAGGAAGTTGAAGCAATGAATATAAACAGTTGTACCTAGATTTTTCATTACGCTCACAGCAAAAATGTTTTTCCTTGTTTCCATGGTCTTAGCCAAAATAATTATACTTCAAATTTATATTTTCTTAGTAACATCTCTGAATTCTACTTTATGTCTACATGACTTCAGTCATTATGTTTAAAATCAGACTGTGTGTAGAGGTATTGTTAAATGTTATAAGCTACTGGACTTGATTCTCCCCATGAGTGCTGTGAAATCGCTGTTCCTTTGTTGCAGGAGAAAACCTGCCCAGTCACAGTCCATATGGAGTTGATGGTAATTTGAGTCTGAGTAGCACATGCTCATATGAAAAAGCAGTCATTCTCCTCCTTCCCAGAGAATACCTAGGAGAAATAGCTGTTTAGGTTTGTACCACCTGTGTAGTATCCAAGAGACTCATTTCTCTCACAGTAAAAGAAACATATAATCTTGGAAAGTTCCTTTGTTGTTGTTTCAGTTATTTTGGTCATGTCCAACTCTTGGAGTTTTCTTGGCAAAAATACTGGAGTGGTTTGCAATTTCCTTCTCCAGTCCATTTTACAGATGAGGAAATTGAGACAAGCAGGATTAAGTGGATTGCCCAGGGTTTCACAGCTAATAAATGTCAGAGATTGGATTTGAACTCAGGAAGATAAGTCTTTCTGACTTTAGGCCCAAAACTTTATGCACCATGGTGCCACCTGTATTGTCCTACAATAATGGAAAAATAACCTGTTCAGTAGGGCAGGGAAAAAACCTATTTGGTAGCTCCTGGTTCTGTCCTTTAGGGTCAAACAGAAGAAAATCTAATCCATAAGGACTGCTATGTTATATTTGTTCCTCCTGAGTTTTGTCTTCTTTAAGCAAACATTCTCAATTCCTTCAATTGGTCCTTTTATGTTTTTGTGTGCTTTTTTCCCTTCTTTTTTCTTTTTTTTTTTTGCAAGGCAATGGGGTTAAGGGGCTTGCCCAAGGCCACACAGCTAGGTCATTATTAAGTGTCTGAGGTCGGATTTGAACTCAGGTACTCCTGACTCCAGGGCTGGTGCTCTATCCACTGCGCCACCTAGCTGCTCTTTTATGTTATATATTCAAAGACTGCTAACATCCTAGTTGTCCCCTTTGGAAGTGCACTGGCTTATCAATGTCTTTACTAAATTATGGTGTGGTAACTAAATGGTGCAGTGGATAGAGCACTGGGTCTGGAGTTAGAAAGACCTGAATGCATATCTGGTCTTAGACACTAGCTTTGTGACTCTGGACAAACCACTTAACCCCGTTTGCCTCAGTTTCCTCAACTGTAAAATGAGCTAAAGAACAAAATGTCAAACTGGAAAGAAAACCCCAAATGGGGTCATGAAGAGGCAGACACAATAGAAACAATAAAAATAATGGAAATAATAGGGTGCCCCAAAGTGAACAAAGTACACATGATATGATTTGACCATTTGTCTAGGGCATCAAATTACAAACCTATATAAAATCTTACCCCTCACTCTAATTTTGCAAAAAAGCTCTTCTCTTATTCACTCCAGGCTAACAACTCCCAGAAATACCTTTGCCATGTATTCTGGAAGCTTTCCTTCTCTCATGGGCCTCCAAGAGCTAGAAGACTTTCTTGAGTAGTTGCTATGCTTATGCTTTGGTGTGATCTATTCTTTTTTGAATATTTAAAAGTCAAATGCTTTTTTCAATATAACTTTAATAAGTACCCCTAATTGGGTACCACCTTTCCTACTTCCCTTTTTAACTTCTTATGTACAAAATCAAACCTGAAACACATTTTGGGCATCTTATGGACCATGACTAAATGAGTGACTAATAAATATGGTTAACAAGGGGAAGCATATTGAGGTCAAGATCATGGGTTCTATTCTCATGTGGATCAGAGAGCCATCACCTTGGTCAGTTGTTTTCTGAGTGATAAGGTAAGTTGAAAAAGAAAATGTGGGACTATCATGAACCCATCCACCTGCTGGGCAACTTGAGTCAACAAATATAGCCTACTTATGAGGAAAGTCAATATTGAAATTCATTGTAAAGAATACTGTTAAGGCCAATATTAAATTTAAATTAGACATTTATCAAGTTTTTTTTCCTATCAACAAAATTTCACTCATGCTCTCCTCCATCAAAAGGGAGGCCCAAATCATATATTATGACCACGTAGCATCAATGCAAGTCTTTTTTTTATTAGCTGTCCAATGCCATTAACATTCATGTATTGGGTTTTTATTTAAATTGTTACAAACTACTGGTACAGACCATTACAATTCATGATTTACACAACATCAGCTTAAATGAACATTAAGTTTTTCAGCCATGAGTTCATGGTGGGCAAACAGAAGGCAGGGAAACAAATCAGTAACTTGGCCCATGCATCCATTGTTGGCTAATTTAAAATGAGATATAGAAACTATGCAACACTTGTCATATTAAAATAATTTGAAACAGAAGACATGATTTCCAGAAGTATCCCGATAACCAAGGTGAAAAACTGCTGATGAAAAAAAGGGCTTTTTTGCCTATATCCAGAGGGACTTGGGATGAGAGGATGCACAAGAATTGGTTCTGTTCCTTGAGACAAATCCATCGATTATTCACAAAAATATATTTTTTTTCTGCACTTTAACTCAAGAAGGCCAGAAGCCAGGAAGAGCACCCTGCTTTGAAAAGAGCTTGTTTGGTTCACACAGCTTGCTTTGGTTTATTTGAAGTGGTCCCCAGTTTTCCTGAGGAGAAATGTGTACAAAGAGTTTAAAATGTATCAAGAAATAACCAGCCTTGATTGACAGATTTTTCCCCTCCTTTCTATAAAGGTGAAAAATCTTTTTCTTCCTTTCCAGTATTAAGTTTCTTTCTTTCAGGAGTACTTTCCAGATAGCCATATCAATATGTCTCTTGCTTATCAATAGCCCCAAGCTGTGCATTTCACATTATTAAACTGTTTTGAGTTCAGTGCCTGCTTGACAGGATGCATCCATCCTTCGGCATCTGCTCTCACGTAGTTCTTGAGTTGTACGCTATGAACTTTTGAATATTCACATAATGCATCTAAAAATGTCTTCTGAAAAAAAACACCACAAAAATGTACAGGAAGTTGTGCTCTCTCAGTAAGGCTTGCAAATTGACATTTAAATAAGCAGAATATAAATCACAAGCAAAAAAAAGTGCACTTTTAAAAAAAATAAATGGAGATAGTTAAGAATTACTACCAAACAGATGGACAGATTAATTCTGGTTAATCTTATATGAAAATGATAAAAATATATGTGTATGGCTTTTAATTTTTGGTTCATTTTGGTTTTGATTAGTGAAAGCAAAAAGTTCCAAATGCCATAACCCCTACCCCAACCACCCACCACCCACCACCCTTTAGATCTCACAGCATTTGAGAGACTTAAGAGTTTAGACTGAGATGTTCCTTCCTTTAGAAATAAATGTGATTGCCTCTCAGTCTAAGTTAAAGACACTAGCCTTCATCCGTTTATGTCTCAAGGTGCTCAGAAAACAATAGCTCTCATCTTGCTGAAATCGATCCACAATAAGCAATCAGAACATTCCTCATAATCATCTCTGCCTTTGTCAGACACCGCCAAGTGAATTGGGGAAATTAATGGAGGCTTATTAAGCTTTGTGCAGGCAGAGAGGTTATAGTCATTTTCCCCTAACTCCTGGTCTATGAGATGCTTTTTCCCCCCATCTTTCATTAAAGCCTCTTCTCAACAGGCAACAGGGACTGTGTCCATAAATCTCCAAGAGAAGAAAAACACCTCCAGAAGGAGGTCATGTCTTTTGGCTGCTCGTCTTCTGTTTCTGTTTGCGTAGATGAGCCTCAATCTCATGCCTGAAGACCAGCATCCCCAGCTGCCCGTGTGATGCTTCATTCATGGCCTTGGATTGCATGCACATCTTATACTGTTCAGGGGTCAGCTCATCCACACACTGCTTCTCATGCCAAAGGTGGAAAAGCCCCCGCACAGGAGTCCGAACTACAATGAGGTTACTATGTAGGTATTTGCGGTAGAGGTGTACGTCTTCCCCTCCCCAGCCTTTGATGTCCAGGTCAAACCCACCTGCCATAAGGGAAAGAACCATGAAATCACGTCATTCACTATTGTCATACACATTTTCACCTATTTTAGAATCTTTGTTCTTGTCTATATCTTCTAGAATTCTGAGGACTACCTGTTAGATGAATTAAAGTTTCAGTTTTTAAGGACATTTCTGTCCTTAAATCTGGCTGATTGAGGAGCAAAAGGCAAAAATTTAGAGCCGGAAGGAACTTGGAGTTCATGTAGTCTAAATTGCTTCATTTTATCACTGAGGACAATAGAAGTTCATATAATTAAGAGCTGGAAGGTCTTATCAGAGGTCAGATAGATAAAACTTTGCCCCTCATTTTACAGACGAGAAAACAAGGCTAGAGATGTTAAGTAGGGGCGGCTAGGTGGCACAGTGGATAAAGCACCAGCCCTGTAGTCAGGAGTACCTGGGTTCAAATCCGGTCTCAGACACTAATTACCTAGCTGTGTGGCCTTGGGCAAGCCCCTTAACCCCGTTCGCCTTGCAAAAAAAAAAATCCTTTAGAGATGTTAAGTGACTTGCCCAAGATCACACAGGTAATAAAAATCAGAGGTTGGATTTGAACCCAGGTCCTCTGTCTTTTCATTTAGCTATGCTGACTCTCCTGCTTGACAATGCTATGGTTTCAACAAGCTTCTGCTGAGAAAATTGTAGCCTTCTTTACATCCTGAATCCTTCAGAACAAAATTCTCATGTAAAAATATCATGTGGCTTTCCTTTGCTATTGTGGATGAATGGATGGGAGGAAGGAAGGAAGGACATATTAAAATGCTTATGAAGTACACAAATACATATACCACTCATGGAGCAAGTTAGACTCCATTCTTGTATGTGAGTTGTTTCATAGGCTCTATCAGGAGGTAGATTACTTCCAATTATATTTAACAAATCCATTGGCAGGTACTAGTTGTTAGAATTTACTATTACTCAGAAAAGTGATATCTGCTTGTTTTGTGTATGTGTGTGTGTATGTATTTATATATATATATATATATATATCCTAAAAAATCTATATAACATAAATATATATGTACATATATATTTGTGTTATACAGATATTTTTAGGATACTTCCCAAATCTGTTACCAGTATTGATGTACTGATTTTTGTTGCAGTACCTTTTTCCTCTATTAGAACCTTACAAATCTTCCTCAAATATTTTTTATTAAATAATTCTGAAAACACATTAAAACTGATATGGTATAGATATTACTGCTTGGCATTGACCTTTGATTTCAGGATGCTAATAAGTCTCTTAATATATTCACCCACAGCCTTGTCTTTGATATCTTTATATTTGACGAGGCCTGTGTTTTTCTTACATAAACAGCAGCAGTTTCATCATGGTGGCTTCTGTGTTGACCCAATCAGCATTATGAGAGACTAGATGCTAGACCTTCATAGCTACTGCAATTGTATATTTATTACCCTTACTGGCATCCTCTGGATTTGCCCTCCTCCTCCTAACACAGATAATGGTTTGAGACTTTAGGAAGTTGCCCTTGTTGTTTTTTTTAATAAAAATTTAAAGTACTATACAAATAAGAATTATTACTATTATTACTTAGCACTTACCTCACACCAACCATTAGTAGCATTATATGTCTTCTCCAAGACATACAACTAACAAATTATGGAGCTAAGATATGAAGAAGGGTCTCCTTACTCCAAATTCAATTCTATAGATTATAAACCTTCAAAAGATTGAGTTGAACTTTATGATTTTTTTTAAAATTCAACTTTATTTTATTTCAATTCAAAGTTTTCTCTTCTCTACCCTTCACTCATATTTTTGTGCATCTATACATACCAATAGATGTATATCTACATATATAGATTTTATATACACATACATACATATGTGTGTAACAAATATGTGACATAGCACTTTGTGAACTGAAGGCACTAAGGACAAAGAAAGAGTCCTTGTAAAGAAAAAAATTACAGAATTACAAGTTGGAGACTAAGACAAGAAAATTTCAGAAAATAAATATTCAAGTCATAATAGCCCTCACATTTAACAGAAACATCTTCCTTCCTTGATGAACCCATCACTTTCATCAACTAGAGGTATCCCTTGCCTTAGAAAAGAAAAATGAAAAATGTCTATTGACTTATAATGTAAATCCAAGCTGAATACACATGTAAATTGGAATTTGTACTACTAAATGATTTGCTTCTAAAAAGTGTAATATACATATATGGCACTTCTAAAATGTTATGATAATCTGGGATTGTCAATGGCTCCAAAAATGGCCATATAATTCAATACAATATAAAGATTACTAAATTGGGCTAGAGTTCAAGTTTTGCCAGTAATTTACTCCTTACTTTGAGAAATTAACTTTCCCCTTCCTGGGACTCAGTTTTATTCTCTAAAATGAACAGATTGCATTATATAGTGTCTAAAATCCATTCAATCTCATGTGTTCATGGCTTTAAAGTTCTACATGCTTGGAGATATGATCTTGATCTGCAAGGTAGTTGAGTTTGAGTGTGGGTTAGGAAGAAGTGTGGGTTAGGAAGACAGGGAGATTGGTGGAGAAAGGTAATGGGAAATTAGAGCTAATCCAACCTGCTGCTGGAGTCAGCTAAATTCATGTAGAAATTAAGTAACATCATCTTTGTATGTAAAAGACATAGTGTTTAATTATGTCTGAAACCTCAAAAGGGTAGATAAATAAACTTGGAAACATGAGATTATTTTTGTCTTTCCTTTCTTTATTTTATTTTGTTTTGTGTTCTTTTCTCTGAGCTCTATTTTCAGGAAAATACTTAAAATCAGCACTGGAACAAACACGGCTTTCAATCTCCATGGCATTTTGATCACATTTCTTTCATTCTCTTCCACTACAATAAAATACAATAATGACCTCTGGGTGGCAGTGCGGAAGCAGAATTTGCTAAGATAGTTTTTTCTTACCTATATTGATGAAATCTGATCGATACTGACAAGTCATTCCAAATCCAAAGTCTCTCCAAAATCCAGTTTCCTTTTTTATAACCTGAAAGGAGAGCACATATTTGAGTAGGGTTGGGAAAGGGGAGGTTTGGCTGGGGGGGAAAAAGTGCTATTCATAGACCTATGAGAATGGTACACTAAATATGGTTTCCATCTTACTTTGAACAATCTACCCATCCTCCTGTACACAAATAAGGGCAAATTATCTGTCTTTTCAGTTAAGGATATAGTAAAACTGCTCCAGCTGAAACAGTACTGTTTAACTTTTGGAAACAATAGCTTCAAATCCTAAAGTCGAGATTCTTTATTGGTTCCCTATTGCCTCCAGTTTTTCTGCATTTTAAAACCCTTCACAATCTGGTTCCAGTCTGTCTTTCCATACTTATTTTATATTGTTCTTCTTTATGAGCTCTACATTATAGTTAAATTAACCTATGTGCTGTTCCCTGAAACTAGTATCCAATATCCCACTTCTAGGTCTTTCCATAGGCTGTCCCTTCCTCCACATCCTTCCCTCACAGAATCTAAATCTACCTTCCAAATTCAGCTTAAATGTCTCTTATAGAAAGCCTTTCTTGGTCTTACCAGTTGCTGATGTTCTCTTCTCAAATTATCTTGTGTTTCTTTATTGTATAGGCTTATATATTTTTCATCCTCTGATTAAGTATAAATATATACACATATATGTATATATATGTATATACACATACCATATATATATATATATATATATATATATATATATATATAAAACAAACATGGGACATAATACTTTATGAACTGAAGGCAGTAAGGACAAAGAGAGCCCTTGTAAAGAAAAAAAGTAATAGGATGGAGGCTATTTTTCATCTTTACCTTTATAATCAGAATCTAACAGAGTGACCTGCATAATTACATGTTGCAGTGAACAATAGCTAGTATTTATAGAGTTTATTAAAGTTTGTGGAATACTTCACATGGTATTTCATCTGACTGAAGGTATGAGCATGGGGGAACAAAGAGAAACAGAGAGAACAGAAGAGAAAGAAGAGAAGGGAGAGAGAAAGAAATAAAGAGAGAGAGGGGGGGGAGAGAGAGAGAGCGCACAAGTTTGGGGCAACTAAACAATCTGGTAGAAAAGCTACCTTTACTTCAGACTTAACAGCCAGTGAAAGAGCATAAGAGCATGGCAGGGAGTTAGGAAAGACTTATAAAATCAAGGGAAAGGATGGAGAACAACTCAGAGACAAGGAAGCTCCCTGAGGCATGACCCTCCAGTACTGCCCACCAGAAAGAGTGGGAGCAGAGGAGCACTTCCCCCTTGGTGTTAAGAAAAGAGCAGTTTAAGTCAGAGTTCCAAATGCATATGGAGCCTATTCATCTCAAAACTATTTCATGCTAGGCTGTTCCAACAGCGTTGCATTGTGCCAATACACAGTCAGCATAGGCCATCCAACAAGACGAAGCAGCATCTGTTAGCAGGGTGACCGCCTGCCTTTGTCCAGCTCTGTTTTGTGATATAAGGGAATGCCCTTCAGTGTTCTGCAGAAATAGCCAAGTTATGCTTTATTTTAGCACTGCCTTGAAGAGAGGCCTGAGACACATCACATCTCTGGGCCACAATTCTTTGGTTATAAAATGATGGAGGTTAGACTCCAAGACTGCTACAATCTTTTCTAGTTCTCAATATGTGTTGAGATACAACTAGGTAACAAGGGCTGCTTGCTTACATTAGCTTTTGCTTTCTATTCCCTAATGTATTATCTCTCAGTTTCAGAATTATCTAGAAACAGATGTGAATATTATTTACACTTCAAGTTGCATCCTGCACCATTATTGTGCTTTGGTTAAGGGAGAAGACAAATCTTCAGGAAAGGAAGGCTCTGTTGGCAAAGGTTGTCTCCAGTGGCCAGTCTCCAGGATGATGTCACTTGACTTTGGAACAAAGAATTGTTATACAACATCTCCAATGTGGCAGGCAAATCAAATTAGCACCAACTAGAAAAATTCTTAAATGCAGGAAGTCCTGGAGAGATGCCATTTTGGAGTTCCTTGGTATATACCCAGCTGTACTGAGGAATGAAAAATCATTCAATTCCAACTCTTAGCTTAATGTTTTGTCCACCTGCCCAGTCAATTCTCTGGTTTAAAAAGGAGGCAGGATGAAATGCTATCACCTTGACTTGGCTTTTTTTGGAGCTTAAAATACAGTCAGACTGAAAGGTGAACTAACTTAGGAGCTATGTGCTGAAATTGTTCTGGTTGATAGTCAGTAGTCTGAGCTATGGCAATAAGTAATTAAATTTATCATTTTCTGGGCTTCTTGATGCCCAGATCACTTTATTGACTTGTGTCACATAGGTCTTGGTCTTCTTGTTCCCAAATTGTTTCTTGATGTGAAGAGATACAGTTCATTGCTCCCACATTGCTGAATCACAAATTGATTCAGCCCCTCTGAGCAATGGCTAGATTATTCTGGGCATAGGATAGGGGGGAAAAAAGAGGCAGAAGACAGTTCCTGCCCTCAAGGAGCTTACAATCTAATGGGAGACAGAACATGCAAGCAAATATATACAAGCAATAAGGAATAAATAAAATACAGAAAGCATTGGAATTAAGAGGACTTGGGAAGGTTTCCTATGGAAATTGGTATTTTAATTGGGACTTAAAGGAAACCAGTGGGTGAAGTGAAGAAAGAAAAATTTTCCAGGTAGAGAAAATTTCTGGAGTTGAGAGATAAAATGTCTTTTTTTGGTAGAACAGAAAGGAGGCCAGTATCATAAATCCAAAAATATATATCAGGGAGTAAGATATGAGGAGAATAGAAAGGCAGGACAGGGTAAGGTTATGAAAGGCTTTGAATGTCAAATGGACCATTTTGTATTGGTTCCTGGAGGCAAATGGAAGCCACTAGAGTTTTCTGAGTAGGGAATGACATGATACGGTCTATATTATAGGAAAATCACTTTTAGTAGTTGAATGGAAGAAGGATTGGAATGGGGAGATAGTTGAGGGAGACAGACCCACTAGCAGGGTATTGAAGTAATCAAGGTGTGAGGTCATGAGGGTCCAAACTGGGGGAGCATTCAAGAAATTCTTCAAAGTAAAATGAACAGGCTTTGGCAAATGTTTGGATATGGAAGGTTAAGAGATAGTGAGGAATACAGGACTCCTCCCCAGGAGAAGAGGGTTTAGAAGGAAAGACAATGAATTCCAAGATGTGATAATTGGATATCCAGTTCAAGATATCTGAAAGGCAGCTGGAGTTGAGAGACTGGAGTTCAGCAGAGGAAAGAAAGGTAGATTAGGGAATTCTCAGTATAGAAATGATAATTAAATACATGGGAGCTTATGAGATCACCAAGTAAAGTAGTATAGAGGGAGAAAAGAATTTTGTATTCATGAATTTTCATGACTTTCTAAGTTGTCTTGGGCTGGAAAAGTATTTCATTTCATCCTTTTGTTGGTTCTATGGATCTAGTATTTGTTTTGAGACATTATTTTAAAGTTGTTTGGAGGGAATTCAGAAGAGCTCAGACAAGTCCATGCTTTTACTTTGCATCCTTTCCAATTAATTTTTAATACTTTCTTTAAAGGTCCTTTCTTAACTATAACTTTTACTGCATTATGGTCAGTAAAGGATATGCTTTGCATTTTTTCTTCTTCATTCCATCTTTCTACATTGTATTATTTCTTAATTGGCTAAAACTTCAAAAGACAATGATGAACACTGCCTGTCCTACCAACCATAGGAAAAGTTTTACTTTATCATACAGTGGTGTGTTTTAAGTAAAAAAGTATTTAATAAGCATCCATGATATGCCAGACACTGTGTTAAGATCTGAGGATATAAAGAAAGGTTAAAAAAATTCCTGCCTCCAAGAACCTTATACTCTTTTTTTAATATGTTAAAGAATGGTTATATCTTCCATGTTTTCCATTAAGTCTAATATAAATGATTATATACAATGCTCATTGCTATTAACAAGTTTTTTAAAAATGTTTTTATTCTGTTCAGAATACAGAAATGTTTATTAATAGAGTCACCATTAATAAATTGTCAGAAAAATAAAGTTTTATTAATTTGGTACCATTATTTGGTCTAATTTTAATGTGTTTATTTTTTTGTTTGGTTGGAAAAAATGATTGTTATTTTATTTTCCCCCACCAGTTTTATAAACAAGTTTTTAGAGCTAGATGAAAGCATTTTTCATCTGGGTTCTCACAAATGAGGACAAACAGAATTCAAGCAGACACACAAAAAAGGACTCAAGGATAGGAGCTTAATGAAATATACCAGGTCCAAAATTAATACTAAGGTATGACTGGGGGATAAATGTCTTTTAGTGATGGGTGCTAAGAGTGTGCTTTTTTGGATAAAGGTAGAAGAGGGAATACAGAATTCTCTGTCCTTACTGAACAAAGTGGAACAATGCTCTCAGCTCTAATCAGTCTATAAAGACTTCATGGAGGAGATGAGATTTTACAAACTATTTTAGTGATGGACTTGTTAGAATAAGCACTTACTTGGAATAAGAGAAGCTAAGACAAATATAAGGAGAAACAGAGACAGAATGGGCTAAGAGTAAAAATAAGATTTCTAAGCATTCACAGATGGGGTAGTCTAAGGAGGATATGGCATTGGACATGGATGTAATCTAAGCCACCTGATGAAGAGCTGTGAATCATATAGAAATTGTCATGTACTTGATCTATAATACCAAGGGAACCCATATAGGGCTTCAGGGAGATGAATAGCATAATAAAGACTTAGGCAGGAAGTCAATTTTGGCAGCAATAATGAAGATAAGTCAAATGGAGACAGGGCTGGTGGGGGTGGGGCTGTAGAAGGGATTTAGATCAAGAGTAAGTTTGTCACAATTCAATAGCAAGGAGAATAGAGAGATAGAAATGTGTGTCATATGTATAGAGATAATTGTCACTGATTGGCCAAGAACACAGAATATTAAAAGGTTTTCCATAAGGAGATTGCACATTATATAAGCTTGGAAGAAGCTAAGGATTCTAAGAGACAGAGGTAAATGGTCTGTGTAGTCTGAGCTGATGTCAATGCTCACCCTTGGATACATACCCAACTAAGTACCTCTAAGGAATAGAAGGAGGGTTATCTAGCAATAATACATAAATAGGAATAAATTCATCCTCCTGGGATGATTATAATAACATGATTTTATATATAGTTTTAAGTATAGTAATATAGTAGGATTATATATTTAGAGTTGGAAAGAGCCTTAGAAGCCACAGAATTCGACTCCTTCATTTTTTACAGATGAAGAAACTGAGGCTCAGAGAATAAATGGAACTACATGGACAAAAATATTTATAACAGTACCTTTTATTATAGCAAGCATATGGAAAATAGAGGAGTGTGGCCATCATTTGGAGAATGGATGAATAAGTTTTGATGTATGAAGGTAGTAGAACAATAAGGTTCCTGCTTTTACTGATCAATTGATCTTTTTTTTTTTAACTTTTTGCAAGGCAATGGGGTTAGGTGGCTTGCCCAAGGCCACACAGCTAGTTATTAAGCATCTGAGGCCACATTTGAACTCAGGTACTCATGACTCCAGGGCCGGTACTCTATCCACTGTGCCATCTAGCTGCCCCTGATCAATTGATCTTTTAAAAAAAACTTTTAAAAAATTGAAAATAATTTATTTTCTCTTCCTCTCACTTCTCTGCCCCCATGAGAAAAAAAGAAAGACAAAATCTTTGAAACAAATCTGTATATTTGATCAAGCAAAGATGAACTGAAGCTAAATCTTTTCTTTTTTTTTTCTTTTCATTTTTGGAGAGTTGGCAGCACTACCCAACTCAAACAGGGTAGAAGAAATCATAAAAAAAATAATTTCAGAAGAACCAGAAAAGACTTGTTGAAATGATTGAATGATGTGAGCAGAAGCAGGAGAAATATTTATGATGACAATAAACAAATTTAAAGGACTTAGGAACTCTGGTTAATAAAGGGACCAACTATAAAGTTACAGATGATTGATTCTGGAAATAAGCCACCCACCTCCTCACAAAGAAGATTTGAGATATTGAATGCCACATTTTAGACATCATCAAGATAGAAATTTATTTTGTTTGATCAAATATGCATATTTGTTTCAAGGGATATTGTTTTTTCTTTCTTTCCCCCATGGGGACAAGGAAGTGAGAGGAAGAGAAAATGAATGATTTTTCATGTTTTTAAATTTTTTTTTAAAAAAGATCAACTGATCATCAAAAGCAGGAACCTTTCTGTTCACCCAAGATCTTTCTCTGCATTGCCTTTTCAAGTGTCAAAGGATATGACCTTTTTCTTATTTTGAGGGAAATAATCCCATAGCACTAATTGAGTGATATTTTTCTAAAGAGCCAATCAAATTGGAAAGTGATATCTTAACCATTCTTCTATGATCAAATATATCTGTACTAGGGCTATTCAATAAATGCTTTTCTGTATCTCTCTCTCTCTCTCTCTCTCTCTCTCTCTCTCTCTATATATATATATATATATATATATATATATATATATCGCTATCATAAACTATTTGTATCAATCAATTATCATGATCACTCTATCATCTATCTATCTATCTATCTATCTATCTATCTATCTATCTAATCTAATCTAATCTAAAAAGACAATAATGATCCCTGGGATCCTAGGATCCTCAAATATGGGGACTTTTGAGGGTAACAAATATAAAGGAATATTATTGAATTACAAAATCTCCAAGTTAAAAGGGACTTAAAAGGCTATCTAGCCTAACCATCTTTAGAACTTGCTACTTGTGGCAGTCAAGCTTTGCTTGAATACTTCCAGTCATTATAAAGTTCTCTCTTATACTATGTTAATTTTCACCATTGCACCCAGATCTTCCCTTTGGGTTAAACACAATTCTGTTTCTATATAAATAGCACATTATATGTAGTCACATAGAACTTAAAATAAAAATGGAAGAGAGTATTTTCTGAGGCAATGAGTTGGTGTAATTAATAGAGTACTAGACCTGGAGTCAGGAAAACCTGAGAATAAATCTGATATTCACAAACTGTATAATCCTGGACAAATCATCTACTCTTTGTTTTCATTTCCTCAACAATAAAAGGAAGATAATAGTAGTGCCCTTTTCCCAGTATTGTTTTGAGGTTAAAATGAGATATTATTTATAAAATGTTTTACAAACCTCAAAGGGCTATAAAAATGTTAGCTATTATTCTTATTATTATTTCTGCTTTGATAACAAAAGAAGAAATATACCATGACCATCTCAAAAGCATCCTAAGGAGGCAAGAAAAAGAAAAGATTCTGGATAGATCATATGTCTTTAAGCTTTTGAGCTGTTCAATAATGAAGAAAATGGTCATTTGAGTTTTTTTAAAGCAAATTATTACTTTTGTTTGTGGTTGCAATACTCTTCTCAATATTATTTGCCATCATTCAAAATCTCCAGCCATTTCAGGACCAACAGCAGCCATGATGACAAAAAAAAAATCACTTGATATATTCAAAATATGTCAAAATAAGATTTGATAAGAACTCTGAAAGCCTTTATTAGAAAATATTCAATGATCTTCCTAGAGTACTAGGAACTAGAAAATGGACATCCTCATTAGGGGTGCATCAAATAATTAATAAAGCAGATAACCAAGAAGGAATGCTACAATCAGTGACTTTACACATACATAGATATACACACATACACACAAACAAATGTGTATATACCTATATGCTAAAAAGGAATAACCTTTAAATACATTAGTATTGATTACTTTGATATATTTTTAATCTGATTGTAGGATTCAGTTCCATTCTTTAAGAAAAGTTAACCTTGGGGGGCAGAGCCAAGATGGCGACAAGAAGGGATCGAGTCTTAGGAGCTCTCTGATAAAACTCATCAGCTAAGGACTCTAACTAAACTTTCGAGAGACAGAACCCACAAAGGGACCCAGTGAGGCAGTTCTCCTACTCAAGATAACCTGGAAAAGAGCAGAAAGGCTTTGCTCCCTGGGGACGGAGGGGCGGCCTACCAGAGGGGTGGCCCGCCAGAGCCAAAGAACTTCAGCCTCCCGGAGGCAGCCCCAGGGCACTGGGAGACTCAGCTCACAACAGCAGGGGAGTCTCCTGAGCTGCACCCCGAGGAGCACCGGGCACAAAGTGGGGGAACAGGGGGGACCTCTGCCAGAGCAAGCACGTGGAGCCCAGCCCTCGCGGGTACACAGGGAGCAGCTTGGTCTTTCTGCAGCCCAGAGCTGGAAATAGAAGCAGGTGGAGCCAGTAAGCAGGAGCCCCCAGGACATGAGCCCATTGAGCTGAGGGAGGGGAGTGAGGAGAAACTGCGAGCTCAGTCCTCTGCCCCTGGAACAGGACTCTGGGGCTCTGACCACATTTAGATCCTGATCGCAGTCTAGGTCCCCCAATAGAACAGCAGGGCCCCCCCCACCTCAGCCCCGTGGCGGGGGGGGGGGGTGCTTATGGTCATTCACAGACCAGGAGGGAGGACAGAGCCTCACACACTGAGACCCTTGTGGGAGTGTCCCAAAAGCTCAGGAAGCACCCCAAACCAGGCCCAGGCTGGGAAAATGAGCAAGCAGAGAAACAAAAGGAAGACTATTGAGAAATATTTTGCAAATGAGCCCAAGAAGGATCAAAATACTCAGTCTGAAGATGAGGAAGCACAAGCTCCTGCATCTAAAGACTCCAAGAAAAAATAGAAATTGGGCTCAGGCTATGACAGAGCTCAAAAAAGACTTTGAAAATCAAATGAGGGAGTTGGAAGAAAAACTGGGAAAAGAAAGGAGAGAGATGCATGAAAAACATGAAAATGAAGTCAGCAGCTTAGTCAAGGAAATCCAAAAAAATGCTGAAGAAAACAGCATGCTAAAAACCAGCTTAGGTCAAATGGATAAAACAGTTCAAAAAGTTATTGAGGAGAAGAATGCTTTAAAAAGCAAAATTGGCCAGATGGAAAAAGAGATAAGAAAACTCTCTGAGGAAAACAAATCCTTCAGACAAAGAATAGAATTCAGGGAGACTGATGAATTTACCAGAAATCAGGAATCAATACTTCAAAACAAAAAAAAAAGAAAAATTAGAAGAAAATGTGAAATATCTCATTGAAAAAACAACTGATATGGAAAACAGACTTAGAAAAGATAATTTAAAAATTGTTGGAATACCTGAAAGTCATGATCAGGAAAAGAGCCTTGACATCATTTTCAAAGAATTACTACAGGAAAATTGCCCTGATATTCTAGAAGCAGAGGGCAAAATAGAAATGGAGAGAATCCACCGATCCCCCCAGAGAAAGAGATCCCAAAAAACCAACCCCTAGGAATATTATAGCTAAGTTCCAGAACTCCCAAGTCAAAGAAAAATATTACAAGCAGCCAGAAGGACACAGTTCAAATATTGTGGCGCTGCAGTCAGGATCACACAGGACTTAGCAGCAACTACATTGGAAGCTTGTAGGGCTTGGAATACAATATACTGGAAAGCAAAAGAGCTTAGAATGCAGCCAAGAATGAACTACCCAGCAAGGCTGAATGTCCTCTTCCAGGGAAAAAGATGGACTTTCAATGAACCAGGGGAATTTCAAATGTTCCTTTTGGAATGGCCAGAGCTGAACAGAAGGTTTGATCTTCAGATACAGGACTCAGGTGAAGCATGGAGACTGGAGGAGAGGAGGGAAATATGAAGTGACTTAATGAGGATGAATTGCATGTATTCCTGCATGGATAAATGACACTGATAATACTCATATGAACCTTCTCAGTTAATAGAGCAGGTAGAGAGAGCTTTTATAGTTGAAGCACAGGAGAAAGCTGAATTCAAAGATAAAATATGGTGTAAAAATGGAATCAATAGAAAAAGAAGGGAAATGGAATGGGAGAAATAAAAAGGAGAGGGGGAATAGTCCAAGATATTTCATATAAGTTTTTTTTTTATTACAATGAGCTATTGCAATGATATGGAAGGGGGGAGGCAAGTGGGAATGAGGGAAACTTTGCTCTCATCAGAGGTGACTAGTAGTGGCAATAGCATATATACTCAATGGGGTATAGACATCTGGAGTAAGAAGGAGGGGGGAGCAGGGGGAAGGGGTGGGGATGTGAATAAAGGAGGAGAGGATGAACCATGGGGGGAGAGTGGCCAGATATAACACATTTTCTTTCTTACTTCATGCAAGGGGCTGGGATTGGAAGGCCTGCCCAGGACCACAGGGCCAGGTGGATTCTGGGCCTAAGGGGTGGTATGGGGGCTCAGGGCTTCTTGGCCCCAGGACTAGGGATCTGTCTGCTGAGCCAGTCAATGTCCCTACAGCAGAGTCAGAGTGAAAGGAGAGAGAAAATAGAGTACATGGTAGTGGAGAAATAAGAAAGGAGGGAGTTGTGATCAGCAGTGTCAAAGGTGGAAAAATATGGAAGTAACTTCTGTGATGGACTTATCATAAAGAATGAGATCCACCCATGACAGAGTTGTTGGTGTTGGAACAAAAACTCAAGCACATTTTTTTTTATTATTATTTGGGGGACGGTGCAGGGCAAGTGGGGCTGGATAGCCTGCCTGGGGCCATATAGCAGGGTGATCTTTGGGTGTCTGGGGCCGGATTTGGACCCAGGTGCTCCTGGCTCAAGGGCCAATGCTCTGTCTGCCACCCAGCCACCCCTACTATCATTACTATTTTATTTTGGGTCTTTTTTTTTCTTCTTTTTGGTTTTTGCAGGGCAGTGGGGATCGGGTGGCTTGCAAGTCACACGGCTGGGTGATAGTTGGGTTTACGATGCTGGATATGGGCTCAGGTGCTCATGGCTCCAGGGCTGGTGCTTTGTCCATTGCGCCACCTGGCCATACCTACAATTATTACTATTATTATTTTTTAATTTTAATTTTTTTTCTCTCCCCTTTACTTTTTTCGCCCAAGCAAGTCTATCTATATTCATGGGGGAGAAGGGGTATTTTGTTTACTTGTAAACAAGAATATTTTATTAATGTAAAAAAACATTTGTACAAAATGGGAATAAAAAAATAAATTAAAAACAAATAAAAAAATAAAAACAAAAAGTTAACTTTCACAACTATTCTCTTAAGTCTAGTTTACATGTAGATTTAGTGAATAGACAGAATAATAAGAGTTTATCATTTAGTAGCAATAATTGAGAGTAAGACAAATTTTTATAGAAATAAATAATCATAGGATTATAAGACTTTTTTAAAGGCTAACTTCCCATTTCTAGCAGTTGGAGAAAAGGGGGTTGATTAAAGGCTAAATTTCTCTTTCCAGTCTTATGGATAAGTTTCCCCTGACTCTTTTCTCCCTTGAGCTAGAGGTTAGTTATAAATTGAACAGTATAATATTTTAAGGTTCCTTTCTGGCAGTTGGAGAACAGGGAGTCCAGAGTAGCTGCTAACTTACCCACTACAAGCTACTCCTTCTCAGTCTTAGTTCCCTTTTTCCTGAACTACAGGCCTCTTAAATCTTTTTAATTGCAAAATGCTACAAAAGCAAGCAGAGATTCTAAAGACAATCTTACTTTGACAGACAGATTGATAGAACCAGGTCCTCAAATATTCAGAAGTCTATCTCAGATTTGTTTCCTATTTCAGATAATTAATTTTAACAATGTACATATGTGTGTGTATATATATGTATATATACATCCACATATGTGTGTGTATGTATATATATATACATATATAATATATATATATATATATATATGTATAATACACAAATATAACTAAATGACAACTAAGTCCAATACAAGGAAAAAATGAGTTGGAGAATACATTTCAAAGGTTAAAATGCTATTTTAAATCAGGAATATTTCTGAGATCAGGGGGGTGGGGTATTTCCATATGGAACAGTTGCCTGAACTTGCTTAAATTTTTCTAATACTTTAATGGCCCATAATTTTGTTGCTGTGGGTATTCCATATACTAAACTCTCTACACCCAGGATATAGTCTTCTTGAGTTGTTGTGATGAAAAATTTCTTCAACCTGTAACTAAATGGTAATGATACACTGAGCTCAGTCCTCAGATAACAAGTCACAATCAATGAATGACTAGAGTACACTGGGTGGTGCAGAATTGGGTATAGAACCTGGAGTCAGGAAGCCCTGAGTTCAAATGTAGCCTTAGATACTGTGTTAACTTGAAAAAATTATTTAATGTCTATCTGCCTCAGTTTCTTCAATTATAAAATAAACTTACTTTGCAGGGGTTTTGTGAGGGTGAAATGAGATAATATTTGTAGAGCCCTTGGCACAGTGCCACATACATATTAGATTTTCATAAATGCTTATTCTCTATAAGTGCTCCTATATTAAAAAAAAAAGTCCTGTAGAATTATTTCTTAACTGACATAACCTTTGAAAACTCCATGCCGTTCAAAGAACTGGAAATTGAGGGGAATGCTCTTTAGCTGGAGAAGGGCGAACAAGTTATATTGATGATGGAATACTATGCTATCAAAAAGGACTAGCAGGATGCTTTCAGAAAAACCTGGAAAATTTATATGAACTGATGTGTTGTAAAGAGAGTAGTACCAGAAGAACAGTGTACCCAATTATAGCAATATTGTACACCAAACAACTATTATCAGGAATACAGTGATCCATACTAATTCTGAAGGATTTATGATGGAAAATGCCATCCACCTCCAAGGAAAGAACTGGTGGAGTTTGAATATAGATCAAAGCAAACTATTTTTTAAAACTTTAAAAATTTTTTATTGTATTTTTTATAATGTGAACAATATGGAAGAAGTATGGTTTCCATGACTGTACATCTATAACCTATATCAAATTGCTTGCTTTTTCAATAAGGAGAAGGGGGAAAGAAGGAGAGTGAAAAAGAATTTGGTACTCAAAATTGTAAAAAAAAATTGTTTTTTAGTGAAACTATAAAAAAATAAAATATTAAAAAAGCAAAACTCCATGCCACATTGAAGTAATAGAACTTCTGAAGTAACAGTGGCTAAGATACTTGTGAAATGCTATTTTGCCATTTTTAAAGGGCTATAACTGCAAAATCTATTAGTTAAAGAATTCTAACTTGTCTTAATTAAGTGCAAAAACTCTGAATTTCCTGGCTGTTCTTCCCTGCCAGTTATGGCAAGTTATTCTCTTATCAAACTGGGCTTAAGGAAGAACAGCAAGCATATTTGTTCATTTGAGTCCTATTTATAAAGCTACCATGAAACATAATCATTTGTTAGCTTAAGACAAACCCCTCCCCCAGAGCATGATTATAACAGTCATGAGACCATACTGAGAAGATCTAATTTTTTCCTAAGAAATATAAGACCCATGAGATTCAAATGCTTACATGCACACAAGCACACACACTAAAATTACTCATTTTAGCTTATATTAGTAAATTAAGGAGATCTTAGTTAAAACAGATGATCACAATTCATTCATTCAATCACTTCTGAAAAATATATACTACATGTAGAGTGTTATGCTGAATGCTGACAGAAATAAAAGAGATACATAGCACCTAACTCATAGTTAACTCACATAGCTTTGAATACACCTAATTATATTACTGGGCAGTTGGATAGTTGTGGATAGAGTGCTGGACCTGGAGCAAGTCACTATAAGTTCCTCATCTGTAAAATGAGTTGGAGAATAAATGGCAAATCATTCAACTCTCTTTGCCAAGAAAACCCAATGAGTCATGAAGAATTGACACAATTGAAGAACAGAACTCACAGTCCTTGACCTAAGTATGGCATAGGGGATGTGACACATATACAAATATATAATATCATTTGATAAACATAATGTGGAAAGAAACAGTTGCTAATCATATCCTCCCCTACTTCTGAAGACTCATTATATTAATGATGAATTTAATACAAACACTCAACCAACTTAGCTCAGTGCAGCTCAGAACTCAGCCCAAGGGATCCATCAGCCTCAGTATCCCCAGTAACAGGGATGGCAGGGGTGTCCAACATCCTTCAAAATTCATCTCCAGCAGAAAATTCTTCCCTGATAATAATGGTAATAATGAAGTAGTAATGCAAGCTGTTGTTTACAATTCTTTAGCTCTTTCCAATTTTACAGAGCAATTTCCTTACCGCTGATCTGAGAAATAGGGAGTAAACAGTATTATCCCCATTTAACAGATGAGAAAATGAAGACAGAGATTAAAAACACATGGTTATATGAAGAGGCCATGGATACATGTCTGGGCTTTGGGAATAGTATTTTAATTATTCTCTTCCTTCAAGTTCCATAAACAATTTGAAGCAGCAAAGCCTTTGGATGAAGAAACAAAGACATTCAAGTAAACAAAAACTGAAAAAAAAAAAGAATCAAGTCAACCCACCTGCCATTGTCAGGTATCCCATAAATCTAAATGGTTCTTCAAATGTACTGTTATACATATTATTGAAAGGTCAAATTACTTACCAGTTGTTGCTCTAAGGGTGGAACTGAATCATGATGACCATAAATTATTCCAGGATTGTACTGACTGAAAAGGACTGGATAAAACACCTTTTTCCCTACAAATAAAAAAACAAACATTTTCTTAAATTAACTTGTGCATTAGGTGATGGGGGTCAGTCCAAGAGCATGCATGGAAATGAGTTCAACTTCTCACTCTACCTCTGGCATCACAGGTAGTTCAGCCTGGAAGAACTGGGAATCTGGGTGGAGGAAGTACTTGGTCCCTTGATCTTTTTAACAGTGACAGGGGATCAGACATTGTCAAAGACTGGTCAATGAGAGCTGAGAGAGTTGCCCATTTAGTAAGATTTTAAAGGAACAATAACTCCCTCTGTGGCTAGCTTTCTCCTTGCTTGCCAAACATTTTGAAGCTAAGATCTCAGGGGCTAGAGTTAGGTTTGGGTTAGGAATCAATTCCTTTTTAACTGTTACTAACAAATTACTGCAAGAAATTTGTTTTGAGTTTAGTTTTAAAGGATCTGATCCATATAGATTAACAATTTTTTTTAACATGACCTTGACAGAGATAGTAAAACATAAAGAAAATGAATTTTATTATTTTATTATTCTATTAGTAGAAATTTTACAGATTCAAGTCCATTGGAGTGGTCAGAAAGTCTGGTGTTGGGAAGCCCTTGTTGCTCAGTGGCCAGCTAGATGGTTCTAGACCTAGATTTAGGAAGAACTGAGCTCAAACTTGGCCTTAGACACTTAATAGTTATGTAACCCTAGGCAAGACACTTAATCTCTGCCTCAGTTTCCTCATTTGTAGAATGGGGATAATTATAACACCTACCTCCCAGGATGGTTATGAAAATTGAATGGGATAATTTTAAAGCATTTAGCACAGTACTTAACATGTAGTAAATGCTATATAACTGTTATTATTATTATTATTATTATTAATTATATTATCTTTGGCATCTTGCTGCCACTGTTATCATAAGGACAAAGGGACCGATAATGTTATGTTTCAGCATTTCATAGCATAAGTCCCTCAAGTCTGAGTCACATGTACCATTCACCTATGCTCCATGGAACTATAGGCTCTTCCCCATATATATTCAGTGGGCTGTGCTTCTATAGAATCTCCACTACAAGAGGTTAATCATGCACCTTGGGAAGCCATACCTGGCTGTGTGTTCAGCCTACATGTGTTGAGGAATTCTGAGGTAAAGTAGATATCAACATCACAGAAAAAGAGGAGGACGTTGCTTCCTTTCCAAACTCGGGCACCAACATCGAGCCCCTTGCCTCTTGAGAACTCACCACCCAGTTGGATAAATGTAAAATTTCTGAAGTTGGCAGCCCTATAGGAATACACAAAATGATTTGAGAATGAAAATGAAAAAATTGGATCCAATCACCATCCTTCTTGGATGAAGAGTAAAACTTCTAGAAAAGGAGAATGTGAGTCCTGGGGAAAAGATGGCAGGGAACAATGTCATTCAGTGATAATTTACTGGAACTTAATATGTGTGTGTGTGTGTGTGTGTGTGTGTGTGTGTGTGTATATATATATATATATATATATATATATATATATATATATATTTATATATAATAACCATAGTGTAACTGGAAGTCACTGGATTTACAAAGCAAGGAGATAACTAGTCAGTATAAATGCTGTTAACAAGTCATTTTATGAATTAGAGTTAGAAAAACCAGAAGCAAGGAGACCAAATAAGGGAATGTGCCTAGAGTACAGTTTTGGTTATGAGGATCTAGAATTAGTTGGTGGCTGTATGAATTTTAAAAAATGGGACAGATGTGGGAAATATTGTGGAGGTGCCATAGTAAGAAAATGACCTTAAGATTGTATACTGGGGGTGGCCAGGTGGCACAGTGGATAGAGCACTGGCCCTGGAGTCAGGATTACCTGGGTTCAAATCTGACCTCAGACACTTAATAATTACCTAGCTGTGTGCCTTTGGCAAGACACTTAACACCATTTCCTTGCAAAAAAAAAAAAACAAACTTAAAAAAAAAAGATTGTGTACTAAATAAATGGAAGCTTGGTGATGTCTATGATAGAAACAAGGATATCTGAAAGAGGTATGAATTTGGGGGGGGTAGGTTTGAATAATGAATTCTGGTTTTTTTGGATATGATGAGTATGAAATTGTTTAATGTATTTTTCTTTTAGGTTTTTGCAAGGCAAATGGGATTAAGTAGCTTGCCCAAGGCCATACAGCTAGGTAATTATTAAGTGTCTGAGACCAGATTTGAACCCAGGTACTCCTGACTCCAGGGCCAGTGCTTTATCCACTGTGCCACCTGGCCACCCCTAATATATTTTTTAAGGGAAAGAATCATATAACTTGATGCCATCTATTTATATCAAATGATCAATATGATATTTTTGTATGAATTTCTACTTGTTTTGTTAACTAAAAATGGCATGTCTTATACCAATTATTCTTAACATGATTGTGTCAAAGGTATATTTCAAATACAGGTCATTTCCCCATATGGACATCAAATATTCTAATACTCTCATTTTACTTGGGACTATTTTGTATTTTTGTATGACATTAAAAAGTCAAGAATATCACATTAAGGTAATCTATTAGTCAATACAGTTAGGTGGTGCAATGGATAGAACACTGATCTTAGAATCAGGAAGATTTATTTTCATGAGTTCAAATTTAGCTTATTAATAGGAAAGTCACTTAATTCTGTTTTGTCTCAGTATCCTTATTTGTAAAATGAGCTGGAGAAGGAAATGGTAAGCCACTTCAGTATCTTTGCCAAGAATATCCCAAAATGGGATAACAAAGAATCAGATAAGATTAAAACAACTGAATATTAGCAACAGGAAATGTAAATATGATAGTGTCAATAGCAGTAGTATAACCATGATTTCATTGATATAAGAAAGCTTCCTCTACTGATTTAGAATGGCAACTTCTGCAATTTATAATTTGAGCAAGCTATCTGAGACAAAGCTTAAGTAACTTGTTTAGTATCACATAATCAATATAAGACAGCCAAGACTTTAATCCATGTCTTTTTTTTTTAGATTTTTGCAAGGCAATGGGATTAAGTGACTTGCCCAAGGTCACACAGCTGGGTAATTATTAGGTGTCTGAGGCCAGATTTGAACTCAGGTCCTCCTGACTCCAGGACCAGTACTCTATCCACTTTGCCATCTAGCTGCCCCCTCTGCACCACCTAGCTGCCCCCTTAATCCATGTCTTCTTGACTCCAAGAGGTGGGCTGGAGTTAGGTCAACTTTGAGCTAATATTAAATTTTTCAGTATGAGCATTTATACCTTAAAAATTAACAAATACTACAAATCATACTTGATTTTTTTATTTTGCTAATTGCCTAAATTAATAAAAGGGATGTAGAAAATGTTAGCAAAATAGATTAAACTTAAAAGTATGTCGCACATTTTTGGAGAGTATATTGTTAAACATTTACTATTACACCATTGGCTGCATCTTAACGTCTTCTACTTGGTCACTCCTTATTTTTACGAACAAAATGCAATCCAATTAAAAAACTACATGGTCTTTTGACGCTCCCAGAACCCCCCAAATGAAAAATGTGTATATGTGTGTGTGTGTGTGTGTGTGTGTGTGTAACACACACACATACAAATATGATGGTTTGAAATAGACAAAATAAACATGTCAAGAGAAAAAATGAACTGGGAAAAATTTTGGTAGAAGGTCTTAAAATATCTGGATATTTATATTGATAACCAATGGAGCAAACTGCAGGGAGCCAGGATATGTCATAATATAGGGAGATTATTATCTTCTGTGTCACACTGTTTATTTCAATGAATCTGAATATAAAGTCCAAAATGCCTGTCAGGTCTGTTCATACATATTTAATGTATTGACTAAGGAAATTGCTTAAAATCTCCTTCTTTGAATGCTGATTTTTAATTCCCTTCTCTTCTGAAATATTTCTAGAGGATGTAGACTCTTCCATTTCATGGAGTCATTTTTAGGAAAAATATGATGACATTCCAAAAACCATTGGGTTTTTTGTTTGTTTGTTTGTTTGTTTTAATTTTTGCAAGGGAATGAGGTTAAGTGGCTTGCCCAAGGCCACACAGCTAGGTAATTATTAAGTGTCTGAGACCGGATTTGAACCCCAGGTACCTTTGACTCCAGGGCTGGTGCTCTATCCACTGCGCCACCTAGCAGCCCTCAAAAACCATTGTTTTAAGAAGACACTCCTTCTTGCTAACCGTCTTGCTCTTCTTAGCAATGCAAAAGCAAAATTGACAAAGATTTGTCCCTATAAATCATGAAGTTGTTGTTTTATTAATATAGTAATATGGCACTTCATACAATTAGCCTGGACAACTGTAGATTTCTCTTTTAAAACTAAATAGGGGCCAATACTGTACCCAATGCATTGTCATAAACCTTTACAATACCTGGTACCAAAACTATTGCTAAAATTTTCCTAAAAGTCTATGAAGAATTTCAATTCATTTGCCAGTTTTGAATATTGGTATTAAGAATATTTTTTCCCTTAGGTAGGAAACAGGAAGAACAGGGTTTGACTTAATTTTTAGTTAGGGATAATAAAGGATCCTTAAGTTATAAATGAAGTAAGAGTGTTGTATATAGGTCATCAGAAATTTCCAAACCTGATTTAGTCTCACTATTCATTCAGAGATGTACATTATCTTCCTCATTAAAAAAAGAACTGAAGTTTTACTATTGATCTCATCAGGAAGTTCCATAAAACTTTGCCTCTTATTTCATGCTAAAATACTTTTAACTTTTAAAAATTAAATGATCCTTAGGGTAGGCTGAATGCCTCATTCTCTCTTCTGCCCCCCCCATACACACAAAGAAAAAAAATTATATAGAGTATTTCCACTTTGATGCTCTGAATGTTTTGTCAGTTCAAATGCAGATGTTCCTAAAACTTCAACTCATCATCTTTCCCTACCTCTAGCAGTAAAGGAAAAAAAAAATAAGTAGGAGAGGTGAGAACTCCTTTCCCAATTTTGCTATTTCCATCAAAGTGTTATAAAGGAGATTTCTGTAGAGTAGTTAAGGAGTGCTTAAACTTTTTTTTCTCCTTCATGGATTTCTCTGACAAGCTTGAGAAGCCTATGGACTCCCTCCTCAGATAGTTTTTAGCTCCTAGTTAGTTCAATCATTATTTTTGTTTAATGACTGGGGTTCCTAAGGTTTCTAGCTGAACTCCACAGTAATAGGAAACATAGTAAATTTCCTTTTTGTTTGCTTTATTTCTTCACATGCCCCCATTTTTATTTAATAAGATAACAAGAATAAGGCAGATACATATATGTGAATGATAGATACAGCATTCAAATCAGGGCTTAGTGTAGAGATGGATGACAAGAGTATATTTGTGAATAAGCTGAAGATAAGGGAGAGTAGCCATGGGAGATTCATGCTGGACCATTCAGAGTCAGTATAGCCACAGTAGCTTCTAAAATTGAGTTAGAAAAGAAATAAATCTTGTTATTCTGTCAAGAACCAGGGCAAATGGATATACTCAGAGTATCAGAGAAAATGGAATATAAGCTAATTAGAATTCATCACATCCAAGCTCAACACCCTTACTACCTTTTCATTCTCTTTGTGATCATAGCTTGGAGAAAAAATATTTAAGGAGACACAACTGGGAAGATTATTCTATCTTTGGCAGGAACAAACAAATCAATCTCCACAAGAGAGTGCTGATGAGATCCCCAGTGCAGGAGTAAATCAATCACTCAACAAGTATTTACTAGTACATACTCTGTGCCAGTCAAAGGGGATGCAAAAGTAACAATCCTTGTCCTGTAGCAGGGAGAGACACTAGCTAACTAATTAGTTAAAATGTAATTTTACTGGAGCCACTGGCAATGGGAAAGAATAAGAAAAAGCATAATATAAGTGTTGCCTGAGATTAGTCTTGAGGGAGATTTGTAGGTTCTAAGAGAGCAACATGAGGAAATAGGTAGTCCCCCATTCTAGACATGGAGGTCAGACAGTACAAAGGAGGGGAGAGGATGACATGGAATGACACAGATGATAAATGTAAGAAGACCAGTTTGGCTGGACAGTAAGAAGCAAGAAGCAGAGCGATGTATAGGACTTGAAAAGTAAGGGGCTTGGGACTTCCAGGGAGGAGAAAAGATAGTAACATGAAGCTAACATGTTCCTGGAGCTTTTCTCTACAAAAAATAAATGAAGTCTCTATATTGACATTCAAACTACAGATCCTACCAAGAAAAAGAAAAGATTCAAAGAAGTTTTCAGCAGAAGACATCACAGAGGATCATCAGTGAAGGCCTGTATCTTTGGGGGGAAGAGGGAAGTAAAAGTACAGGAAGCAGGAGAGCTGGAAAGCCAACAGTAGTTTTTTAGCCATAGAGCAATCTAGATTCTAACAGTTTGATAACAGCAGAGGTCCTGGCAAGGCAACAGGGAGAGTCCCAATTCAAAGTCTGAACCCTAGTAACACTGGGGCAGAAGATATGACTGAGTTGGGAACAAACCACTGCTAAGTCAGAACTGGGAAGAAACAAACCTCTGCAAAGGCAAGGCCTGATCTGCATAGGCAACATCTTGACCAACACCAAAGCAGGGATCAGAGCCCAGCCCCAGCAAAATAAAAACTATACCCCAGGAACAGAGCTAAAACAACAAAGATGAGCAAAAAAGCTAAAAGAATGTTTACTATAGAAAACTACTTTACAGACAAGGTGAAAACAATACAATGTATAAAGAAGAAATCAGGGAAAAATCACTCACAGGGGAAGTATCAAAACAGTCTATAGATTGAACTCAAATACAAAAGCTCATCAAAGAGTTTAAAAAACAATTTAAAAAACCAAAGAAAAGAGAAAAATTAAAAATTGACAAATGGAAAAAAGAAATGAGAGTCTTGCAGGAAAATTACGAAAAACTGACCAAAGAATTCAACACTTTTAAAAGGGAAACACAAAAGATAACTGATGAAAATAAAACCCCCAAAATTAGAATTGAACAAATAGAAACCAATGAATCTATGAGACTACACGATTCCATAAAACAAAAAAAATTGAAGAAAATGTAAAGTACCTTACAGGGAAAACAAATGACCTGGAAAATAGGTCCGGAAGAGATAATCTACAAATCATCAGACTACCAGAAAGCCTAGATCAAAAAAAAAAATCATGCAGGAAATTATAAGAGAAAACTGTTCAAATCTCTTAGAACAAGAAAACAATATAACCATTGAAAGAATACACACAATTCCTCCAGAAAGAGACCCTAGGAGAAAAACTCCAAGGGTTATTATGGCCAAATTACATAACTCTCAAATAAAGGAGAGAAAATTACAAGCAGAAAAAGAAAATAATTCAAATACAGAGGAAACACAATCAGACTCACATAAGACCTATTATTAGCCTCAACAATGAAGGACTGCAAGAACTGGAATACCATATATTGGAGACAAAATGACCTGGGATTACACTCCAGAATGTACCACCCTGAAAAATTCAGCATATTCTGTCAGGGAAACAGATGGATGCTCAACAACCAGAACTGAACAATCCACCAAATACACACTCAAGAGTTGCATACAAAGGTAAATGAAAAGGAGAAGAAAAAGATGAAACAAAACAAAACAAATATTGGTCAAGACCATCAAATTGTATACAACCCTAAAAGGGAAGTTATAACATGTTTAATTCCTGAGAACTTAACTTCTCTCAGGATAATTAAAAGGTTAAATATAATTGAAGAGATTAAACATAAACCAAAGATCTCATAAATAAACTGGAATTGGTTTTATGAAAAAAGCCAATAAAATAGACAAGCCTTTGCTTAATCTAATTTAATAAAAGAAAGATTACCAAATTATTGATATCAAAAAGGAAAAGGGTCAACTAACCACGAATGGGGAGGAAATTAAAGAGATAATTAGAAGTTACTTTGCTGAACTGTATGCCAATACATTGGATAAGCTGAGTGAAATGGATGAATATCTACAAAATACAAACTTCCTAGAATTAACAGAAGAGGAAATAAATTACTTGAATAACCCCATTTCAGAAAAAGAAATTGAAGAAACTATCAATAAACTCTCGAAGAAAAGATCTCCAGGTCCAGATGGATTTACAAATAAATTCTACCAAGATTTAAGGAACAATTAACTCCTATTATACATAAACTATTTAAAAAATAGGAGAAGAATGAGTTATGCCAAACTCCTTTTATGACACCAAGATGGTGCTGATATCTAAATTAGGAAGAACCAAAACAGACAAAGAAAATTATAGATCAATCTCTCTAATGAATATTGATGCAAAAATCTTAAATAAAATTTTGGCAATAAGGCTAGAACAAGTTATTACCAGGATACTACACCATGATCAGGTAGGATTTATACCAGGTAGGCAAGGGTAATTCAATATTAGGAAAACACTCAATATAAATGAACATATCAATAACAAAACCAACAGAAATTATATGATCATATCAATAGATGCTGAAAAAGCCTTTGAAAAATACAACATCATTCCCATTAAAAACAGTAGAAAGGGGGGTGGCTAGATGGCACAGTGGATAGAGCACCAGCCCTGGAGTCAGGAGTACCTGAGTTCAAATCTGACCTCAGACACCTAATAATTACCTAGCTGTGTGGCCTTGGGCAAGCCACTTAACCCCATTTGCCTTGAAAAATCCTAAAAAAAAAAAAAAGCAGAAAGTTTAGGAAAAATGGAGTTTCCCTAAAAATAATAAATAGTATCTATCAAACCATCAACAAATATTATATATAAAATGGGAATAAATTAAGAGTATTTTCAATAAAATCAGGGGTGAAACAAGGATGCCCATTATAACCATTACTATTTAATACAGTATTATTGTATTATAACATTAGAAATGCTAGCTGTAGCAATAAGAGAAGAAAAAGAAATTGAAGGAATCAGAATTGGAAATGAGGAAGCAAAGCTTTCACTCTTTGCAGATGATATAATGGTATACTTAGAGAACCTGAGAAAATCATCTCAAAAACTCCTTGAAACAATTAACAAATTCAGTAAAGTAGCAGAATATAAAATAAATCCACATAAATTATCAGCATTTCTATATATGAACAACAAAACCAAGTGTAAGAGAAAGAAAAATTCCATTTAAAGTAACTATAGAAAACATTAAATAATGTTAAATTTAATAAATTAAATGTCCCAAGACAAAAAGTATATGAACACAAATATAAAGCACTTCTCAAAGAAATAAAAAAAATTATAAAAATAAAATATAATAAAAATGACAATTCTACTCAAATTAAATTACTTATTCAGTACCATGTCAAACAAAATATTAAATAACTATTTTACCAAGCTAGAAAAAATAATAGCAAAATTCATCTGGAGCAAAAAAAAGGTCAAAAATAGCAAAGGAACTTATGAAAAACATGTAAAGGAAGGTAGCTTAGCTTTACCAGATCTAAAACAATACTATAAAATGGCAGTCATCAGAATTGTGTGGTACTGGTTAAGAAATAGAATAATGGATCAGTGGATTAGATAGGTTCAAAAGAAACTGCAGTAAATGACAATAGCAAGCTACTGTTTGACAAAGATATTAGCTTTCAGGATAAGAACTCACTTTTTTGACAAAAATAGTTAGGAAAAAGTGGAAAATATATATGGCAAACACTAAGCATAGACCCACATTTCGTTCCCTATACCAAAATAAGGTAAAAATGGGTACATGATTTAGACATAAAGGGCAACACCATGGATAAATTAATAGACTATGAAATACTCCATCTATCAGATAGATGGAAAGGGGATAAATTTATGTACAAACAAGAATTAGAGTACATTATAAATTGCAAAATGAATGATTTTGACTATATTAACTTGAAAAGGTTTTGCACTAATAAAATCAATGCTGCCAAAATTAAAAGGAAAGCAGAAAGCTGGGAAACAATCTTCACAACTAGGAGTTCTGATAAAGGTCTCATTTCTAAAATATGTGGAGTAACAAATCAAATTTACAAGATTTCAAGTCATTCCCCAATTGACAAATGGTCAAAGGTTATAGAAAGACAGCTTTCAAATGAAGAAATTAGAGCTATATGTAATCATATGAAAAAATGCTCCAAATCATTATTGATTAGAGAAATGCAAATTAAAACAACTATGGGGTATGACCTCACACATATCACATTGGCCAAGATGAGAAAAAGGGAAATTGAACAATGTTGGAGAGATTGTGGGAGAATTGGGACATGATGCATTGCTGGTGGAGTTGTGAATGGATCCAACCTTTCTGGAGAACAATATGGAACTATGCTTAAAGAGCAATAAAACTGATGCTCATTCTGTTTGACTCAGAAATTCCAATTCTAGGCCTATATCCAGAAGAAATCATAAAAAAATAGGAAAATTCCCACATATTCCAAAATATTCATAGCTGCCCTTTTCTAGTGGCATAGAATTGGAAATTGAGGGGATGCCCATCAGTTGGGGAATGGCTAAACAAATTATGGTACATGAATACTATGAAATTTTATTGTTCTATAAGAAACCATAAATGGTCAGACTCTAGAGAATCATGGAATGAGTTACAGCTGAGAAAAGGGAGAACCATGTACATACAAGATAATTAACCTTGATGGAAGCAGTTCCTCTCAGCAGTTCAGAGAGCTAGGAAAATTGTATCCAGCTATGGACAATGTTATCCCCATCCAGAGGAAGAAAAATAAAACAAAACATAACAATATAAAACCACCCTTCAGAATCTTATGAACACGTTATAAAAATTATCTCTTTTCCTAATCCTAATTCCTCATACTAAAAATGTCTAATCTGTAAACATGTTTATTAAAATATGTATTCTCAATGCTAACTTAACTGCTGCTGAGGGGAGGGGTGTGGGAAGGGAGAGTGGAAGGAAATTTTGTAACTTAAAAATAGACATGTGCATATGGATGAAAATAAATAAATAAATGAAATTTTTAAAAAGAGTAAAGGGCTTTAAAATGTTGTAGAATTTGATGAGAATGAGAATGTCAGGCCTGTTCTTTAGTTAAGATCATGAGATTTAGAGTAGGATAGGGTCAACTAGAGCAGAACTTTTTTGCAAATGAGAAAACTGAGGTTTTGAGACTCCAAGATCACACACTTTATAAGTAGAAGAGGCAGGATTCAAATCCAGGCCTTATAATGCTACACTTCATATTTTTTTCCCATAAAACCATTCTGGGGTTTATGAGGTGTTGATTTATAATGGAAAAAATCATGGTGGATAATGGAGAGAAGCATCCTAACCCCATTATATTGCTGAGCAAGAAAATTAAACTCACTTATATTTAAGCTCCCTTCTTAGTCAGAAGGGAGATAAAAGATATTGTAGCTCAGACTTCAAGCATGGTACCTCCTAGGAAGAGACTGGCAAAAAGTTGCAGAACAACTCTTTAGAATTTTTCTTTAGAATCACTCCGTGGAAGTATCCACTTGAATTCTCAAAGTTTAGAACTTCTGATGCTTTTCTTTATTCTTATATGTCTTAACATATAACTGCCACCACCATCATCCTATCCCTAAACCAACTACATACACATCACCTTGCTATGCCTAAAGCACTTAGGTCTGACTTGCATGTATACATGCATGTCAACCTTGGTCTTTCTCACTAAGTAATACCGCAGAACAGATCTGCTTATTGGTGAGTTTGACTTGATACCAAGCAACACTTGGGAACACGTTATTAGAGCAATCATTTGAGAGCACTTAGAATGGGAAGTAATAATCATGAAAAAACTAAAATCAGCAATAGTTTCATCATGAATAAATGATAACAGATAAACTTCATTTTTGACAGGGTTATTAGATTGATGCACAGATATAGTTTCTTGGGTCTTGTCAAGACATTTCAAATATCCTTCATGATATTCATGTGAACAAGATAGACACAGGCTGCTTGGTAGTACAGTTGGTGGATTCAAAACTTACCATATGATCAGACATAAAGATTAAGGATGAATGGCACTGTTCAGCTTCACTTAACATTTAATATTTCAATTACATATTTAACTTAATGTTATATTAATAACATATAATACAAATTAACTTAAAAAATCTTACTGAATGCTGTATACAATACACTCTCCTACAAAGCAGACAAAGGGGTTTGGGTAGTTCAGAAAGGTTAGAAAGAGATACAAATGAGAAAACAGTTCTTTCTTTAATTTTAGGAGGAATTAGAAAAGCACATCAATGACTACACAGGAGACAAAAGAAGGCATGGGTCATGATATAAGTATCAGACAAGGGTATCAAAATTGACTTTGCTAGGGGACTGCAAACTCTGGCAGGTCTTACTTTGAGAATGACTGCAGAATCAGGCTGTGTGCCTAATGTGTGAGAACCACTTTTACTAAGCTCAGAGAAACTCATCACCAAAAGGGCAATCACCTGGTGATGATTTTTCTGTCCACAGAAACTCAAAAGATGGTCAAATGTAGACTGATGAACACTTTCAGGGATGGTAGAGTAAGGTTTCCTATGACCCTTTTCTATTCAATGTTGCCATCAATAACTCAAATCAAGGCATAGATGGTATATCTATGTATTTTACTGAAAACATAAACAAGAGAAACATAAGTAACATCCAGGATGACAGAATCAATATTTAAAAAAAAAAAGCAAAGCACTGAGACAAGCTACAGTGGGTTAACTCTCATAAGAAGTTTAATTGAGATAATTATAAAGTCTTATGCTTGGATTAAAAAAAGTCACAGCTTCCAGTTTTACTGCCAAGACAGCAGAGCAGGCACTGTGCTAAAGTCTCTTGGCTTTCCCTCATATATAATATGAAACAAACCTCTTAACAGAAATTTGATTAAGAAGACCCAGAAAAAGAAGCTAGGATAAGAACATCTATGAACAAGGTCTGTTTTACTGAGGACATAAACATAAGAAACATAAGTAATATCCAGGATGACAGAATCAATATTCCCCCCCAAAAATTGAGGTAAACTACAATGGGTTAAATCTCATAAAATGAAGTTTAATTGAGTTAATTATAAAGTTCTATGCTTGGATTAAAACAAAAGTCACAACTTCCAGTTTTCCATCCAAGATGGCAGAGCAGGCACTGTGCTACTGGCTTTCCCTCATTTATAATATGAAACAAACCTCTTAACAGAAATTCAATGGACAAAACCCAGAAAAAGAAGCTAGGAGAAGAGCCTTTATAAACAAGGTCTGTTTCCAGGGATTGTGAGTGAGCTGGGCCAGAGAGCAGAGAGACAGTGGGGGCTGGGTGAGACCAGGACTAACCTAAGATCAGCAGAAGCTTTGACTGTGGGAGCGGTGGTCTGGGGAGCTCCAGCTCCAATGGGGCTGGAGAGTAAGTTCTGGTGCAGAGAGGTGCAGAGTGGGGCTGGACATCGATCCACTGGGCTCCGCTATTCTGGAGGACTACAGACTCCATACTTTCATTTCAGCAGAGTCCTCTTCCCAGAACAAACATAGTAACAGCCCCATCCCTCCCCTCCCCACCCCCCAGGCATCAGAGCTCCCTTAGCTGAATAGGTAGATTAATTACCTCACCCCAGGGTCCAGCCCACATTGTTCAAGGATAACAGTATCACAGCACCACCCACCCCCCTCCAGGCCTCTGGAGAGGGCCTCAAATCAAGATCACAGATACTCCAGAGAAAGCAACCAGCACCCCCTACTGGCTAGCCCACTTGGAGTTACTAAGCCAAGTGAGCAAAGCATTTAGGGATCTCGACACCAAACCTCTGTGAACTAGCCCCTCCCCAACACAAGACCTTAGCAAAATGAAGAAAGGCCAGCAGAAAGGGAGTCCACAGAAAACTACCTAGAAGGCAAAGACCGTAGCTCAGAGAAATCTAGAACTTCTGAGGAAGATATGATTTGGTCTCCAACCCAGGAAAAACTTCCTTGAAGAAATCAGGAAGGAGTTTAAAAATCAATTGGGAAATTTGGAAAAAGAAACCCAAGAGAAAATTAACACCTTGCAATAAGAAAACAAATCCTTGGAAAATACAACTGGACAAAGGCAAAAAGAAAATAATTCTCTAAAACCCTCAATTAGTCAAATGTAAAAAGAAAATAATTCTCTCAAAACCTCAAATGGACAAATGGAAAAATCCAAAAACAGAACTGACCAATTGGAAAAGAAATTGCAAAAGGTAAATGAAGAAAACTCTTCTCTTTAAAAAAAAAGACTTCATGGGGCAGCTGGGTTGCGTAGTTGATAGAGCACCAGCCCTGGAGTCAGGAGTACCTGAGTTCAAATCCAGCCTCAGACACTTAATAATTACCTAGCTGTGTGGCCTTGGGCAAGTCACTTAACCCCATTGCCTTGCAAAAAAACCCAAAGAGATAAGGAAGGAAACTATGTCCTCCTAAAAGGTACCATAGACAATGAGGCAATTTCAATACTAAATATGTATGCACCAAGTGGCATAGCATCTAAATTCTTAGAGAAGAAGTTGAATGAGCTGCAGGAAGAAATAGATAGCAAAACTCTATTAGTGGGAGACCTCAACCTCCCACTCTTAGATTTAGATAAATCTAATCATAAAATAAACAAAAAGGAAGTTAAGAAGGTAAATAGATTGTTAGAAAACCTAGGCATGATAAACCTTTAGAGAAAATTGAATGGGGATAGAAAGGAATATACTTTTTTTCTACAGTACAGAGCACTTACACAAAAATTGACCATGTATTAGGATATTTAAAAAATTAATAAATCAAATGCAGAAAGGCAGAAATAGTGAATATATCCTTTCAGATCATAATGCAATAAAAATCACATGCAATAATGGTCCAGGGAGAGATACATCAAAAACTAATTGAAAACTAAATAACCTCATTTTAAAGAATGCATGGATCAAACAACAAATTATAGAAAGAATTAATGATTTCATCCTAAATAATGACAATAGCAAAATAACATACCAAAACTTATGGGATACTGCCAATGTAGTTGTCAGGGAATATATATTATATTTTTAAATGCTTACATGAATAAATTGGAGAAAGAGGAAATCAACGAACTAAACATACAACTAAAAAAATAAGAGAAAGAACAAATTAAAAACCCCCAATTAAATATCAAATTAGAAAACCTAAAAATTAAAGGAGAAATTAATAAAATTGAAATCCAGGAAAAACTATTGAATTAATAAAAAAAACAAGGGGTTGGTTTTATGAAAAAAAAATAAAATTGATAAAAACCGCTGATTAATTTCATTAAAAAAAGAAAGAAGAAAATCAAATTGCTAGTAGCTATCATAAATGAAAAAGGTGAACTCACCACCAATGAGGAGGAACTAAAGTAATAATTTGGAATTATTTTGTCCAACTGTATGCCAATAAATTTGATAAAAATGGATGAATATTTACAAAAATATAAGTTGCCCAGGTTAAATGAAAATGAAATTAAATACTTAAATAACCCTATCTTAGAAAAATAAATTCAACAAGTCATTATTGAACCCCCTAAGAAAAAATCTCCAGGGCCAGATGAATTCACAAGTGCATTCTATCAAACATTTAAGGAACAATTGGTTCCAATTCTATATTAACTCTGGCAAAATAGGTGAGGACAGAACTCTGCCTAACTCTCTCTATGACACCAATATGGTGCTGATACCTAAACCAGGAAGAGTCAAAAGAGAAAGAAAATTATATACCTATCTCCCTGATGAATATAGATGCAAAAATCTTAAATAAAATCTTAGTAAACAATTACAGCAAAGTTATCACTAGGATAATACAGTATGATCAAGTAGGATTTATCCTAGGAATGCAGGGTTGGTTCAATATTAGGAAAACTCTTAGTATAATTAATTACATCAATAACAAACCCATCAGAAAGTATATGATTATATCAATGGATGCTGGAAAAGCCTTTGAGAAAATACAGTACTCATTCCTACTTAAAAAAAATACTAGAGAGCATAGGAATAAATGGATTGTTCCTTAGAATAGTAAGCAGTATCTATCTGAAATCATCAACAAGCGTTATATGCAATGGGGATAGGTTAGAGGCATTCCCAATAAGATCAGGGGTGAAACAACAGTGTCTGTTATCACGACTACTATTCAATATTGTATTAGAAATGTTAGCTTCAGCAAAAAGAGAAGAAAAAGAAACTGAAGGATTTAGAATTGGGAAGGAAGGGACAAAATTCTCACTCTTTGCAGATGATGAGATGGTACACCTAGAGAATCCCCAAAAGTAATTTAAAAAACTACTAGAAACAATTAGCAACTTTAGCAAAGTTGCAGGATATAAAATAAATCCTCATAAATCCTCAACATTTCTATATATGACTAGCAAGATACAGTAGAAAGAGCTAAAAAAAGAAATCCCAATCAAAGTAACTTCAGACAATATAAAATACCTGCCAAGGCAGACTCAGAAATTTTTGAAAACAATTACAAAACACTTCTCACACAAATAAAATCAGATTTAAATAACCGGGCAAATCTCAACTGCTCATGGACTAATAGAATATATATATAATATATAAAAATATATATAATATATAATAATATATAATATAATATATAATATATATAATATATAAACTAATATAATAATATAATAAAAATGACAATTACACCAAAATTAAAATTCCAAACAATTACTTTAATGAGTTAGAAAAAATTGTAACTAAATTCA
The DNA here is from genome assembly GCF_037893015.1 of Macrotis lagotis. Lineage (NCBI taxonomy): Eukaryota > Metazoa > Chordata > Mammalia > Peramelemorphia > Peramelidae > Macrotis > Macrotis lagotis. Next base: position 146,427,343 of record NC_133658.1, on the reverse strand, counting down.
TATGGAGAAATAAAAAATCAAGAATTTCCAGGGATTTAATGAAAAAAGTACAAACAAAGGTGGTTTAGCCCTGCCAGATCTAAAATTATATTATAAAGCATCAGTCATCAAAACTGTCTGGTACTGGCTAAGAAATAGAGTGGTGGATCAATGGAATAGACTAGGTGCAAAAGAGATAGCAGGAAATGATTATAGTCATTTTCTGTTTGATGAAGAGTCCAGCTTTGGGGATTAAAAACTCTCTCTTCAATAAAAACTATTGGGAAAATTGGAAGTTGGTATGGCAGAAACACCTCACACCTTTACCAAGATAAGATCCAAATGGATACAGGATTTAGACATAAAAAAACAATATCATAAGCAAACTAGGAGATCCGGGATTAGTCTACCTGTCAAACCTATGGAAAGGGAAGCAGTTTAATGATCAAGGAAGAGATGGAGATAATTAAAAACAAACTAGATAATTTTGATTACATTAAATTAAAAAGTTTTTGCACAGACAAAACCACTTTAACCAAGATCAAAAGAAATGTAGTAAATTGGCAAACAATTTTTACAACTAGTATTCCTGACAAAGGACTCATTTCTAAAATATATAGAGAACTAAATCAAATTTATAAAAAAAAAAACCCAAGTCATTCCCTAATTGACAAATGGTCAAAGGATATGCAGAGACAATTTACAGATGAGGAAATCAAAGTGATCCATGGTCATATGAAAAATTGCTCTAAATCATTACTTATTAGAGAAATGAAAATTAAAGCATCTCTGAAGTACCACCTCATACCTCTCAGTCTGGTCAATATGTCCAGAAAGGACAATGATCAATGTTGGAAGGAATGTGGGAAATTTGGGTCACTAATACATTGTTGGTCGAGCTGTGAACTCATCCAACATTTCTGGAGAGTAATTTGGAATTATGCCCAAAAGGCAATAAAAATGCGCATACCTTTTGATCCAGCAATACCACTACTGGGCCCATACCCTGATGAGATCATGAAAAAAGGTAAAAACATCTCTTGAACAAAAAATATTCATAACAGCTGTTTGTGGTGGCAAAGAATTAGAAATTGAGTAAATGTCCATCAATTGGGGAATGGCTGAACAAATTGTGGTATATGAATGTTATAGAACACTATTGTTCTATTAGAAACCAGGAGAGATGAGAATTCGGAGAAACCTGGAAGGATTTTCATGAAGTGATACTGAGCAATATGAGCAGAACCAGAAGAACATTGTACACCAAAACAGCAACATGGGGGTGCTGATCAAACTTAATGGACTTGCTCATTCCATCAGTGCAACAATCAGGGACAATTTTGGGGTATCTGCAATGGAGAATACCATCTGTATCTTGAGAAAGAATTGTGGAGTTTGAGCAAAGCCCAAGACTATGATCTTTAATTTAAAAAAAAACTATTATCTTATTATGTAATTTTGCTATTTGTTTTATTTTTTTCTTAAGGATATGATTTCTCTCTCTCAACACATTCAATTTAGATCAATGAAAACAAAGACTAACAGACTGCCTTCTGTGGAGGTGGGGAAAGGAAAGTGAGATTGGGGGAAAATTGTAAAACTCAAAAATAAATAAATAAATTATTTTTAAAAAGTCACAACAGCAGAAGGGGATTACTCCAACATAGAGTCCTAGATTTTGAATGAAGGAAACTTTAGGAGTCCAAATGGACAACCCTCATTTTATGGATAAGGAAACTGAGGTCAAGAGAGATTAGGTGACAACCAATATCAAATCGATATAAAGAGGTTAGGTGACTTAACCAATATCAAATCAATAAAAGACATCTGAACCCATGTCTTAAGTTCAAATCCATCACACTTTAAACTATTAATATATAGCTTCCATTTGAAAAAGTTCTAGGTTTGGTTTGGTTTTGTTGTTTTGTTTTAATGAATTATAAATTTAACATGACAAATGAGTGATATGACATACTAGTCAAAAAGGCTAATATGGTTTATTTGAGATTTTTTGGTTTGAACTTGTGAATGAATTCATCAAGGGGTAACAACTCTCTTGTTATAGAAACTCCCACCACAAAAGCAGATCAGAAACTTCTTTTAATTATAAAGACTTAGAGTGTTCTCAGGGACACTAAGGGGTTTGTCTTTTGAAACTCATCTCTTCCCAACTTCAAGATCTGTGCTCTATACACTGCACCAGACTTCCTCTCTTAATGTGATCTTCAGCTACTACTGTAAAAGAAATAGTGTATTCAGTATGAGAGGCAATGGTTCTGCATAACTCTGCCCTGATCATAACACATCTAAAATATTATGTTCTATTTCATTTGCCCCATGTGAAATGTTATGCTCTCTGCTAGAAGCCACATGTAAAAGATTATGCTTTATTCTAGAGGCCCCATGTAAAAGCTTATACTCTATTCTGGAAGCCACATATAAAAATGGACATTGGCAACCAAGGGTACATTCAGATGAAGGATAACAGGATGATGAAGTCAACTGGAATGATAGCCTACTAGAATCATTTCTATTTGAAGGACTCTCGTGTGGAAGAGAATGAGCCTTATTTTGCAGAGCTAGGGCCAGAGGACAGACATTACAATGATATGATCCAATATAAGGAAAATGGGTCCCATCCAAGATTGGAATTTTCAGCTTTGAGTTCCCTTCCTCTCTCAGAGGTGTTTAAGTAGAAGTATTAAGGTCTCTTTACCAGAATACTATAATGGGATTCCCGTTCAGGTACAGGTTGAACTAAAAGATCTTGGAGAAACTTCTTCCAAGTCTGAGAGATCTTGATTCTTTCCTCCATTTTACAGATAAGGAAACTGAGTTTCAGAAAAGAGAAATAACTTTTCATTTTCACAAAGCTAAGTAGCAAAAGTGGGACTCAGATTCAGTATGCTATCTATCAAATGTGCTGCTTTTTCAATTATGAACAAACAAGAAATTTTGATATTTCAGTGACTGAAGAGAGATCATTTTCAGCTGGATCATCAGGGAAGGCTTTATGGAAGGGGTAGCATTTGAGCTGAGTTTTGAAGGATGAATAGGATTTTGATATGCAAATATTGAATGTAAGTATTTTAGCTAGAGACAGTGACAAGAAACCACGCATGGGAAGACATCCCTGACATATCTCTCTCTACTATGTGAACTCATACTCTTGTCCCTCTCTTTCTATATTATCTTGCTTAGTGAATTCAACAGTTCCCAGGGGTTCAATCAATATCTCCATGCAGATGATGCTCAAATCTAATTATCAAACCCTAACTTCTTTCCTGCTAGTGTCTCATGTCATTTCAACTGGTTTCAAAGGCATCTTAAACTCAACATATATAAAACAGAATTTATTAGCTACCCTGACAAACTTTCTTTCTAACTCTTCTGTTATTGGCTAGGGCTTTTATCTCCTTCTCAGTCTCCTCACTAACACTCACTACACATAGCTAATTTGTTGTCAAGTCTTGTTATTTTTACCTTCAGTATAGCTCTCCTCTTTTCTCTACTCATAGAGCTATCAATGGTGCAGGCTCTCATTCCCTCATTCCTAGATTCATTCCTATTGCGAATATGCTACTTGTTGGTCTCCCTGACTCATCTGTTCCCACTCCAAATCATCCCACACTTAATTGCCAAAGGAATCTTCCTAAAGGACAGGACTGACAATACCACCTGCTACCCTTTACTCAATAAATTTCAGTGGTTCTTTGTTACTTCCAAGATCAAAATATAAAATATTTCTTTAACTTTTAAAACCCTTCACAATTTGGTCCCTTCCTATATTTCCATTCTTGTTATACTTTAATGCCCTTCTCTATTTTTTCACACTATGCCATTTTTGCTGTTCCTCAAAAACAACATTCCATCATCTGACTCGTTGTCTTTTCATTGATTATCCCTCCCCTCCACCATCTGCCTTCCCTGGTTTACTTCATGACTCAGTCAAAATTTCATCTGCCCAATCCTGCCATCCTCACTTGTGCCTTCTCTCAGAGAAAAACCTCCCATTTAAACTGTATATGAATTGTATGAAAATAGTTGTTTCCAAAGTGTCTGCAATTAGAATGTAAAATCCTTGAGATCAAGGAGCATGCTTTTGCCTTTCCTTATATTCCTAGAACTTAGCACAGTATCTGACAGATGTTTAATAAATGTTTAATGATGATGATGATGATGATGATGAAAAACTGGTGCCTAAAGAGTTAGCAGTATATAGTATATGCCATCCCTGTTATCCTAAAATTGTGCTGAAGATTCTTTTAATGACCATACAAAGGATAAAGTAACATCCTATTGCATTCAACCACAAAAAGTTGGTATTTGATCCACTGAGAAATACAATGTAGAACATTATAAATAAAAGAATAATAGCAAGATAATTTTTATCAGGGTCATTTTTGTCTAAATCCCAGCAAAAAAGAGACTAAGAATAATGAGAGCAATAATAATAATCATTAATCATTTTTAATAGGAACCCTGCTTAACAACCCTAACTCTAATTTTATTAAATAGATAGGGAATTTAAATGATGTGGAAGCATTCCTACCATTCTCTTTACTGTTGGAGCTATCCCAAAGACACTTTTAGTGATGCTATAGTTGATGAGCTTACATCTCAGTACTCTTATTCAGCTATGAAAAAAGAATGCTTTTAGCCCATCTATACACGTCCACAGAATATAAATATAAAGGTATAATAGCATGATAGTGGCATGTACAGGGTGAGAAAAATGGTGAGAAAAATGAGAATTATAATTGTAGAGGAATACAATTCCAAAAATGTTTATTCAGTACCTGTTACGTTCAGGCTTTTGTGTTAGATATACAGAAGTAATACACAATACAGACCCTACTTTTAAAAAGCATATAAATTAAAGTGGGTGTAGAGTTTCTTTTCTTTTGGCTAAGATCGAGGATTCTGCACATGACCACAAATAATAATGATACATGGCAGAATGCAAGAAATATGGAGGGAGATTTGGACAAAGTGCTATGAGAAAGGACAGAAAGGAGAGGTCAAGTAAGACTTCATGAAGCAAATGGCAGTAGATTTTATTTGGGATATTGCAGATAATTGAACCTGCCAACTATGAGCTCACACGAAGACTTGTCATGATACAAAAGCTATAGAAAATAACACTTGATGACTTTTCTTTAAATTAGGGAAAATTATAAAAAAATTAATAATAATAATAATAATAATCATGATAAAGTTGGCTAACATTTATATAGCACCTACCTATGTTCCAAATACTGTGCCAAACACTTTATATAAACATTATCTCATTTGCTCTTTATAACAACCCTAGGAAGTAGATGCCATTTTTTACTCCCACTTTACAGCTGTGGAAACTGAGGCAGAGAGTGATTAAAAAATTTGCCCAGGGTCACATAGCTAGCATCTGATGCCACATTTGAACACAGGTCTTCCTAACTCTAGACTCAGTTTGAGTACTTCAAAACTTCACTTTTAAGATCATTAGGGAAACTATGAGGTAGTAGAGGGAAAAAATGTGATAGGAATTACTGTTTGGGAGGGTATGTCCTATTTCCTGGTTCGACCTGTGATCCCAGGGTAGGAACCATTAGGGATGAAAATCAGGTGCAGGGAAGTTAATTTGGGTTATTGCCCATAATGATCCTAGTTCTATATATACTAATTATCTCACACCATTAGGTGCTTAATAAGTATTTTGGGCATGGGTGATGATGTTAATGATTTTGATGATGAAGAGAAGGTCTAAAAAGATGGTGTTCCTGTCCATTCTATTCCCAAAGAAGTAGAAGAGGATGTATTCAAAATGCAACTGCTATATCCAGTATCCAGATAACAGTCCTAATTTGGTGTTAATAATATAATCTTATACATTTTCAATAGATTTCAGTGTTTTTCACAACTGCCCTTAGAGGTATGGAGGTAGATCAAAAATTATTCATCCCCATTTTACAGATGAAGAAAATGAGGTTTAAAGTGGTAAACTCTAAGGACATATGTATAAGAAGTGTTAGAACCAGAATTCAAATCTGTGGTCCTAGGTATTCAAGTCTTCTGATGTTTCTCTTAAATTACATTGTCTCTAAGTCAATGACTCAGACACAAAGGAATCTTATCCCCTCTTTCTAAAAAAAAAATAGTCAAGGTTAGGTAGTAACAAGGCTAGTAACTTGGGATATCCATATGCCCTTAATAGAGTCCCATTTTCCTTTATGAAAAGGACCTCTATTCAAGTGGTCATTGTGTCTTATAATCTCTCACTTGCCTGGGGAAAGATTAACTGTTTCATTTTTCATGAATTTTATCTCAGATAAGATTCCCAGCACAAGTTGATTCTATTCCTCAACTAAACTAAAAGAGACCATTCCTAGAGTAAGTCTTTTTTTTGCCAGTTTTGCTCTTGGATAAAGATGGGAACTTCCTGTGATATTTGTTAACCAAAGCACTTCAAAAAATTAAAAAAAGGCATGAAATAATGATAATCAATGTGACCCAGGAGGAGCTAACCATGAAATTCTTGCTCCCACTGGAGTAGCATACTCTTCACCAGCAACAGCAGCATCCTCTCTTATCTGTGTTTCAGATTCACACAGATCAGGGCCTAGAAAATGATGCTTTCTTTCTTTCTTTTTTTTTCTTTTTTGGTTTTTGCAAGACAATGGGGTTAAGTGGCTTCCCTAAGGCCACAGGGCTAGGTAATTATTAAGTGTCTGAGGCTGAATTTGAACTCAGGTACTCCTAACTCCAGGGACAGTGCTCTATCCACTGCGCTACCTAGCCACCCCAAAATAATGCTTTCTTTAAAGTCCAGGTCTGGACAAAGACAAATTATTAATGGAGTGAGGCTGATAAGTAATCTCATAGACTCCATGTTTTTTGTTTCCTACAATACCATCATCTAGGACAGCTAGATGATTCAGTGAACAGACTGCCAGGTCTGAAATCAGGAAGACTTAACTTCCCAAGTTCAAATCAGGCCTCATATACTTAGTAGCTGTGTGATCTTGGACAAGTCACTTTTAACCCTGTTTGCTTCAGTTTCCTTCTCTGCAAAATGTGCTGGAGAAAGAAATGGCAAACTACTCTAATATCTTTGTCAAGAAAACCTAAAAGGAGGGGCAGCTAGGTGGCGCAGTGGATAGAGCACTGTCCCTGGAGTCAGGAGTACCTGAGTTCAAATCCAGCCTCAGACACTTAAAAATTACCTAGTTGTGTGGCCTTGGGCAAGTCACTTAACCCCATTTGCCTTGCAAAAACCTAAAAAAAAAGCAAACCCTAAAAGGGATCACAAAGATATGACTAAAAGGACTGAAGAAACAATACCATTATTCTAAGAAGAAATTCTCATTTGTAGCATGCTTTAGGAGGAAAAAAACCACCAATGTCCTAAATTTGGGTTCTATAGCATAAACTCTTAGAAAATAAAAATCAGGTGTAGGGAAGTTAATCTGTGTTATTGCCTAAAATGATGCACTGAAATATAAAGTTCTGTTGAAGTAATTAGAGTAAACACCTGGGAAGGGAGACAGTGAATGACATGGCCTGCCAGTCACAAAAATGGATTTTCTGTGTATATGAAAAGCAAAGGCTTTTACTAAACTGGAATCATTTGACCATACAAATAATTCACAATTTAGTGCTTTCCAAATAATACTAACATCAGGAGGTCCAAGTTCAAAGCTCACAATATACTACCATTTACATTCCTCTGAAGAGGCAAGTCATGCTATACAGAGCTGATAGTCTCTACACTTTCCACAAAGGACAGGCATCAGAAAGAGGAAGAAAAAATGAGAATAATAATAGCTAGTAAATTACATAGAACTTTCAAGATGTATAAAACGCTTTCTGAATTTTATTTTCATGTTGATTTTACAACTCACAGCAACTCTAAGAAGTATAGTATTATTATCCCCATTTTACAAATGAGGAAACTGAAGCAGGAAGAAGTTAAGTAATTTGCCCAGGGTCACACAATTAGAAAGTATCCGAGGCTGGATTTGAATTCAGTTTTTTTCCTGACTTCAGGTCTAGTGCTTCTAGTCCATTTGCTGCCTAACATAAGAAGATAAAAAAACATTATATAAGTTTGTCCATAAACAGTATAATCAAAGAATGACTGACACATGGATAGATCATTCACAAGCATTGACATCATCATCAATAAGCATTTACTGTTGTCAACAACTTATAAATTTGTGCTCAGCCTCCATAGATATTGTCCTTGTCAATCTAATATATTGATCTGAATATAAGCCATAATCTCTTTGTATTTGTATTTTATAAAACTCAAATGTGGTCTACAACTGGTGCTATCTTTTAGGGGATAGTCAAATACATAGTTCTTCAGTGTACTTAATGTCTGAGTTGTTTTGATTTTCCCCCAAAGATATTTAATTCAACAAACATCAAGTCTCTCTCATATATGTGCAGGGGAATATTTTAGACACAGAGTAAGAATGGAAGGATATCTATAAAGCTTAGAGCTCATTTAATTTTAATTGCTTATATACAAGGTAACCTATATTGGGACCAATAAGAGTAATTGAGGTTCTATGGAAGAGTAGTGTTGGAAGAGATTTAGAGATTATCTAGTCCAAAAAGTCAAACACACACACACACACACACACACACACACACACACACAAAACCAATAGTATAAGGTGTGTATATAAATGTATATTATACACACATACAACACTGTGTGTATAATATACATTTATATACACACATATACATATGTTGTTGTTTAGAAATTTTCTAGTGATGTCTGACTCTTTGTGACCCTATTTGAGGTTTTCTTGGCAGAGATATTGGAACAGTTTGCCATTTCCTTTTCCAGCTCATTTTATAGATGAGGAAACAGAGGCAGACAGAGGCTTACCCAGGGTCACATGCCTAGTAAGTGTTTGAGGTCGGATTTGAATTCAATGTTAGATGAGTTTTCCTGGGTCCAGGCCTTACACTCCATCTACTTTGCCACCTAGTTCGTACATACACACACACAATATATTTTGCGATGTTTTATTAAATATAAAATGTATTATACATAATATTTGACATTTAATCTATTACATTGTATTATATTATATTGTTATATTATACTACAATGTATTATATGTGTTATATTATAATGCATTATATAATTGGCACCAAATGAGTGAAATAGACAGTGAGTATGGTAAATACACAAAGTGGGGACAATAAGAGGGAGGACTTTAAAAATGAATAAAATTTAGCTAAGCAACGTGTGACTAATTCTGGGGTCTGGGAATGAAAATAGGGATAGTGACAATGCAAGAGCTAGACTTTCTTTAATAATGCTTCCCAGAGTGAGTCCACCAGTTAGGTTGTAGTTGAGGTTACATAAAGGACTTGGGTTTTAAAAACTTTTTTTAAGCCAGAGAGCCCATGGCAGTCTCTTATAGGTTATTCAACCTGTGTCAGAATAACATTTTTAAATAATGGAAGGAAATCCTAAGTTTCTATCAGATTTTAGTGAGAAGAAAGAGGTAAGTTTTATCCTACCCAAGTTCACAGACCTTCTGAAATCTACCTACATGGGGTTGTGAGGAAGGTCAATGGACCCTGACTTTAGAATCCCTGATATAGAGGGTTAGGGAGATATTGCACAGTCCAGATGTGTGATCCTCCTCCTCTATACTAATTCACATTGTATGTTTTTTGCAATTTGTCTTGTATATCTTATCTATCTTTGTATTCTCCTCAGTGGCTAGGCTACAACTTTGCATTTAGTAGACACTCAATAAATTTTTGAAACTGAATTCATTTGAGATGAGGATGGGCCTAACAATTTTAGTTTTGTAATTTGTAGACAGATTGTATAGGATCTTGAATATGGACTAAGGAATATGGACTTGATCTCCAGTAAATCAAATTAAGGGCCTCCTATGTGCATAGAGTGATGCTGGGTGCTAAGGCTATGACAATACAAAATATAGACCCTGCCCATGTGGAGCCTATATCTCACTGAGGGAATGTAGGTAAATAAATAAATAAATGTGTGTGTACACACATACACTTTATATACATGTAACATATATGTATGTTTATCTGCCTATGCGTATATTTACATACATGTGTGTATTATATGTAGACATGCATGTATGTGCACATGGCTGTATATGAAATTTGAAGAAAAGAAAGAACACTAATAATTATGACAATCAGGGAAAGTTTCCAATAAAAGATGGTACATTATCTGAGTCCTGAAAGAAGCTAGGGATGGTGAAGGATAGAGTTGAGGAAGAAATACTTTCCAGGCATGGGAAAGTATTCTGGGCAAAGGCAGGAGGTAAACTATCAAGTTTGGAAAACAGTGATTCATTCAATTTGAAACACAGAATGCATAACATAAATATGGAAAAGTATATAGAGCAGAATTATATTGCAAAGGGCTTTGGATGACAAACTGAAAAATTTGTATTTTATCCTGGAGGCAATAGGGAATTGTTGAAGGTCCTTGAGAGAGAGTGTGACATGGTCAGAGTAGAACTTTGGGGAAGATTACTTTGGCAGATGTGAGGAGGATGAATTGAAAGTGGTGATGTTGGAATTTTTTTAAAAAAGGAGTTATATGTTATATATGCTGTGGAGGAAAAATCAATAGTTAATTGGGTACTGTGGTTGGACAGAGACATGATCTAAGTGGAGTTTTAGGATAATTAACCTAGGAGATGGGATGGAGGACTTTGTAGTATCTAGGACTAAGTTCCTTTTTATCAGAGAAAATTTCTGAAGGTAATGAATATGAAATATTTGGGATAAAAGAAATGTATTATTTGTTGGTTTAGAGAAGAGATAATTTAGGTATTAAATAATGGACTGGGGAAAGCATGAATTTTATCAAATGCTATAAAGTCAGTTATAACCAGCTATTCAGTTGTCTTCAAGTTGATATACTTCCTATCCAGGAGCCAAATCTGTATCTTTCATTTTAATGTCCATAGATGACAAAATAATTTACCCAAAGTACCATTGGCCCATCAGTGGTATAGCAGTAACAGTCACGGGTGCCCAAGAGATTTCTATGTGAAGGGAAGCTCTGTCTACCTGAGGCAGTCAGCACAGAAGTCAGAAGTAGAGATTAGCTAGGAATTTCCTGGTCACCCTCTGAGGCAATCAGTGAATCAAATGGCATTTTTAAAGTTAGTACTATATACTAAGTACATAAAGTACTACTATGTACCTCAAGGACCTTGTATTTTATCAGAGGAGATACACAACTATCATAAGGGTTGTTGTTGTTGAGTTACTATCAGGCTCTTTGTGACCTCATTTGGGATATTCTTGGCAGAGATACTGGAATGGTTTGTTACTTACTTTTAAAGTTCATTTTGGAGATGAGGAAACTGAAGCAAACAGGATAATCACTTGCTCGGGAACACATAGCTAGTTCATATTTGAACTCATTTGATATTTTGATTTGACCATTTGATAGTCTCATAGCACAGATTGGGAAAATAACTTTTTTGCTTTGTTTGACTGTACATATAACTGAGACAAAAATCTCTGTTATAAATATGTACAGATGGGGAGAAGAGAAGAGGAGAGAAGGTGTATTGTTATTTTTAAAAATTTTTTTTTAAAAAGGAAAATAAGACTATATTTTTCTGATCTAAGCTCATGGATCTCCTGAAATCTATTCACAGCCCTACACAGACTCCAGAATAAGAACTCCTGCTCAACAGCTCCATAACTAGTTTTGGAGAGTTATCAAAAGGCAAGGGGATACAGGAGGGAGAAGAGGTGAATCTTCATTCAAATAAAATAAACTGTATTTTTTTAAAAAAGGCCAATGTCTTGACTGCACATTACTATTTCCAAAGCCACTTTCCTTTATAGATTATGCTCATCCTTCCCCCATCCCCAGAAAGATTCTGTGGAATTAAGTAGGAGATTGGGTAGAGAAGAGCTGGAAAAGGTTAATAAAGGATAGGTTGTTAGTCATTCCTCTCACTGCCAATCTGACCCAGCAGCTAAAAAAGTTGAGCCCCCATTCACCTTCATTTCCAAGAAGTGAAGAAACATGGACTGTATTAGAGAACACTATGTTAAAGGGTGATTTAATTTGTATTTATTATACTGTTTGCAAGGTGATAAGGAACTTAGAAATGATGGTCTTGTTCTCCACCAAGGCAGACTGATTACCCAGTGCCCTTCAGGATGGTCTGACTGGTGGTTATTCAGCTTTTTCTGTAAACATTCAAAGAAGTCTTTGAATCGTTACTGAAAAGTTTTTCCCTTGATTCAGGAGTTAAAATGTGGTTCTTGGAGGGGTTCTGTGCCTTGCTCCTACTTTTGCCCCCTGGGGTAGAAAAAGAACTCCATTTCTCTTAGATCTGCTGTTTTGATAATCTGAAAGATTTTATGCTCCTGGGATTCTCCTAAGCCTCTTCCCCAGCCTAAAACCTTAGTTTCAAACTCTTCCTCACAATCCTGGTTGCTTTACTCTGCATAATAATAATAACAATAATAATAATAATAATAATAATAATTAGAATTAGAATTTATAAATTACTTTAAAGTTTGCAAAGTGCTTTACAAATATTTCATTTTATCCTCAAAAAATCTGGGTCCTGGGGTCTGCTATTGTTCCTATTTTACAAATAAGAAAATCTAGACAGGCTGTTGTTTACACATGGTCACACAGATAGTCTGAAGATAGATTTGGACTCAAGTCTTTCTGACTCCAGGTGTGGCATTCTCCAGGCTGTCAAATGGAATTTTCTATTATTCAGCTAAAGAGAAAGACCACATATAGCTTTAAGTATGATTTATGCATTTTAAATTTTGCAAAATATTTTACAAAGAATAGCTCATTTGATTATAAACAAAAAAAACAAAAACAAAAACAAAAAACAAACACTCTTTAAGGAAGAAGTAATAGCATCTCATTTTATGGAAGGCATATGAAAAATTAAATGACTTTCCCAGGATCTCATAGCACAGAAGCATTTGACTTGGGATAGAAACGCAGATCTTTCTTATTACAAAAACAATTCTCTATCCAACCTGCTGCCTGTAGATTAATAGATATATCTTTAGTATTTACACCTGTAAGCTTTTGTGGACCTGGCATTGTAAGTACTTAAATAGCTAGAACTCACTTATGGCTCCGGATACTATAGTAGAATAAGCCTTGGACCTAGAGGACTTTGGATTCTTTGACTTATTAGCTGTGAGACCACAGACAAGTCATTTCATTTCTCTGGACTTCAGTTTTCTCATCTTTAAAATGGACAGATAAACACTTTTGCTATTTTTCTTATAGGAACTATTGCTAGAAAAATGCTTTATAAAGTCTAAACATGACAGAATTGTGAGCAGAATTTCATTAAACAGTCTGACATTCAGATTAAGTGACAGAGCTTGAAACATAACCTAATTAAGAAAGAAAGAAAAAAAGAGGGAAGGAAGAAGTAAAAGGAAAATAGAAAGAGAGGGGAAAAAATGAAGAGACAAGAAGAGAAAGGAAAAGATGAAAAGATAGGAGGAAGGAAAGGAATAAGGAGAAAGAAAAAAGGAAGGAAGGGAATGAGGGTTGGAGGAGGAAGAAAAACAGGAAGGAAGAGGAAAAAGAGAGCCCCACCCTCAAGGAGCTTACATTCAAATAGGGAAGAGCAATACTCACATATTTGTATGTATATAAGAATATATGTCTATATAAACATATACATACTTATATATGTGTGTATGTGTGAATTTGTATAGATATAGTCAATAAGAACAAAAAAGTTAGATGGAATGAAGACTGGAGCCACAGTGCTAATGAGTGAAAATGACAATTAGGTTGGTCTAACTGACATGTTCTTTCCAAGAATTATAGGGTTGTATAGATTATGTTCTCAGAGCTAAAACTGGAAAATTAGAGGGGGATGGGAAAGAGTAAATTCAAAGTGGCATATGGCATGATTTTCACCTTACTACCTTTATGGAGAATTCAAAACACTAGGGGAGAAAGTTGTTGGGTTTCCCTGTGAAGTGAAAGTGGTGAATTCTTTATTTTCTCCCTGCTGACTTGCATGGCCCTTCCCACCCATAATAGCTCCTATGCTGTAGGTAGCACTTTTGTGCTGTAAACAGAGGTGAGATATTATAAGAAAATTAAAATGATCTGACTTATAAAAAGAATGAAGTCATGGACAAAGTGCATTATCTAAATAAATACAGCATCTATATGTGAGGTTTATCTGCAATTAGTCCATAGAACATTATATTAATTATAACATCTTTCCTCTTAGATTAGCCAAAAGGCCATCCTAAATATTTCAGAGCATTAGAAACCATTTATGATCATAAGCGTTTTAGAGCTGGAAGAGATTTTAGCAGTCACCTAGCCTAACCACTCACATTAAATAGATAAAGAAACTGAGGTTTAGAGAGGGTAAAAATGCATTTAGGTACCTACAGTAACAGGGGAACCAAAGATAGTATATTGCATAACTGAAATTTGAACCCAAATTTTCTGGCTCCCAATCTAGAGATCACCATATATGCTGCTTCTTTCAAATGTGATGTCCTGAACTCCAAGGAAAAAAAATGTGACTATCAGCTAACAAATTGTGCTATGAAATGCCTCTGAAAGCAGTATCACAGAGGAAGGACAGTGGGCAGATTCACAGAAATAGCAAAGAAAGTAAAGTAAATAAAGAGACCAATGGTGACCAGCCTAAGAATTCAAAGAGTGGGGAGGAAAAATCAATGAGCCACACACACCATTTATGCTTCATTGATTTTTGCTACTCATTGTTCCTCCTTGGTAGCTATGTTTATGTCCTCATTCTACTTTCTGCTACTAGGCAGATCTAAGAATCAGCACAGCAAGCACCTATGAGAACTCATCCCCCCATAAGCCTCAGAGCCTGCTGTGGAAACAGGGCATTTGCCCAAGGTTTGTCTACTAGCTCTGCTGCAATTTATCTAGAAACAAGATTGATAAACAGGGATACCTGAAGAACTCCCTATAGAGAGAGTTTTTAACAGAGTGAAGAAAAGCACCCAGCTAGGAATAGAGTGGCTTGATGTTGTAAGCACTGTGATATGGCCAAAAGAGCTAATAGGAGAGTGGATTACATTGAGAGAGAGAGAATAAGGAGATAACAGTCCTTGCCATACCTCATCTGGAGGTCATGTTTAGCTCTGGGTTTCATGGTTTTAAGAGAAAAATGATTAAGACAGGGGATATATTATGGATGTTAAGGGGATATGATATGGAAGATGATCCAGGAAAAGAGACAGAGGAAGAAAAGGTTAGAAGGGTATGAGGAGGGGCAGCTAGGTGGCATAGTAGATAAAGCACTGGCCTTGAAGTCAGGAGTACCTGGGTTCAAATCCGGTCTCAGACACTTAATAATTACCTAGCTGTGTGGCCTTGGGCAAGCCACTTAACCCTGTTTGCCTTGCAAAAAAAAAAAAACAAACCTAAAAAAAAAAAAGAAGGGTATGACATATGAGGAGAAAACAAAGAGGGTATCTAAGAGTACAAAGTAGTCAACATCAGATCACTAGAAGGAAGGGGGAGTGAGAAAAAAAGTCATTAGATTTGTCAATTAAGAGAACATTGGTAAATGAAGAAAGCTATTTCAGTAGAGTATGATACTGGGCACCAGATTGCAAAGAACAGCATGACTTTACCAAATGTTTTACTAAAAATCTAGATAGACTGTAAATACAGCATATCCTTGATCTACGAGTCTAACTTTTTTTTTGACTTGTTCAGTAAAATGGCAATCATGATTACAAGAGGAAGGATGGTAAAACATGTGACCCATATACTTACTAATAGACAATGGACCCAAAATGCATACTTTTATAGGCAGAGAGCTTAGTTTTATTTGATTGGGCATATTTGTTAAGAATTTTATTTTTTCTTTCTTCCAAAGGGACAGGTAAAAAAATAAGAAAGGAAAAGAAAAGAAGAAAAAAGAGTATCATTGAAGCATTTTTTGAAAATGCTTGGAAGAAAAAAAATGTAGTATGAGAAGGAAAACAAATAGGATAACTTTGGAAGTTATATATGAAATTTATTATATACTTAATAGGAAAAGCAATATGATCATAACAGAGACACAGTTTCATGAACAATCCTCTTTTTGTGTTATACATATATATATATGTATATATATATATATATATATATATATGCTCATTTAACTTGGTTTTTGTTAAATTTCAGAATAAAAAATGCTAATATGCTCAAGAATTTTGTCTGGGAATTTAATTGTTGAATGAGACATTTGCCTTCCTTAAGTTTTGCAGCGTCTCTGTCATTTAGCTTGTGTCTTTCAAATATTACTGATAGTTCAGCAACCACAGTTGTTATTTCTGTTATTTCAGAATTGTGTGATTTGAACATCACAGACATTTAGGCCCAGTAGATCAAGAGCAGGACTTCAAGTCAAGAAGATTTGAAATCAAATCTTGCCTTAGACAATTATGTGATTGTGGGCAAGTCACTTATCCTGAGTCTCAGTTTCCTTATCTGTAAAACAGAGTTAAATAAAAGCTTTTACCTTATTGAATTGTTGTAAGGAGCAACCAAAGTATTTTGGTTCTCAGAAAGCATTTTGTAAAACCTAAAATGTTATTTCTATAAATATTAGCCATCATTATTTAGAGTTGGAAGGAAACTAAAGATTATTAGTCCAGCCCTCTCCTTTTATTGATAAGGGAACTGAAGCCTGAGTGAATGAAAATCAATTGGCTGAAAAGAGAAGAGCCAAGATTTGAATACAGGTCTTTGGACACTAAGTCTAAACTAAGTCTAACACCCTTTTCACTATACCACCCCCTTCAAACTCTGCCTCTTCCATATCATTCTAAGTCATGGTCAAATGTATTTTTAGAGGAAGCTCTGTAGTTCAGTGTATAGAATGTTGGACCTAGAGTTAGGAAGACCTAGGTTCAAATGCAGCCTTAAACAATTCCAAGTCACTTCAGGTACATCTGCCTTAGTTTCCTCATCTATAAAATGGGGACAAGAATAGCATTTTATGTGTGGTTCACATAAAATAACAATGCAACATTTTGCTGTTCAGTTATTTTCAATCCTGTCCGGGTCATTGTGACCCAATTCAAGGTTTTCTTGGAAAAAATCCTAAAGTGGTTTCCTATTTCTTTTTCCAGTCATTTTACAGATGTGGAAATTGAGGCAAACACGGTTAAATGGCTTGCCTGGGTCACACAACTAACATGTATCTGAGGCCAAACATGAACTCAGGTTTTCCTGACTCCAGGCCTAGTGCTCTAGCTACTATGCCACCTTGAGGTCCTATAATTATTTTTATTATTATCTAATTATTACTGCTAATGAAAGCTGTTATTATTAGTAGGATTGATATAGTTAATTATTATTCCCAAGAGCCTTGGGGAGAAACTACTAAAGCAATGTTCCCTATCATTTAATCAGACTCTTCAAAGTCCTTTGGATTCTAACTAGGATAGATAATAGCAAGAAACAGCTAGATAAAGCAGTAAACTAGCCATGGAGTAAGGAAAATTTGAATTTAAATCTAGTCTCACATGTTTATTCCTTGTGTGACCCTAGGCAAGTCCCTTAATCTCCATCTGCCTTAGTTTCCTTTACTGTAAAATGGGGATAACAGCAATACCTACCTCCCAGGACTGTTGTAATATTTGTAAAATGACTGGCACTTTAATAATGTTTGTTTTCTTCCCTCCTTCTTTCCAGGACCTATACATACTTACCTTAACTCAGTGATTTAAAATTTCTTAGCATCAGTATAATACAACAGAAAGAACTCTGACTGTGAACTCCTAGAACCTATGGTCAAATCCTGCTTTGGCCACTTAGACTATTACCTGTGTGACATTAGCTGGGTCACTCAGTGTTTAATCTGTAAAATGAGAGGTTTGGACTAGTCTTTGCTGTTCCTTCCAGTGCTAGACCTATGGTCTTAATACAGCTAAAACTCATAATCCATTGTTATTTATTACAGAACCTACTAGGCAGCCCAGTGATACAGTGGATAGAGGGCTCATGTTGGAGTCAGAAAGATCTGAGTTCAAATCCAGCCTCAGATACTTCCTATCTGTGTATTCCTGGGTAAGTCACTTAACCCTGTTTGCCTCAGTTCTGCATATGGAAAATGGACTGGAGAAGGAAATGGCAAACCACTCTAGTATCTTTGCCAAGAAAAAGCCAAAAGACACCAGAGTCAGACATAACTGAACAACAGCAACATAATGTTCACTTTTATTAAAATTCCTTTTATTTCTTATGGCTGATCTGTTGACTACAACATAAAAACCATGACAGTTCAAGCTCTTGTTTAAAAGCTTTCCATCCTCTCAGTAGATTTAAGTTGGGATCCTCAGTCAACCCCTTTTGATTTCTCTTTTGTCTCAAAATGCATAATGAGTGAATGTCAAAGGATTGCATCCCTTTACTACGAAGGAAGGAGATCTGACTGGGTTCATCCCTCTTAACTTTTCTGTGACTGAGACAGAACTAATTACAGAGCTATGTTCTTTCTAATTCCCACTCTGTACATGCAAACCTCCAAAATCTTTAGTGCTAAAAAGAATGATTATATTCAGTCATGCAGAAGCCCAAAGAAACCTAAGCTTCCCAACCCAGCTGCTCCAGGGAGTTGATCACATCTGTCAAATGTGTCAACTCAACACAATTAGGACTGGAGTCAGACAGGGTGATCTCAGGGGGAAGAATGAGACAGAATCCTCCCTTCTCTACCCTCCCTCCTCCCCTCAAGATGCCAACCAGACTAAATCACATCCCTCCCCACACTGGGAAGGAAAGTCAAATCACATTGTAGTTTCTCCCTGTTGCCTGTAGTTTGGAGAGTGTGGTTCTCACAAAATACTCACTTGGAAGTATTTTCCAATATTCCTTTGACTTCACTCATTTGTTCCTTCCCAAAGTAAACCACAGTGAGGTGGACTCTTCCATCTTGTTGGATGCACATCTCCCTAGAAAACCAAACACAAATCAATCTCATAAATGACTGGAGTCTTCTTTTCAGAGCAGTTAGTTGATAAACAATTATAAGCTCTTACCGTGTGCTAGAACCTGAGATACAAAGAAAGGCAAAAAGACAGTCCCTGCCCTCGAGAAGCTCACATTCTAGTGGGAAATATAATCTATAAAAATAAATGTACAACAAGCCATCTACAGGATACACAGGGAATAACCAACTGAGGGAAGGCATTAGAAGTAGAGGATTTGAAAAAGGCTTCCAATAGAAGGCGGGGTGTAGAGAAAGCCAGGACTTGGCAATGGTCATCATACAATACTGATGTTACATTGTACAATGTTCTTCTAGTTTGGCTCACTTCACTTTGTACGAGTTCATTTAAGTCTTTCCAAGTTTTTCTGAAGTCATACTGCTTCTCATCTCTTATTAAACAATAAAATTCCATTACTTTCATATACCACAACTTGTCCAGTCATTCTCAAATTGATAGACATCCCTTTAATTTCCAATTCTTAGCCACCACAAAAAGAGCTGCTAGAAATATTTTTATCCTAATAGAGACAATAGGATGCAATGGAAGATATCCTGCTGCTTTTTAACTCCACCCCAAAGTCCTTCACATATATTGATTTGCAAATCTCAAAGTGGTACAGAATATGAATTATTTTGCATCTATTATTTCATTCTATTTTTCTCAAGTCATTTAAAATAATTTTGCATTAACTTATTTTACTTCTTTTAAGCTCCTCTATAATCTATTTATAGAGAGATACTTTAAGTGTTATTCCCACTTTAAAGATGATGAAAATGAGACTCAGGGAATTTAAGTGAATTGACCAAGACCATACAATTCAGAAATATGGAGGCGGGGAAGGGTTCAATCTGGGTCTTCCAGGTTCCAAGTTCCATGCTTATTCCAGTGTCACCTCTCTCACTTTTTCACAACTCTATGAAGGAGGGAAGTTTTAACTTTCATTTTATAGAGGAGGAAATTGAGGAACAGAAATTATGCAGTTTGTTTGAATTAGTGGAGGGGCCAAACTAGAATCTCAGACTCCTGATGCCTGTTATGTGCAAAACACAGTAGCTGGGAAGAGTGGTCTGGTAACTACAATGAACTGTATTTCTCTGCCCTGCAGGTTGAAATGTTAGCTTTTATTTTCACACAGTCCCAGAGAGGAATAGTGACTGTTTCCCTGAACTTTCTCCCAGCAGTCTGACCCAAGTGAAACCATAAAAATTAAGTTTGTCCCATATGCTCAGCTAGCAACCCTTTCCTTCTTGTCTGACACCCCTGCCAGATACTGAGTGACTCTCTTGTTGAACAGGGCTCCTCCCACAAGGAAGAATCCTTTCTTCCCTCCCCTTCAATGTCCCAAGCTTTCAATTTTCCTGGCCCTCCTCCAACCCAATCAAACTTTTCTCTCAGGTAACTTAATTCCCTGGCATTGCTGCTTACTGGCATATTACAGATGCAAAATTTGACAAAAGAATCTGTTCCAGTAATGCATAATATCTGACACCTGCCAGGTAATGAATCTCTGAGTAGGATCCTTCTGCAGACAACCCCTTCATCCCAAAAGAATGATTATTGGTAGGAAATGCTGGTCAGTCAAGGGACATGTTATTATTCATTATCATTATTCCAGTCAGCAAACTATCAATAACAGGTTTCTTGCCAGGTGATAAGAGATGGCAGTGAGAGGCAAGGCATCATGAAAGTGAGATCTAAGCCGACTCACTGAAGGATTTGGTAGGATGTGGAAAGGAGGAAAGGAGAGGACAGAGGTAAAACCAAGTAGATCTGAATGCAAAAGGAGTTTTTAGGGGGTGGCACTTAGTCTAGAAGGAACCCAGACATGATGATAGTGTCTTTAGGAAGTAGAGTGAGGACAGTGGAGGTAATTATTCTATTGAAAAGGCCCTTCAAACCTTGAGATTCATGGTTGCAGATGCTGCTGCCTAAATCTTTACCTACCGACAATACAATTTCCTTTAGATAAAAGGGTCCTTTGATGAACTTGCCAGGTAATGTTTTAACTTCCTTTGCTGGGATAGAAAAGAACATACATACAAAGAGAAGTACAGGGGGAATTGGACTTTTAAATTACATCTGCCAGCAGGAAAAAAATCCATCCCCAGATCCAGGGGAGGGTTCCCTACTGTGACTAAATAATAGGCATCTCACTTTTTCAGCAATGTCTTTGGTATGTTTCATGCTGACTTTTTTAATCTTTTCAAAGTACTTCCCAATTTCAGAAAATAAGCTACCAAGACTCTTCGATCCCTTTACTGTTCCCTGAGAGGATGTGGATTTCCCAAAAGATATTTCTGAAGTGGTAATAACTATAAGGTTCACTTACAGGAAGAGTTCTGGGTAAATCATGATTATGGTTAGTTATAAATATAACTAAAATTAAAACATCAATGGAAATATTCTGTTATAAGCAATGGAATGACTCAAAGAACAAGGGCAAATTTAGATGACATCAATAAATTTCATTTATTAAAAATATCATCTGATTGTCTTCAAAAGATTTCACACAGGGTTCCTCCCTATAGTTCTCACTGGGCTCCATTTTACTTTGAAAGATAAGGGTTAATGCCAGTCAAGTTAAGGAAGGGAATTCTCGGGCTTCTTGTATTGCAAAAAATACTGTCTGTCCTCAATCAATTAACCAGTCTTCCAGACTATCATCTCCTGTCAGAGGTGGGAAGGACCTCTAAATGAACAGGAATTCCCCTAGTAACACAACCAACAAGTAGCCACCCAGTCTCTAGTTGGAGATTTCCAGTAAAACGGAAATCATTACTTCCCTAGAAAGTTCTATTTTTGCAAAGCTTACATTTATTATTCTCCATTTCTACTCATTATTTCATTGGAGGTAACGAATGACTTGGTGAAAAAACTTTCTACAAATGTGGGTGTTCAACTGTTCTGAAGCTGACAAGTCTTCGAGATTTGCCTGGGAGTGCTGAGAGTGGATGGGATTTGTCTAGGATCACACAGCCAGGTCCTGTCCTGGGTTAGATTTGAATCAGCAAATTCATGACTCAGAAATAAGTACTCTGCCCACTGTGGTAGGTCCCTTCTGCAACACACACACTTTTGAATTGAAAACTCTCTCTGTATCTTTGTACTTGCTGTCTTTCATTTTGTCCTTGAAAGTCAAACAAATCCTGCATAATCTAGGTGATGATAATGATTTGAATATAGCAATCATGCCTTTCCTAAATCTTTTCATTTTTCTAGCTAAAGACCCCTCATCATGCTGGTCATAGACTCCATATGTGCTCCAGGCTGTCAATATCCTTCCTAAAATACAGCCTCCAGACAACATGCTGCAGATTTAATCTGTCCAAGGAAGAGGAGAGCAGAGCCATCACCATCCCCATTTTATACATTATTTTCCTATTAATGGTGAAGGAAAGGTATGGGAATGATTATTTATTAAGGACCTGGATCTTCTGGGGTTTTCTTTTGTCCTTCATTCTTGAAGAAGACCATGACAACAGGGAGGTGATGTCATGACAAACATACGAATTGGATTTGAGTGAAGGGTGCTATGCTAAGTCACCAGCCTCATTTTCTCCTCTGAGATTATCTGGATTCAATGACCAGATATGAAACACAACTGAAGATGGTCCTGGATGCAAAGCAGTAAGGGTTAAGTGACATGCCCAAGGACACAAAACTAGTGTCAACTTTCTGAGGTCAGATTTGAACTCAGGTTCTGTTGACTCCAGTGTTGGTGTCCTATCCACTGTACCACCTCACTGCCCTTCATTAAGGATTATGCTAACTATTTTACAAATATTATTATACTGATCTTCACCCTTTAAGGTAAATGCTATAATTGCCTCCACTTTACTGTTGAGGCAAATGGAGATTAAGTGACTTGCCCAAAGTCACAAAGTTCTAAGTGTGTTTGAGGCCACATTTGAACTCAGGTCTTTTTGACTGCCAGCCCAACACTCTCTACTGCTGTACCTAGTGGCCAAGCATATTGAGATCTTGAAATCTCTTAAAGTCTCAAGCACTTTTATCACACTGCTGATTCATATTCATCCAATGTCTACCCTGTTCCTTCCACCTCAGCTTTTGTCATCTGCGTTGTCATTGATTACGTCCATCTCTAATCTGCTCCTCCAGAGTCTAGGTCTTCAGGACCTTTGTGGGAGGTGATCCACTTAGCTTTGTAGTTCCTATCTGGGTTCTTACCTGTCCTGAATGGTATCTTACTACAAGCTTACCCATCCTATTCTATTTAGCCAGTCATAGATCAGTCTGTGTCTCACATGCCATCTAGTCATTATCTCTGGGCAACTGTCATCTGCCATGCTACTAGGTAGTGCAAGTGGTTCTGGAGTCAGGAGAAGTGGAGCTCAAAATCAGCCTCAGACACTTAGCACTTTTACTAGGTGTGTGATCTTGGACAAGTCACTTAATAGTGACTGCCTTGCATCCAGGACCACCTCGAGTAATCTTGATTCATATCTGACCACTGGACCCAGATGGTTCTGGATGAGAAAGTGAGGCTGGTGACTTAGCACAGCATACACCTCACTCATATTCAATTTACTTGCATGACAGGGCATCACCTCCCTGATATCATGGTCTTCTTCAAAAATGAACAAACATCATCATTACTACAGCAAGTCCTCTGTCTTCTTCCTCCACCCCATCCTGCTTTCCACTTCTTCATCTGGGATGAATCAAATCAATACTACTATCTACCAAGACCTTCCTTCCTTAGCTACCATCTCCCTAAATGGGCTGTCTCTTCTGTTAGAATTGAAGTTCCTTGAGGGCAGAGGCTGTCTATCATTTTTGTCATCATATCCCTACACTTAGCAGATTGCCTGGAGCATAGTAAAATGATTAATCAGTACCTTTTAATCAATGCATTTTCTCATATTAATCTTTATCACAGAGCACTGAAAACCCTGAGGTTTTTTCATATAATTCTGAACTCCAGTTTCCTAAATGTTTTTAGGAGATTTTTCACAGTCACATTTGTACTTCTCATCTGCTAGACAAACTTTACTTAGTCCCTTTTTCATCATGACCCCTACAGAAGAAGACATGAAGGTCACAAACTACCATGACTTTTGGAATATTTTTTTTTCCTTTGGCAAATGACTTTTATTGTCCCTTCACTTCAGGGCCCAGAGATAATTAAAATGTGTACCTTGTTAGAAAAAAAGTGAATACCATTTATATTTTTCTTCCCAAAGGTTCCAAAGCATTTCACAGTAACTGAGCTCTGTTATTAAGCTATAGAAGTCTTCACAACTTTTCTACTCTCTACCCCCATCCCAAGAGTTAAGTTGTCATCACAGAATCATAGAAAGCTGGAACTGAAAAGGAGCTTCAAATCATCCCCAACTCCCTCATGTTACAGAGAGAAGAAAGGGAAAATCCTCTAGGTCACACACAGTGGCAGACTAGACTAGAACCCATTCTTCCTGAATCTGCTTGATCCAATGAAAAGGATTAAAGGAAAATTCAGGCACAGCTAGGATGCCCTGGGAAAGGGGAAAGGCATCATGAGGAAGAATTTCCTTTTGAAACTAAATATTTAAGTCCATAAGAGATGAGTGACTTAGAAGAACCTCTGAGAAATAAACATGATCACATTTTGAAGTGCTTTTCTTCTATCACCATCTAATGATACTTAATAATAGGAAGTAAGCAGAATGTCCATTTTTTTTAGCATAGTACAATTCTAACATTACCTAGTTTAGAAGGTAAGAAACAGGTCCAAGGGAACCAATCTAAGTTCCTAAGTCATCTGGTCATGAAATCTAAAGTTTTTTTGAAACCCAGTCTAATCTTCTTCCTATTCCCTAAGGCATTCATCTTGGCAGGATGAAAAGTCAATGCAATCATGTAATTTAAATAGCTATCAAGTCTCTTATTTTCTGAAGTAGCATTTAGAACATTAGCATCACTCAGCTCCAGATAACATATTTGCAAGACAGTCTTCCTAAAAATCATTTTTCCATGTTTAAAAAAAATGCACCAGCTGCATGCAATGAAGTGGAAATAAAGTACTGCCCATCTAGTGGGGGATGACTAAACAAAATATTGGAATAGATGATGAATCAGAAATATAACTTAATAAAATAAGACTATGAAGAACTCACAGAAGTATGGTAAGACATATAAACTGATACTGAGTGAAATAAGCAGAACCAAGAAAACAATAAGCATATTAACTACAACAATGTCAACAGAAAGAACAAAAAAAAAATAACTGGGCCCTGTGTAATTATACTTATCAATTACCTTCTTTGTGGCAGTGGGGACTATGGAAAATAGCATCAATCATCAGATATGCTCAAGGGTGTTGGTTTGCTGCATTGAACTCCTTGAAGGCATGGGTTATTGTTTTTGTGCCTTCTTATTTCTAGCACCTAGCACAGTGTCTGACATACAGCAGATACTTAATAAATGACTGATTAATTGACAGATCGGAGTAAAGTTTGGTAGGTTGAGAAAGGTATATTCAGAAATGAAGGTGATTAAGAATCAAAAGGAACCAATAAAAGAAGTTTGAAAGTTTTTTAAAGTTTACCCACTCTACCAGAAGGCACAAAAGCAGAGTAAGGGCTGACTTAAGAACTTTTAGGGTATTATTTGTTTTGTTTGATTTTTTTTTTTTTTAGTGAGGCATACAATACTCAAATTAAAGATTTCTCTTTGTTTTGCACAGAGATACAATGCATGCCCCAGGAGAAAACGAGAGAAGAGTCAGGAGGGAAAATTAGAGAAGCAGAATAGTAGAGAGGGGCTGGAAAAAAAGAATAACTCACAGGATAGTGTCTGCTTACTTCCAACTAAAAGAGATAAAGGAAAAAATCAGGCACAACTACAATACCCTAGGAAAGATGAAAGGCATCACAATAAAGAATTTCCCTCACAAGTTAAAGATCTGTCTTAGGTCCCTAAGAACCAATGATTCTAGAAGGAATTCAAAGGCATACATACTTTTAACATTTTGAAACTCTTTTCTTCCATCACAATGTTACAATAGGAAGTAAACAGTTGCTCACATGCCTAAAATTCTAGGGACCAGAGAAGCAAATGCTTGCAGATCTTTTTAGATTGGGAATTCTGAATTACAGTGGCTCTATCATTTGACTGACCACACTAAGGTCAGCAGGAATATGTTATTCTCCTGGGAGAAGGGGTGAATATGTTGCCTAAGGGAAGGTGAACCTTCTAATCCCCATAGCAAATGAGATACATCAAAAGTTGATCAGTAGTGGGAGAGGAAACCATCAATGGTACCTAATTCCATACTTGGGCAAGATAAGAATATTTTAACTCTGAGCCTGATTAAACACTAATGTTTTTAAATTTTCTTCATAGAATCTATTTTGCATCCTTTTAGTGTATCTTGCTTTCCTCCAGTCTCACTTTGAAATTCTTCATATCTTCTCATCATCCACATCCTTCTCATCCTTGTTTAGGAAATAAGCCTAAAATCTTTACATAGCAAAAGAACCAAAAAGGAAGAGTGAGGTTGACTTTGGGAGTGAAATATCTTGAGGGACAATTGAAGAAACAGCAGAAAAATAGCCCAGGGTGAGGACAAATTAACAATGAGTTTTGGATCAATGTGATACTGAGAAAAGAGAAAAACACCTCACCTAAGTGGGAAGGGCGGGGCAGGGAGAAGGGGGAGAGAAAACTAAGAGGCAAGAAATCACAAAGAGAAATGATTAATCCTATCACAAGTTGCTGGAAGGGAGCCCTCCTTGGCTGGGAAATTTACTTGCCCAAAGCAGTGACAGGAAAAAGAAACATGGAACATAGTAAATGGCAAAGAAAATGTAAGGAAGAGGAAACCAACCCAATGGAAAACAGCAAGAACTAGGGAGTTTTATATTCTGGGAAGGTGGTCCTAGCGACTGTATGAGGATAAAAAGAAAAGTAGAAAACTGTTCTAGACATGGGTTTCACCATCCACACCTTGCATTTGGCATTTTGTACACACTGCCTAGCATGATCAATTATCTCTTTATGTGTCTATCTCCTATTTTCTCAATTTGATTAGCAACAATTTTAGGAAATCTTGTCTTGAATTCAAGAAATGTTCCAATACAGACACTGCTATACTTTACACTGGTCAAACTACATCTGGACATTGGATTTCAGGGCTTTGCCTAGAAGAAGGTAATCAGGATGGTAAAGGCAAAAAAAAATTGTCAAAAGAAGTGGGGATGTTTAGCTTAGAGAAGGGAAAACTTGAGTAGGAAGGATTATGGCCTTTTCCCAAATATTGGGAAGGAAATTACCTGGGAAAAGAATTAGATTTTTTCTGTGTAGCTCCTAGAACTAGAAACAGTAAATAGAAAGTAGAAAGAAGCAGTTTAGGCTTTATGTAATGAAAAAACCTTATGACAATCATAAATTTTAGAGAGTGATATGCTGCCTTGTAAGGCTGCCTTCCCCAAGGTCTTTTCTAATGCTTAGATTCAGAGTCTGATTAAACAATAATGCTTTAAAATTTTTCTTAGACCTGCTTTGCATTTCTTTAATCACTGATGTTTTTCTCCAGCTTTCTTTTGTGTTTCTCTATATCCTCTCAGTGGAAAACTAAAACTTATGCTTTAAGTGTCTGAGTATCTCCTTTGATCCTCATAATAACCTTGTGAGGTAAGTATTATAGCTATTATCCCCATTTTACAGAAAAGTTAAGTAATTTGCCCGTGAGCAAAAAGATAATGGGAGTCAGAGGTAGGATTCAAACACAAGCTTGTCCTGACTCCAAGCTTAGCAAATTTTCCACTGTACCATATTGCATCTATAGGTGAAATAAGTGATTAGTTATGAGAAAGTGAGGAAAGGAATTTATGTTTTATAGAGGAAATAGCCAGGAAGGATGAAGGAAAAAACTATCAAGGGGACTGATGTAGAATCAGAGGTCTTGTAGTGAGGAATGAGATCTTACAGGATGTAAAGCAAGTTAATTTACCTCTGACTGTGTACAAAAGGAATCCCTCTCTATAAAAAGAAGTAGATAAACTTGCAACAGGAAAGCAAGAGACCATAGAATTAGAATTCTGGCTGAATTAGTGAATAAATTGGCACCAGTCTAAGTCTCAGATGCCCATATTTGTGTTATACCTTTTGAAGGCCAGGTCACCAAATTGTCAGGAAGGGGAGGTTTCATAAGGAATTGGGACCCATGTGGGGAGAGAAATGGGTTCTCTGAATATATGATTTCTGCAATACCCAGTCAACTGGGGACCTGGGAGGGGCATCTTTTTTTCGATAGAAGATAAAAGGTTGGGGCCGCTAGGTGGCATAGTGGATAAAGCACCGGCCCTGGAATCAGGAGTACCTGGGTTCAAATCTGGTCTCAGACACTTAATAATTACCTAGCTGTGTGGCCTTGGGCAAGCCACTTAACCCCGTTTGCCTTGCAAAAACCTAAAAAAGAAAAGAAAGATAAAAGGTTATGATTTTTTTTGCAAGGCAATGGGGTTAAATGGCTTGCCCAAGGCCACACAGCTAGGTAATTATTAAGTGTCTGAGACCAGATTTGAACCTAGGTACTCCTGATTTCAGGGTCGGTGCTCTATCTACTGTGCCACCTAGCTGCCCCAAGGCTATGATTTTTGTGCCCCAGGTGTGCCCATTTCTCTTTGAGACATCTGTTCTTAAGGGCATTTCAAAAAAAGAATACTCTTTGTTTCCCTAATGGTGGTTCTGAGTTCTTGGTAAGGTGCTTTTTTCTTACGATAGGCATTTTGGTAGTGCTTACATGCACAAATACTCTCTTTCTCTCTCTCTCTCTCTCTCTCTCTCCCTCTCTCTGTATACATATATATATATATATATATATATATATATATAGTAATGATATGGAGATTTTTAACACCATACCTTATACATAAATATACATGTGTATACAAAATATATATACCTAATAATGTCATTCTACCATAAGCAGATTTGGTTTACTTTATTTTGGGGGGCGGGGTTTGCAAGGCAAATGGGGTTAAGTGGCTTGCCCAAGGCCACACAGCTAGGTAATTATTAAGTGTCTGAGACCAGATTTGAACCCAGGTACTCCTGACTCCAGGGCCAGTGCTTTACCCACTACGCCACCTAGCCACCCCTGGTTTACTTTATTTTCTAGCCAATTTGTGCTGTTACGTATTCTCTCTCTGTGATTTCTCCAAGGTCACACAGCTAAGGTATTATTAAGTGTCTGAGGCTGGATTTGAATTCAGGGCTGGTACTCTATCCACTGTGTCACATAGTTGCCCCTGTTTCATGTTCTTAAAAGAAATTATTAGCAAAATGGCTTTATAGAGATATAGTCTGTAGGGCGGCTAGGAGTACCTGAGTTCAAATCCGGCCTCTGACTTAATAATTACCTAGCTGTGTGGCCTTGGGCAAGCCACTTAACCCTGTTTACCTTACAGAAAAAAAATCTAAAAAAAAAAAGATAGAGATATAGTCTGTGGCCAGAGAATAAAATTAAAAGTAACTGGCTTACAGTGGAACCAAACTCATGACCTCAGTAATGATCAACTGAACTAATGTATATCAATAAGCTGAAAAGGTTTTTTTTTCCCCCAGAGGTACCATGTTTTAATGAGTTATATGCTAATTTATTGTTTTTAGTCTGATATAATATCTCTGTTAAAACTCTGACTGCTCTTGAGTTAATGATGATCCTTCAGAATTCTGAAAAAGAAAGTACTGAGATTAACCTCCTTTAGTGATGCTTTTTTTAGCAATTATTACTGTATAGGTCATGTGGAAGCCTAGTTAATTATTCTTGAATACCAGTTTTTAAGCCAAAGGGTATGTACCACATGAATGAGATAGGACTTAATACTCTGTGACTAATTTGATTTTCTGTTAGTTTTAAATGTTGATATTTGTCAATGTAAAGGACAAAAGAAAAATAAAGCCATAAAAAATTATAATACAAATATTTCACTCCCTCCAGCCATGTGACACTGTCAGTTCCAGGATTATGTCTCCATTTTCAAAGTTATGTTCTAAAGATCATACATACACATAGATTTTTGTATGCCTTCTTTTATACTTGTCATGTAACTTTCCTTTCTGTTTACTCAACAACAAATACTTTAAAAATTACTATTATGTTTTATAGTATTATACTAGGAAAAAGCATGCCTATTAGATTTACAAAATACAATAATTATTTGAAATTAACCTAACACATAGGATTTTACTAAGAAGCAGCCAGAAAGGAATTGGTAATATTGAACTTTGAGCCAATCCATGAAGCCAAGACACATGCAGAAATTTTAAATTACTTTTCTCTATAAGCTAAGCTATTTTATGAAATTGTTTGATTTGGACACTAAACATAAGTGGTTGCAATCCCTCTTTCCTCAAAGTTTCCTAAAAATGAAATGACGAACTCCTCTGAATTGCCTTCATCTTAAGGGAAATGGATACAAGCCATGGGAAGTTAACCTTCAAAATCCCTCTCTTCCATTGTTATCAAATAAACCGTTTTTCCTCAAAGTCTCTTCTTCTTTCTCCCTCTCCTTCTCCTTCCCCTTTCCCCTTCCCTTCCTCTTCTTTCTTTTTTTTTAAATTAAGTTTTATTTTTTATTAAAGAAATTATTTGAGTTTTACAATTTCACCCCCAATCTTACCCCTCCCCCCGCCATGGAAAGCACTCTGTCAGTCTTTACTTGTTTCCTTGTTGTACCTTGATCCAAATTGAATGTGATGAGAGAGAAATCATATCCTTAAAGAAGAGACAAGAAGTCTAAGAGGTAACAAGATCAGACAATAAGATACTTGTTTTTTTTTCTAAATTAACTTTGTTCTAAATTTTCTAAATTGAACTTTATTCAAACTCCACAGCTCCTTATCTGTATACAGATGGCACTCTCCTTAGCAGACAGTCCAAAATTGTTCCCGATTGTTGCACTGATGGAATGAGCAAGTCCTTCAAGGTTGAACATTACCCCTATGTTGCTGCTAGGGTGTACAGTGTTTTTCTGGTTCTGCTCATCTCACTCAGCATCAGTTCATGCAAATCCCTCCAGGCTTCCCTGAAATCCCATTCCTCCTGGTTTCTAATAGAACAATAGTGTTCCATGACATACATACACCACAGTTTGTTAAGCCATTCCCCAATTGAAGGACATTTACTTGATTTCCAATTCTTTGCCACCACAAACAGGGCTGCTATAAATATTTTTGTGCAAGTGATGGTTTTTACCCTTTTTCATCATCTTTTCAGGATATAGACCCAGTAGTGGTATTGCTGGGTCAAAGGGTATGCACATTTTTGTTGCCCTTCGCCTTCTTTCTTCTTCTTTCTCTTCTTCTTCCTCTTCCTTCCTCTTCTTCTTTTCCTTCTCCTTTCTTTCTTCTTCTTCCTCTTCCTTCTTCTTCTTCCTCTCCTTCTCCTTCTCCTTCCCCTTCTTTCTTTCTTCTTCCTTCTTCTTCCTCTCCTTCTTCCCCTTCTCCTTCTTTCTTTCTTCTTCCTCTTCCTCCTCCTCCTCCTCCTCCTTCTTCTTCCTTGTTTTTGCAAGACAGTGGAGTTAGATGACTTGCCCAAGGTCACACAGGCAATTATTAAACATCTGAGGTCAGGTCCTCCTGACTCAAGAGCTGGTTCTCTATCTACTGCACCACCTGGAATTCCCTTATAAAGCCTTTTCTGATAGTTACTAACTATATGCACTCTAACCCCTTGGGTTAGTGTTTTTTGTCACACCATAGTTTTCCAGATCTCTTTGTCTAATATCTCCTTAACCTCACTTTCTGTATCTACATTTTATTTTTAATCTTTCTGATAATACTCTAACAATGACCTCCTGTCATTCCACCTCTTCCCTTGTCCCACTTCTAATAGACCCTTTTCATACCCTCATCAAGACTTCCAATTTTTTCACTCTTTAGGACTTTCTCATGCCATTACTCTTACTCTGATTTTACTTTGCTTTTGTTCCAGCCACATCCCCAAACTTAGCAGATTTAGCTCAAAAATCTGCTCTTGAGTCTGACCCCTTGACCTATTATCACTCTGCTTTTACCAAATGTTACCCCTGGACTACATCTGTCTTCTGCCTCCCCCCTCATCATCAGGAGAGACTGAATATAGCTACAGGTCTCACAACCGTGTAATGGGTAACATTACAAATTCATGCTATCCAATCTTTACTCGAACTTCATAGCAACAATGCAGTCCTTACCCACCCCTCTTCCTAAATGACCTTGCTGCTTAACTTTTCTGAGAAAGTTTTAGAAATTTTATGTGAGATCCTTCTTCTTTGATTCTCTTCATTTCAACCTTTATCTCTCATCTCTCTCTCTCTCTCGCGCTCTCTCTCTCTCTCTCTCTATCTATCTATCTATCTATCTCTCTCCACAATCATCATCTCTTTCTCTGTCTCTACCCATCCCTCTCCTTTGCTCCTTCTTCACCCTAGTCTTTGACAAAGAAGCATCCATTCTCCTTGCCTAAACTAGCTTCTCTTTATATATCCACTTGATGATACTCATTCTCATTTTCTTCAGCAGACTGTATCCTCAATCATACCCTCTCAAATCTTCAGTCTCTTCCTGATTGTTTCCTTACTGCCTTCAAAAATATCCATGTCATTCCATTCTTAAATACCTTCATTAGACCTGACCATCTAGACTTTTTCCCTTATATTTCTCCTCTTTCTCTCAGGCAAACCCCTTGAAAAGTTGTCTATTCTTTCTGCCTCCTCTTCCTCTTCTGTTTTACTCCCTTTTCAAGCTGAAGTCCAACTCCATTGTTGCTGTTCATTGTTTATTTGTTCTTCAATCTTGTGTGATTCTTCATGACCCCATTTGGGGTTATCTTAGTAAAGATCCTGGGTGATGTGCCATTTCCTTCTCCATTTCCTTCTCTATCATTTTACAAATGATAAAACTGAGGCAAGCAGGTTTAAGTAACTTACCCAGGATCATATAGTCAATTAAATATCTATGGCTAAATTTGAACTCAGGTTCTCCTGAAATAATGCTCTAGTTCCTGCACACAGCTACTAACTGCCTCATCTGGTACAAACTCCCTAACAGTTATTTTGATGACATTTTTTCCCAGTCTAAAGATCACTCCCCTTGGCAGGAAAAGTATAACAAAAAGGGGGTTGAGCAGTTTTGCCTTCTCTCTCATCCTTCTGTAGAATTCTGATTCATGAGCTCTCACCTAGTCCCTCTCTCAACCTTTTGAAGTCTGTTCTCCCCACATCTAGGAGACATTTCAGACTTGACTTTTCTATCCTCAGTTCTGAATCCTAAGATATAATGGTAACTTTCCCTCAATATTTCCACCAATTCCATACAAGTCATCAATTTTTCTTTGTTAATAATCTAGAATAGACCTTTTCTTTATTAATTATTCTACTTCTTTAATAAAAGAAAATTCTCAGAACAGCTAGGAGGCGCAGTAGATAGAATGCTGGACCTGGAGTCAGGAGGACCTGAGTTCAAATCTAACCTCAGACACTTACTACTTATTTATCTGTGTTACTTCGTCACCTTATGTGTAAACTATAACAAAACCTGCTGGTAGATCTTCCTGCTACAAATCTCTTCCCATACCAGTCTAGCTTCCCCAACCTAACAATGATTTTCCTAGAGTTCAGGTTTGATCATGTCATCCCCCTTAATAAACTGCCATGACTCCATATTAACTGCCCAGGATCAAATATAAAATCCTCTGACCTTAAAAATCCTTCATAATCCAACCCCTTCTGATTTTTTCAGGCTTCTCACAGCTAACTCCCTTCCATATATTCTGCAATTCAATGACTCCCTTTCTTGTCACTCACATGATATTCCAACACAAACCTCTCTGCATTTTTTTCTGGCCAGTCCTCATGCCTTAAACTTCCTCCCTCCTCATCTCTAGTTCCCAGTTTCCCTGTCTGCTTTCAAATCTCAGCTAAAATTCCACCTTCTGAAAAAAAGCCTTTTCCCAACCTTGCTGTCCTTGTGAGCCTATCTGCAACATATGCACACATAGTGACATATATATGTGTGTATATGTGTGTGTTCATACATGAGTGTAATAAGCTCAAAGGGATGGCATTAAGCAAAGATGAAGAAGAATATAGTTTCAGACATGAGTAACTCTGTGTATGTATATACACATATGTATTTTAGACATGTACATATATACATATATATATATATATATATATTATCTGTATAAATAGACAAATAGAAGCTTAAACTTGGCTAGGCTTCGGTAGCTTCCTGTGATGCTATATACACATGAATATATGTACATTGTTCTCTTCATGTTGTCTCTTCCCAATAGATTGTGAGCTCCTTGAGGGCAGAATTTGGATTTGCTTTTTGTTTTGATTTGTTTTTTTTTTTTGCAAATTCTTCATATCCCTAATGCTTAATGTAGTAACCAGCACAATCTAGGTGCGTAATATTTATTGAACGATTGAGATTCTCTTTGAAACAAATAGGACTACAAATCATGGAATTCCAGCATCTCTGAAGAGTCAAAATTATGGTTCATTCAAATTGAAAAAGAAAGATATATAGTCATTAATTTATTTTGTTTCTCTAGATATGTATATTGCAGGAGCTTTGTTTTTCTTTTGTTCTCAACTAGAGGGGTGAGTATGGGAGAGAGAGAGGTGACAGATTTTTGCTAGTTGAAAAATACAAAATTTAATTTAAATAATACGTTCATAAACATAAATAGCACAGGAAGAAGGCAAAAGATATTTTCAAAATGATATATAATGGGAAAAATGGAGGTAGAGAGAGAAGACAATCATATAGCAAGAGCAAACAATAGCCAATGAACAACTTACAAACTGCATTAAAATCCTGGAAATGTCAAAAATACTAGGGTCATGCTGGTTAGGCTATTGTGAAGGATGGAGAGGAGGAAATGGTCAGAAGTCCCTACTGCAGGATAAGCAGATATGGATGGACCATAATCTACACCACCCTGATGGAGACACTAAGTCACCAAATATGCAGAGGGGTAGAAATTAAAGACATGGAAGAAAATGAGATTGCTAAGAGAAAGGGTGTAGAGAGAAGTGATAAATAAAAGAACTCAGAACAGATCCTTGGGGGACATTAATATATTAGGGGGCAGGAGGAAGAACATGAATAGGCAAAAACTGAGAAGAAATAGTCACACAAGTAAGAGAAGAAACAAATGATACTGTAATGTCAGAAGACATAAGAAGAGAAAATCAAGAAATAAGAGAGTGGTCAACAATGACAGATGTGGCAGAAAGGTGAAGGACAATGTTCACTGAGAAAAAGGTCAATGAAACTAGCAATTAACTTGCTGCAGAACCAGGATAATGTCATACATAATAACAGCAACATGGTGTAATGATCCACTGTGACAGACTTAACACTTCTCAGCAATACAATGATCCAAGACAATTCCAAAAGACTTATGATGAAAAATGTTATCCCCTTCAAGAGAAAGAACTGATGGAATCTGATTGCAAATTGAAACATATTATTTTCATTTTTTGTTTTTTTCTTTCTTGTGATTTTTCTCTTGTTCTGTTTCTTTTTTCACAATATAACTAATGTGGAAATATTTTTAAGATGATTGTAATGTATAACCTATATCAGACTGCTTGCTGTCTTAGGGAGGGGAAAGGGAAGAGAGGAAGAGAGAAAAATTTAGAATTCAAAAGCTTATTAAAATGAAACTATCTTTATATGTAATTGTAAAAAAAATGTTATTAAGTAGGGAGAGGGGAAGAAGCTGTTGCTAACTTTAAAGAGGGTAGTTTGAATAGGTCACTGGAAATAGAAGTCAGATTTCTAGAGGTTTAAAAGTGAATGAGGAAATGAGAGGCAATCAGTGTGGACTACTATTTTAATCATTTTAACAATGAAGATAAAAAAATAGTACAATGACCAGGTCAAAGAAAAATTTTATTTAGGTTTGGGGAGATCTGATTATGTTTGTAGGCAATGGAGGAGTGGACAGAAAGAGGGAGATTGGGGATATAAAAGAATGGAATGATTAATCAGTGTTCCCAAGGAAAGCAGAGGGGATGGTCTTAAGTCTAAATGGATGAATCATCCCTGGAAAGGATTGCAATCCCATCCTTCAAGATTAGTGGGAAGGTAAAGAATAAGGATATAAAAGAAGTTTTCAGAATCAGAGAAAGGGGAGATGCAATAGTTCATGACAGAGTAGCAGAGGAGACACATGTTGAGAAAAAAGATAGAGATGGATGGAAGAGGTTTAAAATAGCATTTAACTAACTTTTTGTCTCTTCCTTAAGGATATGATTTCTCTCTCATCACACTCAATTTGGATCAATGTAAAACATGGAAACAAAGTAAAGACTGACAGATTGTTTCCCGTGGTGGGGATGGGGGGAGGGAAGTAAGATTGGGGGGAAATTGTAATAATATCTTTAATAAAAATAAATAGAGAGTAGAGCATAAAAAATAAAATAAAATAGCATTTAACTAAAGCTGAATCTACTCCACTTGTCAACACTGTTCCACTCAAGTATCCTTGTTATTAATTACTTTCTTGCCTCATCAAGGGTGCCCATTGGAACCAAGGTAACCCACCATGTGAGGACTAAGATTCTCAGAAACCTAAACCAATTCCAAGATTCCCATTGCTTGACTTGGTTTTCAGAACCAAATGCTACTGCCTTTGATCTTCCAGGTTACTTATAACTTCCCAGTCAGAGAGTGTGTGTGTGTGTGTGTGTGTGTGTGTTGAGAGGGAGAGAGAGAGAGAGAGAGAGAGAGAGAGAGAGAGAGAGAGAGAGATTAAGATCATCCAGTATTAGCCTCTAATGAGAGTAACAGCTCAGAAAACCACTGTCAGTACCTAGGTGTACAAGAGAAACTACAGGATCACTCCAGTGGTGTTGTAATAATAATATTATATTTAATAGGAGTAATAGTATTATAAGTAATATATACTATTAGTAGTTTAGTATATCATTATTTTAATACACTAACTATATTTTATAATTAGTATTAGTATACTAATATATTGTAGTATTATAGAATAATATGAATTATTAATATTTATATAATGCTTGAAGTTACTCTTTGTGAGGAAGTTACTCTTACAATTATCATTCCTATTTTGTTAAAGTAAATAAATAAATATAGAAGTATGTATAAAATTAAAGACATGAAAGAAAATAAGATTGCTTAAAAAGAAGGGGCATAGAAGGAGGAGTTAAATAAGACCAAGGACAGAAGTTTGGGGGATATTAATATATAAGCAGCAGAAGGATAAATATGAATAAAGAAAACTGAAGAAACAGTCACATAAATGGGAAATCCCAAGTACTAAAACCAATCTTAAGAACTATCTAATTTTTATTCCAGATTATGTTAATGGAAAAGATGAAACTACAAGCAATCTCAAATCTGAAAACTGTGGCATATGGAGAACCAACAACATAATGAGAGATGATGTCACCTGAAAAACAGGAGACTACTAAGGGGAAGCTTAATAGCTATCTTTAAATATTTCCTGAAATATTATATAAAACATGGGGTTGATGATCAACCTTAATGGACTTGCTCAATTCATCAATGCAATAATCAGGGACAATTTTCATGTATTTGCAATGGAGAATAACAAAGAAAGAATTATGGAGTTTAAGCAAAGACCAAGCACCATAACCTTTAATTTTAAAAAAGTTATCTTATGTATTATATAATTTTGCTATCTCTTATATTGTATTTTTCCTTAAGGATATGATTTTTCTCTCAACACATTCAATTTTGATCAATGTATAGTATGGAAACAATATAAAGACTATCAGACTTCCTTCTGTAGGAGGTGGAGAGAGGGAAGTGAGATTGGGGAAAAAATTGTAAAATTAAAAAAAGAAATCAATTATTCAAAATAGAAATGATAAAATAGAGAGAATGTCTTACGATTTATAAGACGCTTATCTTACAACAACCCTAAGAGGCAGAAAATACAAGGATTGCTGCTCTCATCTTATAGCTAGGGAAGCCAAGGACAAGAGAGGTTGAGTGATCCCAAGGTTAGTGAGTGCAATCACTGGCCTTGAATCCAGGTGCTATGATTTCCAGGCCAGTGTACTTTCAATGATGTTATAAGGGAAAGAACATGACAACTGAAAGTTAATTATCAAAGGCAGGCGGCCTCAAAATAAAGGAGAATGTTCTAACTAGAATTGACCAGCAAAGGAAAAGCTGCCAAACAAAATGGGAAACTGCCTCCCACTGAAGGTATTCAGTATTGGGTGATCAGCCAAGAATAATACAGACGAGATTCCTTACATTTGGGCAAGTATTAACATGATGACCTCTAGGATTTCTTCTAGTGCTAAGATTCTGCAATCCTGATCTTCATGGTATTAAGAGCAAAACAATTGTTAAAATCTTGGAAAAACAAAAGAGCAGTGGTTCCTTAGTTCAAGCACTACATGCTTGAAGAGTTAACAACTGTTACTTTTTTGTAGTATTAACTGAAGTATAACTTTAAAGATAATCTAGTCCAATACTTTTATTCCTTAGAGTTCTAAAGAAAAGATACTACTTTTACTGAGTGGATCTACAAGACCAGTAGGAATTGGTGTGGGTAGGCTGTCTAGGGGAATTTTGATATAGAAAAGAAACAAAAATCCATGGTCATCTAGTCTTGTAGATTTATTTTCTATACATTTTCTATACATAATACTTACATATTCTGATGGTTCTAGGATTTAATGTGTGGAAGGCTTATAAAACTAATTTTAAATAAAGGCAAATGACATGAACTATGTACAATGTTAGGTATATAAAGTTTTACTAAAGAGTTTAAGTGTCTTCTATATAATACCAGTTTTTTGAAAATAAAGTCTAAATTGTTGTTGTTCAGGCATGTTTGACTCTCTGTATAGTGGTTTGCCATTTCCTTCTCAAGTCCATTTTAGAGATGAGGAACTGAGGCAAACAGGATTAAGTAAGGATCTGGGGTTAAATTTTTTTTTAGGTTTTTGCAAGGCAGTGGGGTTAAGTGGTTTGCCCAAGGCCACACAGCTAGGTAATTATTAAGTGTCTGAGTCCAGATGGGGTTAAATTTTAAATAAGGAAGATGACTGCACCACTAAGCTTTTAGAACCATTTAGCCAAAGTCTTCTATTAAGACAGAGCAAATACAATCATTATTTGTTCACAAGCATAACTGCTTTGAGGACATGGATTAGAAGTGGGAAAAGATATTGATTTGATCAAGTCTTTCCTTCTATTGTGGTTGGGATCAGTAAATGGAGGGGGATCCAATCTTGAACATGAGAAGCAAGTCAAGAAGGTTCTTCTTTGCAAGCCCAACATTTATTTGATTGCTTCCCCATCCATCTTGCACCACATCCCCTCTGCTTGCGGAAAACTTGGCACACTCCTCAAATATGGTGGTCCTTATTTTAAAAAAAAATTTTTTTTGGCTCTCTGGGAAGTGTTTCTGACACATTTGCCTCCATTGTTACAAAAAGTGGCAAACAGAGCAGGTTCAGACATCAGAATGTCAGACACTTAACTCCTGGGATAAATGTAGCCTTCCCTCCCCTCTACTGTTGAAATTTTCCTAGGAAATTACAACTTTGCTTAAGGGATGATACACACAAGTTATGCTTTGTATGAAGAAAACAGACTTGGACACTGAGAGAAAGAAACCTTTGTATGGGAGGGAGGAGGGAGAAATGACATCAACTTCCTAATGTATATCCTGTTGAGAAAGATAAACAGTAGAAACCAACTAACCTGAAGTTTTGCATGAACTGTCGAAACTTGTCCACCCTCTTTGCCAGAGGTACGATAACGTTGATAAGTGTGTTGGCCATGTTGAGTTTTTCATTTTTTACTTTCATGATTGGGCCAAATGGTCGAAACAAGACGAGTCGTTTGAATTCATGTTTTTGGTCCCCTTTGAATGTGAGTTCATACAAAGTGCCTTTATCCTTTTCTGTTCTGTATATCCCTGAAAGAAGAACATAATATGAATTTTGTCTTAAAAAATATGAATGCCTGGCTATTGAAGCAACTTTGATGATGGAGAATTAGCAGACAAAAATCAATTATTTTTTTTTTTGGTTGGGGAGGAAATTCTTAAGATAGAAACAAAATTTTAAATAAATTTCTTCATCTTGGCATCTTCCTTGGCTGTCCCTCAAGCCTGAAACTCCCTCCTCATCTCTACTTCTTGGTCATTGGCTTCCTTCAAGTTTCAGCTAAAGTCCCATATTCTTTAAGAAATCTTTCCTGGTCTTCCTTAATCTTAATGCCTT
Source organism: Macrotis lagotis (assembly GCF_037893015.1). Classification (NCBI taxonomy): domain Eukaryota; kingdom Metazoa; phylum Chordata; class Mammalia; order Peramelemorphia; family Peramelidae; genus Macrotis; species Macrotis lagotis. The sequence continues at coordinate 146,387,108 of NC_133658.1, read as the reverse complement.
TCCTTTAGGATTATCTCCAGTTTATCCAGTATATAGCCTATTTGTGTGTACATGGTCATTTGCATGTTGTTTCTCACATTAGATTTTGACCTTCTGGTGGGCAGGGACTATCTTATGCTTCTGTAAGTGCTTTTAGATGTTTAATAAATATTTATTGATTGAGTTGCCTAAATAATTTTGATTTATAATGCCTCTAATTGATAATATCATAAAACTACTAATTGTTATGGATAATCCTTAGAAGTTATAAGTGGATCAGTGCAACAATCAGGGACAATTTGGGGCTATCTTTACCTTTAATTTAGAGAAAACCTGATATTTTATTATGTAATCTTACTATCTCTTATACTTAATTTTTCTTCCTTAAGGATATGATTTCTCTCTCATCACTTTCAATTTGGATCAATGTATACCATGGAAACAATGTAAAGACTGGCAAATTGCCTTCTGTTGGGGGGGGAAGTAAGATTAGGGGAAAAAATGTAAAATTCAAGATAAATAAAATATTTAAAATGAAATTTTTAAAAAAAAGTTACAAGTGGGAAAGCATAATATAATGGAAAGGGCAATGGATTTGAAGTCAAAGGATCCTGGTTCAAATCTCATCTCTACAGCCTCCTATAAGTGAAGTTTTCTCAGTTTCCTCTTCTAGAGAACAAGTAGGTTGAACTAGTCAACCTATGAGGTCCCTTCCAGCCCTAAATTTGTGACCCTGTGACAAAAATATTCATGATTAAACTTTGCCCTTGAGTGCATTCTGGAGTTGGTTTGGGTATTTTACAAGAGGAGCAGACACCACTCTCACATGATAGGTAATGTCTAAAAGGATGACAAAAATAAGAAAAGGTGTTAAGTTTGTTTTCCATCCCTGGTGCTCAATCTAAGAGATCACTTAACAATATGAACAGTACAGACTAGGGCATACATATTCTGCCTCATTCCCAAGAGCCTTCCTGATACCAGGATTCCACTAGGCCACACTTATCCAAAGAACAAATTTTTCCATCTATATCTTACATTCCACCCTCCAAAGCAACCACAGCAGAGCAGCAGCAATGAATCCAAGACCATCCTGAGATCTGTACTCATTAACAGATAAGTTATTGAATTATTAAACAATATTCTCCAAAAGAGCAAGGCTCATGACTTAACAATTGATTTTTTTAATCTATGCCAAAATCTAGAACACATATCTTCCCAGAGTAAGGAGTTTAAAATTTTCCTAAATTAAACTAAGGTGGAAAGACATTGACAATAGTCAATGTAAAGAAGGAAGAATTATACAATTCCTATTTTGTGCCTGTTTTCTCTATAAAAGGGAGTGAGTGCAGAAACAGTTAATGGAGAATTGAAACTCAAGAGTGGTAACAGTCATAGAGAGCTTAGTTACCTTTTAAGAGAACTCACAGAAGACCCATAAGAGCTATGAGACACATGCTGATTAGTTGAAAGAAATTGAAACCCAAAGTTGAAAAAGACCTTGGAGATCATCCATTTCAACATAGAAATTATCTACATAGAAATTATTTTAGCAACAATAACAATAACAATACCATCAAGTATGTTGTTTTCCTAATCATTTTACGTATAGTTTCTCATTTTATGCTTTGAATACCACCATAAGGTAAATGCTATTACTAATTCTATTTTTTTTATTTTTTGCAAGGCAATGGGGTTAAGTGACTTGACCAAGGCTACACAGCTGGGTAATTATCAAGTGTCTGAGACCGAATTTGGACTCAGGTCCTCCTGAATCCAGGGCCAGTGCTATTCACTGTGCCACTTAGCCACCCCTACTAATTCCATTTTATAGATTTTTAAGAATGGGTCGAGGTCAGCCATATTTACTCCTTATTTCCTTTCTGCTGTCTGCTCCTGTACCTCCTTCTGCCTCTCTGGGTTTCTTTTTCATACCCTTCAACTCCTTTCAGCTTCCTTTTATGAGTTTTATCCTCTTTTAGAATTTATCCAAATTCTAAAACCCCTTGCCTTTTTAAGGGCAAGGACTAAGTTTCTATTTACTTCTATTCATATTCCCAGCACTTAGCACTGAAACATTAAAAGAACTCAATAAAAGCTTATTGGTTTGATGCAACTTGACTACAGACCAGGCAACTGAGACTAATAAAGTTTGTGACCAGGTCAGGATCATACAACTACTAACTATGTGAGGCAATATTTATCCCAGGTCTTTCTGATTTCAATAATGTTACTAACTGAAAATATCATAATGATGTTCTAGGTGTAAATTGTAAATGAGCCTGAAATCCCAGGATGGGGAGCCCATTACTCTATGAGACAGCCTAGTCCACACAAGGAAGGCTCAAATAGCTATGCAGCTTTCCCTTATTTCAATCAACAATACTGATCTTAATTCTGACCTCTGCAGTCAAACAGAACAAGATTCTGAAGATTTTTCAGTCTTTCTACCTTTCTACCAAATTTTATCTTCTTCAGACTAAATAAATGTCACCCCTTCCTTCCAACTGAACTTTATAGTTTACAATCCTATTACCAATCTGGTCTATCCTCCTCTGATGATAATGCAGTTTTTCAATGTCCCTACTAAAATGTGTCACCTGATAATTAGAGAAATATGAATTAAAATAATTTGTAGACATCATTTCACACCCATCAGATGGGCTAAGATGACAGAAAAGGAAAATGGCAAATGCTGGAGAGAATGTAGTCAAATAAGTACACTAATGCAATGTTGGAAGAACTGTGAACTAGCCCAACTACTTTGGAGAACAATGCACTTTGAGTCAACAATACCACTAATAGATATATATCCCTGAAGGATAGGATCAAAGAAAAAGAAAAGGACCCATATGTACAAAAATATTAATTCTTTTTTGTAGTGGCAATGAATTGGAAAAGAATTTGATTGCTGGGAATAACTGGGAATAACTGAACAAGTTATGGTATAGGATTAGACAGAATACTACAGTTCTATAAGAAATGATAGAGGGGATGGTTTCAGAAAAAAAAACTTGGGAAGACTTACATGAACTAATGGAAAGAAAAATGAGCAGAACAAGGAGAATAACGGACACAGTAACAGCAATACAAATTATTTATACTGTGAAACAACTGTGAAAGACTTAGCAGCTCAGAACAATGTAAAGATTCATCAAAACTATAAAATATTTTTGATGAAAAATTCTGTCCATCTCCAAATGGTGAATTGATGGACTTAGAATGCAGACTGAAGCATATTTTCCCTTTATTTTTTGCATGACTTCATATTTTAATAGGCACTTAGCATCTCAATGGGTTGGGAAGAGGGTTTGAAACTGAAAAAAAAACCCAAATATTAAAAAAAAACAATAAGACCAAGGTTTGAACTGGAAGAATGGACTATTTGCCAAATTTACATTTTATATTAAATGAGAAAGTATGTTTTCATAACTTAAAAAACTTTTTTAAAACTCTTGCAAATTCAGTATTCAGAATGTATAAAATAAACACAGCAGCAAAAGAAGCTATTATTTTGTTATAAGCATTTTGAAAGAATAAAAATTTGTAAAGTATGTTGTATGTCAATGAATTTTATATTTTTAAATAAATAAATGGGGGGGGGAAGAAAAAAATAGTATCACCCAGAAATAAGCATGATACTAGAGACCCGGTCTGACCAGTGTAGGGCTCATTGGGATTATTAAGCATCTTTTCCTAAAAAATGAAAGAAATTATGAGTAAGCTCCAATATAAAGATAAAATATAATATTAATAAGTAATTGTTTTTACCATCATGTTTTGGTTAATGCAATATAAGATAGCTTTAGCTTTAAGGGCTGTCACATCATATTTGTGACTCATATGAAGCTTATGACTAGAGAAAACCTCATGTCTGTGTCATATTAATTGTTGTGCATAATCTGTCACCTGTCCTTATAATTAAAGAGATAAATGTTTTAAATCCAGGTGTATGACATTAAATTTATACTTATTAAATTTTATCACATTAGATTCAATCTAACATTTTAATCTGTTGAGACTCTTGGGTCCTGAATCTGTCATTCATTATAATGACTATCACCTTCAGAGCCATATCCTCTGTGAATTTGATAAATATGCCATCTACAACCTGACCAAGTAATTGATTCTTTTTAATTGCTGGATAAAGCAGAACGAAGATCAGAGCCCCAAAGCATTCTACTATAGACCTTTAAGATGTCATTGATTCATTATCACTGCTTTCCCAACCAGTGTAAAATGAAAGTCCATTGGGTGACAAACATCATGGTTATTCCTCAACACTGAGCAGGAACATTGATTTTCTCTTGGAGACATGAGAGTACCATATCCCTCTCTAGCCAGTCATACTTTAAGAAACCAAAGGAATCTTTCAAGGGAAAAGAATGAGGAGTAAATTTCTATCTTCATCTCATTCCTGGATAGGCTAAACAGAACTTCTGGATGAATTTACTTGAGTGAGATATGTCAGCAAACAAATTTCTGCAGAGATGTCACCCAAACAGTAAGGAGAAAAATCAAGCTGAGATGAAATAGGCAAATTCCCTATCAATCATATTTCTTGGGCAAGAGAATCAGGAACCATCAAAATCTTAGAATATAGGCAGAGAATTGGACCACTAATGAGTAAAAGTCAAGAGGACAGAAACTAAGGAGTGTTATAGTAAAAGGAAAGTGAATTTAAGATTTACAAAGCATTTTCATTGCAACCTTAAATACCTTGCATACATTAATTATCATTATGTTATTATTATTTTATAGATGAAGACATCTCATAAGTCTTCAAGAAATTATATAATTTGCCCATGGTACCTTGTCAGTGTTAGAGTCATGACAATCTGAGTTCAAATCTGGTCTCAAATATTTATTAGTTCTGTGATCTTGTGTAATCTTTGTTTTCTCACCTGTAAAATGGGGACAATAATACCTCCTTCTTCCCAGGATTGCTATGGAGATCCAATAAGATAATAATTATAAAACACTTAGCATAGTGTTTAGCATATAGTAAGTATTAAATAAATATTAGTTATTATTATTATTATTATTAGTGTATAAGAGGTATAATTTGATTTCAGGTACCTCCTGACTACAGCACTTTTTCTCTGTCTTGCATTGTCCCTCCAATCTAGTGATTTCCATTTAATGATTCATGTACCCCTTGAGGATTTGTTATGATGGAAATTGCTTTAAAAATTCTTTACTGGCACCTTAAGCAATAAATAATTGCCCAATTATATTATAAACATATTTTTCTCTCTGACAATTATGTACATGCTTCAAGCATTATTTGCTTGTTTTTACAGTAATTCAAGGTTGTCATGATCACATACCCAATGATTTTGGTGTTCATGCAGTAATTACATAAAGTTCTAACCACTTCTGACTAAGTGAAATATGTTCTTAGTGTTCCTGCACCTGTCATCAAATTGTTTTCAAACCATCACAAGGGTTCAATATTCAAACACAAACTGATCCCCAAATGGATGGATATATAATGAGTGTATATCCTCATTTGCTTTCTGTATAGTTAACCAACATAGCTTCCTCATTCCCCTCTGTTAACCTATGATTGGACCTCATTAGTTGAGTAATTATGTGATCAGGATGTTATAAACATTTTCATTCTTGCAGCACAAACGTGAATCTATTTGAAAATCATGATAGCTAGTCATTATAATTCAATTTGAAATGATCAGGGAAAATCACAACCATTTATCAGAAACAAACCTGATACTGCTTTAAGTAGAGTTTCTCAGGTAGTATAGTGAGCTAGAAAAAATCATATTTGAAAAAATTCTTTCCTTAGAAAGGTTAAAGTATTCTCTCTCTCTCTCTCTCTCTCTCTCTCTCTCTCTCTCTCTCTCTCTCTCTCTCTCTCACACACACACACACACACACACACACACACACACACACACATATATATATATATATATATAATATATGTAAATATACAAAATAACATGTTAGGGGTGGCTAGGTGGCGCAGTGGATAAAGCACCGGCCCTGGAGTCAGGAGTTCAAATCCAGCCTCAGGTATTTAATAATTACCTAGTTGTGTGACCTTGGGCAAGCCACTTAACCCCATTTGCCTTGCAAAAAAACCCCTAAAATAAAAAAATTAAATAAAAAATAAAACAAAATAACATGCCAATATACACATTTTTAAAGTAAATAATATATACAACTATGTTTTAAATATATCATTTAATACAACACTTATCATTAGCAAGTAAAAAAGCAAACTATATTGTAATAAGTTATTTATTTTCATCATCTGATTAGATAACTAAATTTTTTAAAAATAAATTTTCATCTCTCATCAAGAAAACTAGTAAAACTCTCCTAACATTTTCTATATCATATGTGTGAGCAAGCATATTTACTTTATTCTTGTTTTAAATCAAAATATGGAAAAAATTATACATAATGAGATTAAAGACTGAATTGATCTGATGTTGAGTCAATTATTGCAAACAGCTGTTCAATTTCATTAAAATGTTATTTATATTTAATAAAAACTATAAAACACATTGAACATGGAATCTTACCAATAATAGCAAGCTTTATGAGATCATGCTGGATTACTTTTAATTCTTACAGAATGTCCCCCATAGAATATTTATAATTCATAATTATTTTACAATCAGAGTTTCACAGTTTTATTTTCATAATCATAGGTAGGATAAATGTATGTTTTTAATTATATAATGTAAATCTGAATTTGGTGGCAAAAGTTATCATTAATTATTATTGCTTGTTCTTCTTTTTCAAAGGGGATCAATGACATCACAGGTAATATCTTGACTTGTAGGTGAATTGGATTTAAGGGAGATAGAGTTATGCAAAATCATCAACCTCACTGTCTTCCAGAGTCATTGAAATCTGGTAGCAGGAAAAAAGTCAAAATGACTGGTGATGACTCAGGATGCAGTGGATAACCTTGGCATCTTTAATATCTGACCAAGTTTTCAATGCTCCACAGCACCTGCTTCAGCTACTTTCAAGGCTGGTGGAACAAATTGTTTTCATCTGCCTATTTTCCTGGGAGGGTATCTTTCCAAACTTAGGGTTGACATTCCTCTAACTCACTTAAAGGTTTGAGAGTTGTTGCTTACCCTCAATCACACTTAGCACATCTACCAAGACAGTTTTATTATGGTGTGGCTACTGTGCATGCTAGAGCTTCTTGGAGCCTCAAGTGAAAGTAGGGTGCAAAGTAGACACCAAAGGTGAATTAGCAACTCTGAAAAAACATTTAATGAATAAAATAATATTATGAATAGTTTAGTAAAATATGGGGTTCGGGACACATTTTTTGTTGTTGAAAGGGGTTAGCAAAATAAACAAAAAAAATCCACTAGGAACCCATTACTCATTTTCCTTTACCACTTGTCTTTAGGTATGCTTGGGAAATGACTGCTGTTTAAGTATAAGCTAAACCAACCTGAGCACAAAGAGCCCAGAAATAACTCAGGATTAAATTGCTTCCCTTGCCAATATTCTACCAAAGAAATTATAGATCCTAATTGGCATAAACCTCATCCTCTGTATAAATTCACAAATGTTCACATGAAGGAGGAAAAAAATCTAATTTCCTGACGGAAAAATGGCCACCTACTGTGGAGATCAAAGACATCAATTTGTGGGTCCACTAGGAATTCTCTTCAAAGTGATTGCAAAACAGAAGCATGGGTTCACAATAGCAAACTCACTGTTTTTCAATCTATCAATCCAACAGTCACATCCTTATCTATTAGACAACTTGTCTGACTACAATACTGACCAAATCTTCCACCACAAAACACAAAATCCAAGGAAACCATCAATCAGGGATTGCTTCAGACAGCAATCTCGATTGCCGTGTGGCACGCTTCAGGATGCACTTAAAGTTAATCTTCCCACTCTGTGGTTCTCCTTGAAGTGTGGAGAAGAACTCATTCATTGAGAAAGAAAAGAGGAAGAAATGTCTTCCCAATCCTACTAAAGTTTTAATTGTCAATAAAATTATGAATACACATTACCCATATTCCATCAGTGAAAATTCAATAGAATGTGAAGTTCCCAGTCTACCAATATCTTCTTAAATTGTACTTTGTAGTACAATGAAATAAATAGGTATGGGTCCGGCCCAAGGATCAGTAAATATAGTATAAAATCAATGGCATCATTCCTGGTAGCATTTTGTTCACACATGTAGAAATGTTACATGTTGACTCCACTAAGATTTCCACTCAGGGTGCCTCACCTACTCAACAAGGCATGATTAAAAGACTTGGGTTATAGATTTCCCTAGAAATGTCATTCCAGACTTCTTGATCTTTTCCAAAGGCAATATATCCTAGGGTAGCCAGTTCTCCAAATTGCTACTTTGGTCAAAGTGGCTCTTAATGAATGTCAATTGATAGATTGAGATGCTGGGCTGAAAGGGATCTCAGTAGTCATTTAGTCTAAATCCTTTATTTTTACATATAAGGAAACTGTGGTCAAAAAGACTATCTTATCCAAGGTCACACAAGTATCAAGCATTATATCCAGGTCCCTTAGAGCCCATACTTTGAGTCCAGATACTTATGTTAACAAGTATTCCTGCCAATATCCAGAACGTATTCTGTATTTCCTAAGCTAAAGGCTGTCAATTCTAGTATATGTGGAATAAATTTTTTTTCTATTTATTTATTGGAATTTCCCCCAAACAAGTTAAAAAGGGAAACCAGTCAAAAGGTCATGGAATAATAGAAATACCGATGTTGAATTGGAAGGAGCCTTAGAGACCATTGAGCCTAACTATCTCATTCTTTATGGGGAGAAACTAAGGCCCAGAGAGATTAAGGGACAGACCCAAAGTCTCATTGATAATAAGTGGTATATATCCTTCTAGGAAGCCAGAACAGAGAAAAATCTGTCTGCTACCTTTTCCCCCCCTTTTCTGCCACGACTGACAAAAGAGAAGTGTCTCCTACAGTTAGGGGCAGTACATTCTTTTTATTTTTTTATTTTGTTTTATCTTTTGTAAGACAATAGGGTTAAGTGATTTGCCCAAGGTCACACAGCTAGGTAATTATTAGGTGTCTGAGGCTGGATTTGAACTTGGGTCCTTCTGACTCCAGGGCCGGCTCTATCCATCGCACCACCTAGTTTCCCCACAGCACATTCATTTATACAAATCTTCCTCCTCTAAGGAATTACTCTGATTTTTCTCAACCTGAACAAAATGGGTACAATGCAGTTTCAAATATTAAGATTAAAATTAATATCTTTTAAAAAATATTATCTAGAATAAAAGGATTTAAGTTCAAATCCCAGACCTGGAGGAGATTACCTCTGAGATCCTCCCATTTATAAGTCTTTGATCTCAAGAAGAGGCAAAGCTGAAATTTACTCTAATTCAAGCTACAAGTTCTCAATACTAAACATAAGGTTTTTATTCTTTTTGTGTGACTGGCCTCTTTGGCAGCTTGGTGAAGCCTATGGATAGACTCTTTCTCAAAAAAAAGCATTTTTAAATGCATGGAACAAAATATATAGGATTATTAAATTTTAAATGCATAGAACAAAAATAAAGGTTTATAAAGGAAACCAATTGTAGTGAAAGTAGAAGTATGCGTTTTCCTTCCCATCTGAGTTCACGTACTCTCTGAAAACTATGATCTAAGGGTTAAAAACCATGCACTGGAGATTATATTGTTTCTTGAGTAGAAATTTCAAATATCATAGTTTTATTACTCCGAAATCTAAAGTCTAGTATTCCTACTGGCAGATATGTTCATAACAATCTATGTAACTACTAATACAAAAAGCCCAAAAATCCAAACCCTACATCAAAGGCAAATTAAACTTTATTTTACAAATACCTTTTCTCAAATTTTGTCAGGAAAATGACATTCCCTATTGTTGATTTCTTTCTTTTTCATTTTTGAGCTTTTGCAAACAGACTAGAATTACTTTTAATGTTCAAGTTCTTTTAACTTTGTTCCTCCACTATGTATTACTGTAAGATTAGCTTCAAGGAACCATTAAATTAATGTCAGTTCTCTACCTGCCATAATTAATCCTAAATGGTGTTATTCAAGGTAATTCTTCTGTAAGGCTCAAAATAAATGAACACCTTACAGCCCTTTTAGCCAAAGGCATGTCTCTGAGGTGATCAAAAAGGTAGGCATAAAAACCATAGAAACCCACCTGGAAATCATATTCCTCTGAAAATTACTATGAAATATTTACCTAGTTGGTGTCTTTTTTTCTTTCCTGGCCGATTTTTTAAATGTCTTGGGTCTGCTGTCAATAAACCCATCTGTTCACAGCCTGGCCAAACAGAATTCTATCTGTGGTAAGTCAGAGCACTCTCCCTAACAATGCTCATCTTGGGATGGTGATAGTCAGATCAAGCCAAAAAGCATTTGGCTTCTGGACATGAAGCAAAGTATGTGGCTGTGAGCCAAGTTAGCAAGTGTGGATCAGGCAGTGGTTTTCTGTACTAATTAAACTACATACAATCAATGATCAGATGGAGTAGAGACCAGAGTATGAAGTGTATATACTTTTAGATGTCTTGAAAATGTAGACAAGTCAATTAAATTTCCATAGGCCTCAGTTTCCTCATTTGTATAATAAGAGTGTAGGACTATATGGCCTATAAGACACCTTCCAGTTCTCAATTTGTGTGTCTTTGATGCTTCTAGCAGGGTTAATAGATGGTGCCATATCCATAGTGGATAGGGCATCCCCTTGGAGTAAGGAAGATTCAACTTCCATTCAAATCTGGCCTCTGAAACTTACCACTTGTTTGACCCAGGACAAGTCACTTAAACCTGTTTGCCTCAGTTTCCCCATCTGTAAAATGAGCTGGAAAAGGAAATGGCAAACCACTCCAGTAGCTTTGCTAGGAAAAACCCAAATGGTGTCATGAAGAGTGAGATATGAATGAAATGGATGAAATAAATGAACAACAACAATTGGGAGGTGAATTCAAAGTAATAGTATAATCACACAAATTTAATTTATGTTCTCTGGACCATGATGGAGGTTTAGAAGGCTGGCAAAGTAAAGTCAAAAATGGACTTTAATGGAGAACCTGGAAACTAAAGACCATGACAAAGGAAACCAGATAGAATCCCTCATATAGTAAGCACATAATAAATGCTTATCAATGATTCAAGTATATTTTTAATAGCACTTTGTGTTTTACAAGGAGCTTTTTTATAACAATCTCTTCAAATAGGTAGAATTATTATCTCCATTTTATGAATGAGGAAGGTAAAGCTCAGGTAAGTAAAAATAGCTAGGAAAAAAAGGATTCAGGAATGAAATCCAGTTTTATTAAGTCTGAGGTGAGTGTTTTTCATAACCATGTGCTGCCTCTCACTGGGCCAAACTCTGAAGAGGAAAAATGCTTAGGGTTCTTGATAGGATTCAACCACACATCAACGGTGAGGTCAAAAAAAAAAAAAAAAAAGAATAGATGCCACATATCCAGCAAATGCATCCATTGCTTCCAGATGGCTGGTTAAGGAGCATGATACTTTATTTAACAATTGTTAGGGTTCTTGGCATGTGAATGTCTTTTTTCATTATATTCTTCCTCTGGTAATGTAAATGCCCTTTCTCATGTCACTGGAAAAGAACATCACAGGTCATTGAGCTTAGAAAAAGTAGAAGGGTGATTATATATTGACATCCTCCTATCTGATCTCTGTCTCCCCCCTCCAATTCCTCTTTCTTTTCCTCTTCCTATCTGCTCTGCTCTCGTTTCCTCTCCCCTCTCTCTTCCATTTCCTTTTCCCTCCCTCCCTCCCTTCCTTTTTTCCTTCCTCTTCTTTCCCTTTCTCTTTTTCTTCCTTCTTCACTCCCTCCCAGCCTTTTCATATAACTTTTCCTGAATCAGTGCTAGATTGATATATTAAACAATCTGGACAAGCCTTGATTCTAAAAATTGTAGTCATATAGGACTATGGAAATTCAGTAAACACTGTACTACAGCCATCGACTTTTTATAAAGAGGCATACCAGAATTTATATCACGAAGGGACCTGTGTGATTACCTAGTTCAACCCCCCCCATCATTTGCAAATGAGCAAGCTAATTCCCAGAGAATGTGTGATTTGTCCCAAAGCTAACTAGTGGCAGAACTTGGCCTAAGGTCAAAATCTCCTATTTGGAATGGGGAAAACCCCAGCATTTTGAAATGCATCTACACAAAAAAAATTATATCCCATTTTTCTGTTTAAAAAAAATCCATGACCTCAGTGGAATGGATACCCCCTTCACTGTTGCAAATACCAAGTCATTATGTTCCTAAATGGAAAGAATTTTGTATTTAGGAACAAAACAGTCAAGATAAACCTGGCCTGTCCATCAGCTCAGCTGAAAAAGGAAAGGGAAAGAGATGGGAGGAGAAGGATACTGTCTAAGTATGTATTAGTTGGAGTAGTGAATAGAGTATTGAATGAGGCTCAGAAAGCTCGGAGTTCTGATCCTGGCTCAGACACTGGGATCAAATGAAGAACTTTGCAAACCTTAAAGAATTCTATAAAGTTTATAGTATAAATGTTTTTTTAATAGATAAATTTCAACTCCAACAAATATAAAGCTGGATTATCATTTTAAATTATAATGGTTCACATGTGCATGCATGGGTACCTATATGTGGATGAAGTCTACCATCAAAGCACTGGTACCCATCTAAGCATATTTAAGAAAGTCATGTCACATTTGCATAATTCTTTAAAAATGTAAGATTTTATATATATATATATAAACATTCTTACAGATATATATCTACATATAGATATATGGAAATATAGGGAATATTTATATTCCTGTGTATTCCATATTCATGGCTATATATGTGTGTCTAGATCTTTGGGCTAGTATAAATGTATTCAAACACCACTTTGACTTTATTTATGGCAGCCTATTTTCCAGATCTCTACAGATTTATCTTTCTGAGTCTTTAAGATATAGGGAGAATTTGATGACATAGTAAATCTTTCCATTCTATTCATTTTGGGACTTTCCTTAGCCAGTTAAGTGCCAGAAGAGGCTGGATCCTAAGGCTGGATGATCAAGACTGTGTTGACACAGGGTCATGAGTGGGGTGGCAGCCACAAACGGTCCAGAAGCACAAGCTAAGGAAGAGACACTTACTACATGAATTTTCCAGTCATTTGGGGTTGAACCTAGCTCTGCCTTCCTACAGTAACTCAAGAATCGCAGAGACAAAGGCATTGTTTCAAGCTGGGGGGATGACTAGCTACCACTGTGGACATAAAGAGGACTGCTGACTTCATAGATAATAGGCTCCCTTCAAATCCCACTCTACTCAAAGTATCTTTAACTCCTCGGATTCAGGGATAAATGTCAGCAATATTTTGGAGAACAAGCCCTAAGATATAAATCCTCATATGCTCTTCCAAATGACTTTGAATGTTTTTTTTAATAGCATATGGTATACTACTAATCTGGGCATCATAAATACACACAGAAAGTTTGCTGTTGTTCACACACCATTTTTAACAAACTGACTGTGAAACAGATTTGGATAAGGAGAGACAGAAAAGAAAAGTGGATGAGCTGCTGACAGGACTTGGGGAAGAAGGGAAGAAGCTAAGGAAGTGAAGTCAACATGCATTTATTTAACACTGATTGTATGCCAGATACTCTGTTGAATGGAAATGTTCTCTTCTCCTTCCCATTCTTTGTTTTTGTTGCTCAGGAATTTCAGTCCTGTCTGATTCTTTCATGACACCATTTGGGATTTTTCTTGGCAAAGATACTGGAGTGGTTTGCTATTACTTCTCCAGATCATTTTACAAATGAGGAAACTGAGATAAACAGGGTTTCATGACTTGCCCAGGGTCACACCACTAGTGAATATCTAGGATCTAATTTAAACTCAGAAAGATAAGTATTCCTGACATTAGACTTAACAGTCTTTTTACTATATCACTCAGTTCCACCTCATTCTTAGAACCTATTTATTATATAAAGGCACTTTGAAGATATTTATATACAAGTGTATATATATATATATATATATATATATATATATACACAAATATATGTATATATATATAAATATATAATATATAAATATATATTTGTATACATTAATGTATGCATACATGTATGAAATGTCATTTATTATAAGTTCCCTAAGAAAAGATTCAGTTCTTTTGAAGATCATAATTTTCCACCTCTAACCTCCCTTTTACATCCCTTTCCTTTTTCTTTTTTTTTCAAGGAAAAATTAGTAATGATTAGGCAGATTGTGGATAAACAGGCAAACTATTTATTATAGATAGCTGGTATGGTTGTGCAATCTTTTTAAAAAATACAATACTGGTATTATATAATAAAAAACTCAAAAAAACTTTTCATAACCCTAATTTGACCTGTGATTCCAATTCTAGGACTCTAAACTAAGAACACTGTTGTTGAGAAAAACAGCCCTCTTGATTCAAGAATAAATTGATATCAGGATTATTCATAAAAGTAAAAAATTAAAGAAAGCTTTGTCTATTGGGAATAATGATTCAGAATAGGTGAAAAAATGAGATCTATCCACTGTACAAATATAATAAGAAATGACCAATTTACAAATAAATATGGGAAAGCAAATATGAAGTAGAGTGAAGAAAAACAGTATCAGAAGCACATTATAAACTGACTTACAACAAATATGTCAATGTTGTTAATAGTAAGGACAACAGCAGCAACAAGGGAATCCAAGAAAGGGGAAAAAAAGGATTCAGAGGGTGGGGAAGAAGCAGATGAGATGTTTGGCTCCATTCTTTTAAAGACAGATGATTAAAATTAAAAAAAAAAAACAACAACTTTGTAAAACAGAGAGGAACCCAGTGAGGATTAAGCCAATATTCTGTATTTTTCTCTTTGCTTTGTAATTTTCATAATAAGTAGTAGGTGAGCAGGAAAGAAAGCAAGGCTATCCATGAGACTGTCTTATAACCCCTTTCTATCTGGGTCAGAGCCCTTCTCCTTTGCCATAAGCTTTAAGCTTTCTTTCTTTTCTGTTTACCTCATAGGAACACAAGCTCATAGATTCAGAGCTAGCAGGAAACTAAGAGGTCATCTCTTTTTACATGAAAACACTGAGGCCCAGAGGGATGAAGCAATTTGCTCAAGGTCATCACTCAGACAGTAACACAACCAGGATTCAGACATGTCTTCTAACTCCAAACCTCATTCTACTGAACTACTCACTCTGCTGTGTGACTAAATGAAGTAAAGTCTGTCTCAACTAAATGAACACAAATTTCTCATTTTCTGTTAGTCTCTACTGGCCTTAGAAGTAATAAATGCCATCTGAGATAGAGGACAGCTTCTTGGCTTTATAACTAGATCTTGGAAATATAGTAGCTGGTTAAACGTATGACGTCTGTAAAATGGATTCAGGATTTCTGGACCTACAACTGAAAATACAAGAATGATGGTTAGTAATAGAATATATCTCTAGGGATCCTTGGTTAGGGATTAAAAATTAATAGGGATTCTTGGTTAGGGATAGATTATATACATCGAGCTAATTCTGATAAAAAGGTATTTTCCTGGAGTCTTGCAAATCTATTCAAAAAAGTCCATAAAGTAAAAAGGGCAGTGAGAACAGCCTATGCAAATCTACCAATCCAGATACCATAGAGAGTAGCTACAATATAGAAAGAATGGCAATAGAGATGTCCAATATCAGTAGGAGACAGAACCAGGAAAGGAGCTCTCAATAAACACATGGCCTCAAAATGTCAATGTACAAATGCATAAATGATGGGCAACAAGCAAGATGAGCTCTAGATCCTAATACAAAAGGGCAGAGTTTAATTAAGTATCAATGACACTGGAAAGGCATACTTTTATGTAATAGGAACAGAGAGATGTTATTGTTCATCCTTGGGTTTTGAAGAAGATCAATGATATCATGTCTTAAAAAAGGGGGGGGGGGACTGAGAGAGGGAGATTAGACAAGCATTATAGTCATGTGAGAAAATCCAGAAACTAGAAGCAGAAAATGTGGAGAATGTTTGGATGAAGAGCAAGAGAAGCAAAAACAAGCACCTAACCAACCAATTATCCAATAAGCATTTATTAAGTTTGTATTAATTTATTAATTATTATAAGCAATTATTAAGTGTCTATATGGTAGGCACTGTATGGTAGGCATTTATTAAGTGTTTGAGGCCAGATTTGAATTCAGATACTCCTGACTCCAATGCCAGGGCTCTATTCACTGTGCCATCTAGCTGCCCCTAACAAAAAACTTTTATTAGGAGGAGCAACAGAAGCTCTAGGGCATCATAAAAAGTTTAAATCAAAGGTAACACCTGAGCAGAGTTTTGAACAAAACAAGAAATTCTACAGTGGTAGAGGAGACGGTGCTGTGCTCAATATGACCTGAATTCAGAGTCTGACTCCAGCTTTTATCAAATGTGTAATCTAAGGCAAATATGAACCTAAATTTTCTCATTCATAAAAAGGGGGTAATAACCCTCACAAGATTACTATGAGGAATAAATAATATTATATGTTTAAAGTGCTTTGCAAATATTAAGACTCTGTTGGTTACTTTTACTCTAAGATGTGGAGGTGAGAAAGGAATATTCTCCAAGTATAGGGAGCAAACATTTCAAAGACACAAAGTGAGAATTTTTTTTGAGAAACATAAATGAAACTAGTTTATAATAGGACTGAAAAGGAAGATTGCAAACAGGTAGTTATGGGCTTTAGAAATCAAAAGAAAGGGGACAGCTAGGTGGCACAGTGGATAGAGCACCAGCCCAGGAATCAGGAGGACCTGAGTTCAAATCTGACCTCAGACACTTAAAATTACCTAGCTATGTGACCTTGGGCAAGTCACTTAACCCCATTGTCTTGCGATAAAAAAAACTAAAAAATTCAAAAGGAAGAGGTTTTATTTGATGAAAGAGAAATAGGGAGCCACTGGAGTTTACTGAAGAGGGGAGTGATATGATCAGACCTACACTTCAGGAGAATCACTCTAGGAGCATGGAGACCAGATAGGAAGAGGGCATTGCCCAGATGGTGCAGTGGATAGAGAACTGGGCTTGGAATCAGAAAGACTCATCCTCAAGAATTCAAATCTGGTCTTTGATACTTACTAATGGTGTGATCCTGGGCAAAGTGACTTAACCCTGTTTGCCTCAGTTTCATCATCTGTAAAATAGACTGGAAAAGGAAATGGCAGACCACTCTAGTATCTTTGCCAAGAAAATCTCAAATGGGAACATGAAGAGTCAGAAAACAACTAAACAACAATAAACATGTCAGATACTATATTAAGTAAGCTCTGATGATCAAAAGAAATAAAACCCCCAAAAATAATTCAGGAGAGAAATAATGAAGACCTGCACCAAGATGGTGGCTGTGTGAATTGAGAAAAGTTGTTTGAGAAATATGGCAGCAGAAGATTTGGCAAATGATTAAATATGTGAGGTTAGAGAGAATAAGCAGTCAAGAATATTGATAGCCAGTAAAGAAGGCTGGTGATACCCTTCACATATGTAGGAAATGTGGAATAGGGGTGGGGTCTGAGGTTCAAGATGAGATTTTTGTTTTAGATATATTGAATATGAGATGTATAAAAGATATTTAGCTTGAAATATCCAATAGGCAATTAGAAGTACAATCCTTTTTAAATTCAGGAGAAAGATTAGAGACAGAGAGAAAAATAGAAGAATAGAGTGGGATATACCCCCAGTTAGGCATCAAAAGCACACTTAAAAAAAGAATACAAGAAGGAGTGATTAGAGATCTTGAAGAATAATCAAGAGAGCTATGCCTTTAAAACCAACTGAGGAGAGATAATCCAAGAGGAGAAAATGGTCCAAAGATTGACCATAGAATTAGAATTACAAAAGTAATAGAATGAATTATAAAGGTATGTTGGGAGTGTCAAGTGTGCTGATGCTTAGAATGAATTATAACTGATGAGATAAATGAAGAATATGAAATATGAAAGCTTTTTTGGAGGGAAAAGAGGATGATCACAGAAGAGATAGGATCACTTGACACTGGTCCAGTTTGTACTCTTCTGTCTGCCTGTGTCCTCTGCAAGGCCCAAACCTCTGAATATTAGTTCAGTTCATTTAAACTGACTGTCACCCTGCCCATGACCTTCTATATGACTAAACAATGTGGACTCATGGATTTAATCTCTAGATTTGATATGTACTTTCTTTCCATATGAACTGCTTCCTTTCCTCTCTCATTGCTCCTTTAATCCTTAGTCTCTGCACTTCGCAAGTTGATTTTTGATATTGCCCTAGCTCTACACTCAGGATAGCTTTTTCTCTAGGCCATCTGGCATAGTTTTGATAATTAGGTTGAGATATTTATTATCAAAAAATAGTACAATGTTTACAAGTTGAGTTAATAAATCCTTGTGGTTATCAATTGATAAAAACAGATTTATATAGCAGGGGATTTCTATCAAGGGCCAGTGCTTATACTATAAGATCCTCTCCTGGCTATACATCTGACTTTCAAGGCTTCAACATTCCCCCCTATTGAACTTCCCTGGCATTTCCCTTAGAGCCTGAGGCTTTCTCACTGAAGACTCCAGCTGCAATGCCAGACCTCTTCCCATTGGCATATGCCTTCCAGGTCCTTCATTTTAAAGATGGATCTAAGCAAAGCAACCTTTATTCCCATCCCAGATGGGCTCCTGATCTTCCAAAGTCTCACACCATACCTCCACAGCAGTATACCCCACTCTTTTCCCAAACCCTTCACTTTAGTTCTCTTTTGTGAACTGTCTTTCTTCATTAGACTGCAAACTTTTTAAAGGCAGGGACTATCTTTCTTTTTGCTTGTATTTGTCTATATATCATTTACCTCAATATTGGGTATTCAAAAGTGATTAATAAATGCTTACTATCTATATATTACATATGTATATAATATATATACTTTTAAATTAGGTTCTAGTATCCCTTTCCATCACCTTCTGTACCCTCTCCAACATCTCACTATCTTTATGCTAAACAAAACCTCCCATCACAGTATTTCAAAGTTCCTATTTCAGCTTACTTAATTCTATTTCCTACTAAGTTTCTGTAGCTCTCCAATATTATTTCTTCTCCATTATTGAAATTCCTATTTCCTGAGTGTACCTGGTAGAGGTTGGACCATGTAAAAGATATTTTTTTTTCTTTTTGAGGCAATCAAGGTTAAGTGACCCAGGTCATACAGGTATTTTTTTAAACTCTGGGTCTCCTG
This sequence comes from Macrotis lagotis, assembly GCF_037893015.1. Taxonomy (NCBI): domain Eukaryota; kingdom Metazoa; phylum Chordata; class Mammalia; order Peramelemorphia; family Peramelidae; genus Macrotis; species Macrotis lagotis. The sequence goes on along the minus strand of NC_133658.1, from coordinate 146,367,881 downwards.
ACTCCAGAGCCAGGGTTTTATCCACTGCCTACCTAGCTGCCCCAAAAGATGTTTTAATAGAGAGGTTTTTTGGTTTCATTTTGTTTTGTTTTTTGTTATCTACTATTTTTAAGTATTTTTGTTATATCTTCTTAAAAGTTGGTTTAGAACTTAGGTATTTGTGAAAGAATCAGTCAGTCAATAAGCATTTTACTAAGTGCCTATCATGTGCTGAGCATTATGTTGAATGCTGAGGATACAAAGAAAGACAGAAGATGGTCCCTAACCTTTTAAAAGAAGCTGGGACTTGAATGAAATAAATTCCTCATTAAACTTATGTAAAAAGAGATAAAAATTCTATAGGACAAAGGGGACTTCATGAAAAGTCCAGACCTGAGTACCCCAAGACTAGTAAATGTAGGTGCTACACTTGAAAATCTCAAAGAACAGAGCTTTTGCCACCTCTCTAACAATAACAGAAAAGTCTTTTCCTGAATTTAACAGACTAACCTAATCCTTTCCTGCTGTGTCTTAATTTCTTTCATTAGGTCTGATCATGTCACCCCTTTTCTCAATAAACACCAAAGACTCCTATTACCTCCAGAATAAAAAAATCTGGTGAAATATACATATATACATACATACATGTTTATAAATAGTTTCTGGTTCATAGCAAGAATTTAATGCTTTGTCTAAATACAAACTCTTTTGATTGGCTCCTGATTGCCTGGCCCTTTCTTACCTTTCAAGTCTTCTTACACTTCAGTCTACTCCATGAAATCTATAATGACACAACACTGAACCATCTGCTGTTCCTTGAACATGACTCTTTATTTCCCATCTCTGTATCTTTGCGATGGCTGTGCCTCCTACCCTTAGTACTCTCTTCCCTCACCTATACCACTATGTTTCCTTGGCTCTTTTCAAGTTCTACCTTCTTCATGTCTTCCAAGTCTCTCTTGCTTCTAGTACCTTCCCTAAGATGCTCCCATCTACCTTGTGTGTGTGTGTGTGCTTTTATATATATATATATATATGTATATGTATATGTATATGTGTGTGAATACTTAATTATATAAACATATGTATATATATAAATAACTAGGTATATACAAGACATCTGTATATATGTATACATACATATGTCTTGTACATACTAAATTATTCATATATTGGTTCTCTAATTAGAAATGAGATCTTGTTAATGACAACAATTGTTTTGCTTTTCTATGTATTCTTTAGCCCAGTATTTGGTACTTTATAAGTGTCTACTATATGCTTGTTTCTTAATTGTATGATTCTAAGGACATAACAAAAGATGGTTAGCATCATCCTTATAATAAGCCTTTACATCTCTGTGCTTTTTGCCATTACTCAAACATCTACAAATACATAAGCTACAAATTTCATATTGATTTTAGGTTGAAAATGTCTTTCCTGACTTAAATGAACTGATGCTGAGAAAGATAAGCAGAACCAGAAGATCATTGTACACCCTAACAGCAACATGGAGGTGATGATCAATCTTAATGGACTTTCCTATTCCATCAGTGCAATAATCAGGGACAATTTTAGGGTATTTGCAATGGAGAATACCATTTGTATCGAGAGAAAGAGTTTAAACAAAGACCAAATATTATTGCCTTCGATTTAAAAAAAAATTGCTAGCTCTATATTTGATTTTTTCCTCAAGGATATGATTTGTCTCTCAACACATTCAATTTTGATCAATGTATAGCATGGAAACAAAGTAAAGATTTTAAGACTGCCTTCTTGTGGGGGGAGGGAAGGGAGGGGGTGGAAAAATTATAAAATTCAAAACATTACAAAAAATGATAGGTAGAAACTACTATTGTATATATTGGAAAACAAATAAAATATTTATATAAAAAAGTTAAAAAAAAAAAGAAAGAAAATGTCTTTCCTTCCTGTCTTTATTTACTCTGCTGCTGCTTTTGGTTTGGGGTCAGGAGTGAGACAGGATGCTTCAAATACAAGCTAATTTCTGACCAAGAATTCAACTGTAGTGGGGATAGAGATAGTATGGTCCTAAGTGAGAGGTACCAAGAAGAAACTGAGCAGCTTGTTCAAGTTCAAGCCAGAATATTCATCAGAATGTATGTATGTATGGTACAGGAGGGGATATGCTGGTACAACGAGACAAGGAAAAGAACCAATTGACCAGGTTATAGTTAAGGAAGAAAAGCCTAGAGGACAGTATATGGAGCATGGAATGGTGGGGAAATATGCTTGCTTGCTCCCAAGTTTTCTGAGAACCACTTGCTATTCAAGTTCAACTCACCTATACAGGGCTAACAAGCCTCAGTTGGCATTGACATGATGCCAGGTTTAAAAAAAATAGATTTGAGAAAATCTCACAGGAATATAGTTGCTACCCTCAACAAATATACAAGTAATTTCAAAGAAATGAAATATCATCCAGTACCTCTTCCCAAAGACATTTATTAATAGAGGCAACTTGATAAAGGCAGAAACAGCTCAGACCTGAGTTTGAATCCTGCTGCTTTGTCAATCAGTCAATCAACAAGTACAATGAATGTTGGAAATTGTTTTTACATGCAATTGGGGCAACATAAAATGGTAATAGATAATTTTTAAAAGCTAAAACAAAAAGCCATTGAAACTGAGGCAAAAGATGGACTGTCATACTCAAAGAACAGCGAATAGGTCAGTGTAGCTAAATGGTTTAATGGTTGTAAGTGGGGAAACTAAGAGGTCTGGAAATGTAGGAAGGCATGAGTTTATCAAGAACTTTTAGAGGCCAGAAAGAGGTTTTTATATTTGATCCTGGAGGAACTGGGGAGCCATTGGAGTTCAATGAGCAGGAAATTCCATGGTTATATGTATTCTTTAGAAAAGTCACCTTAGGGGCGGCTAGGTGGCGCAGTGGATAAAGCACCGGCCCTGGAGTCAGGAGTACCTGGGTTCAAATCCGGTCTCAAACACTTAATAGTTACCTAGCTGTGTGGCCTTGGGCAAGCCACTTAACCCCATTTGCCTTGCAAAAACCTAAAAGAAAAGTCACTTTAGCAGAGTAGACAAGGATGAGGAATGACTTGGAGCAAGAAAACTTGTTAGAAGCTTATTGTAGTAGCCCGGGCAAGAGATGACAAGGGCTTAAATTAAATTGTAGTTGTAGGAATAGAAAGAAGGCACATACAAGAGATGCTGTAAAGGTTTAAGAATGGATTAGATATGTGGCATGGGTGAGAGTGAGAAGCCAAGAATGACAATGAACCTTTGGGCAATTAGAAGGTTGATGACACCCTTGAAAGTAAGGGTACTTAGTTTGAGAAAAGTTCAAAAACGTTTAGAAAATTCAAGAAGAGGGGAGATTCTGGGGAAAATAGAATGAAATCTGTTTTGAATATGTTGAATTTGAGATATAGACATGATATAACCCATGTCCAAAAGACAAATGTTAATGCATGACTAGTTCAAAAGAGAAGATGCAAAAAATGATGCTTTTTTAGCTCTCATGATCTTTAATATATCCTTAAAAATGTGACTACTCCAGTGGGGAAAATAAAATGAAACACACATTAGTTGTTTTAAATAGAATCTACCACAGTGAAGGTTTCCCAGGTTGCAGATCGTGGTCAAAATTATGATGTTATTGAAATTTATTTTATGTTCTACACACAATTCTCTTTTCTCCCTCATGATGATATCCTCCTCTGCTCTCTGACCTATTTGAGGAGTTCACTGACATAATGTTTGCTTTTTCCCCTCTTCCCTAATCAAAACTTGACCTCAGGAAAATCTGATATCAGGTGAAAATATAGATCTTAGAATCATCTCTAGAGAGTTGAAAAAGGAACACACAGGAGGTGATGAGATCATCAAGTGGGATAGTGTAAATAAAAAAGGAAAAGAGGGTCCAGGACAAAATCTAGGGGAATACCTATAGTTAGTGGATATGACATGGTTGAAGAACTAACAAAGGAGACTAAGAAGGAATGATCAGACGTATCGAGAATGGGGATTAAAGCACCTTGAAATACTAGTTAAGAAAATACAATCTAGGAAGAAAAGGTGGTTGACAGTGTTAAATGTACTAGAGGAGAAGGAGAAGGATGGGGTAAAGGTTATCAGATTTAGCAAGGAGGTTATAGGTAACATTGCAGACAACAGTTTCAGGTGAATGATGAGGTCAATGGCCAGATTGCATTTGGATTCATAAGACACAGGAAGGAAATAAAGTAGAGATGTTTACTGTAGAAAGTTTTCTAAAAATATTTGATTCAGAAATAGTCATAAAAAAGCCAAATCAAATAAAGATCCTTTAAGGTTAGGGTGTAGATGAATGTGTTTGTAGGTAGGAGGGAAGGAACCACCTGATAGGAAAATTTTGAAGATTAGAGAGAGAATGGGAATGACAGTGGAACAATCTTCTAGAAAAGATGGAAAAGGATAGGCTCAATGATGTATGTCAAGAATTTGGCCTTGGGCGGGTAGGTGGCGCAGTGTATAAAGCACCGGCCTGGAGTCAGGAGTACCTGGGTTCAAATCCAGTCTCAGACACTTAATAATTACCTAGCTGTGTGGCCTTGGGCAAGTCACTTAACCCCATTTGCCTTGCAAAAAACTAAAAAGAAAAAAAGAAGAATTTGGCCTTGTCAAGAAGACACTATCCAAGGCTAGAGTAAAAGAGAAGATAATGAGAGAAGATGGCCGAGTAAGGTGAGATGAAAAGCCAAGAAGAATAAAGAACTCTCATTGAAGTATGGGGGTAGTTAGGTGACTCTATCCACTGACAGAGTGCTGACCCTGGAGTCTGACCTCAGATACTTAATAATTGCCTAGCTGTGTGACCCCCAGGCAAGTTACCTAACCCCACTGCCTTAAATAAATAAAATTAAAAAAAAATAAAGTGAAGTATGATTCAAGTTCCTCATTTGAGAAGGTTGGAGGGGGGATCCTGTGAAAAGTTTAAGGAGAAGAAAGGGTTTGAAACAGCCCCTGAAAAAGTTGAAGTCAGGATTTCCTCTTTACAAAATTCAGTACTAAATCTACATCTTCATCTTCATCTTCATCTACTACTACTCCTGCTGCTGCTGCTGCTGCTGCTACTACTACTGTTGCTGTTGACACTATTTCTCCTTAGTAAACTCACTTTTATATTGTACTTTAAGATTCACAAAGCACTTTCCTCACAACTATAAGTAAATATTATCCCTATTCTACAAATGAGGAATGCTCATCCCACAAGTACAGTGTAAGAGCTTGAACCTAAACCTAGGGCTTGTGAATGCATAACCCTGGGTTTCTATTATCATCCTTCTCTGTCTACCAATATTAATTCCACTTAAAAAACAAAGAAAAGAAATATAACTTTTAAAATGAAGTTAAAAGAAAGTTAATTGCCACTTCTCTTATTTATGTTCCTGATCTTTCCTTTATTTATAGGCTCCAAGTTAAGGGATCTGTAGCTGTAGGCATGCAATTTTTTTAGTTGCAGTACAGTTAAGTTTATTTATATTTGACTTCCAAATTTGGCAAACCACAAACAGAACTCACTACATTCTGGGTGAAACCACAGGAATTCTGTAATTTAAAAAGTGCTAAATCATGCATGATTAGGATGGGAAAGGGGAGGAGAGATATGACTGATCTGTAGGGCAATGGAAGTGGGCAAGGTAATCAATGGGTTCATGAGGCAGTGCCTACATTAAAAAGAAAAGTGGTTTCAATTTTCAGTACCTTGTTTGGACTGTCCCTTGGGGAGGAGAAAGGAACTAAAGAAACTTCAGTTATAAGTTTGCCTTACCATTCCCCAACATTTTCTTCCCCCCTTCAGTACCATATTATAGCATCATTATGGTTTTGATTAGATACAGTGGACTCACCTGAGAACCTTGTCACCTTTTTTTAACACTCTTGTAAGAAAATGAGCCCTGAGTTATCGTTCAGTCATTTCAGGACTGTCATTTCCTTCTCCAGCTCACAATGCAAATGAGGAAAGTGAGGCAAACAGGGTTAAGTGACTTGCCCAGGGATGCACAGCTGGGGTCTAAGGCCATCTTCTGTTCCACCTAGCTGCCCAATTAACTTACAAATGAACTGGAATGCAGTCCTAGTTGCCTGAACTTGATTTCACAGAGGTGTTGCTAATAGGGAACTGCCAACTTTAAAGTCCATAGAATATTTCCTTTGGAATGTTTTTATGAAAATGGTATTTCTGATCATTTATTCAATTTGCACTTAACAGCCTCATTCTAGGTAGGGTGGGAAATACAAGACATTGGAAAACAGTCTTTGCCCTCAAAGTAGTTATACTCTCTCTGGGAATAAGCTTTTCACTATAATACAAAATAGCAAATGTTTCTAAGGTCATGGACTTCCATCAATCAGTCAATCAACATTTATTAAGCACCTACAGTGAGCCAGTCACAACGCTAACTCCTAGAGATGAAAAAGACAACAATTTTTAACTCTTAAACCTCCCCTTTGATCCCCTCACCCTGTCTGTGAAACTATGGTTGCCTTATCAGTAAAAACAAAATATGAGCTATTTAAATAAAATATTCCATGTTGAAGGTTGCCCAGGTATTGCATACCCAAGCCAAAATGGAATTTTTTAAATTATGTCTTCTATTCTCTGAAAATTATTTCTCCTCTCTATGTTTTTGCTTCTTCTCTGCTCCCTGATCTGCTTAGGTTCTCAGAAATCTATTGTCTTCTTCTCCCTTCTTCTACCAAAACTTGGTCCCAGGAAAGTCTCTGATGTCAGTTCATTTCTTTCTTACTTTCCTTAATCACTGAGAAACCCTTTGAGCCTTGCTCACCCAGTTTGGTTAGTTTTTTGGAGGGAAGACTAGGTAAAAGTTGTGATTCCCTACCTCATTGCCTCATCTTTTTCTAACTTACCCTTAATCATTGAATGGGCATTGTGTCAGTCAAACTGAATCAAACTCAAGAAGGTCCAGGTCTTTCACTGCATCCAGGGCCATCTCCAGTCATCCTGATCCACATTTGGCCACTGGACCTAGATGACTCCAGAGTAGAAAGTGAGGTTGGTGGCATCACAGTCCTCTCCTCACATGAATCCATTTCACATTTATATCATGGCATCACCTCCCCAACATCACAGCCTTCTTCAAGAACAAAGGATAGCAACAACAATAGGTCTATCAATGTGTAACCTTACCTAGGATATCTGAATTTTGATGTTGTTCAGTTGTTTTTCAGGTGTATTTGACTCTTCATGATCCCATTTGGGTTTTCTTGACAAAAATAATGGAGTGGTATGCCATTTCCTTTTCTAGGTCATTTTGCAAGATAAGGAAACTGGAGCAACCAGGATTAAGTGATTTGCCCAGGGTCAAACAGCTAGGAAGTACCTGAGGCTGGATTTGAACTCAGAGAGAGAATCTTCCTCACTGCAGGTCTAGGACTCTATCCACTATACTTCTAGTTGTTCTATCTGACTTTTGGCTTTGACTCCTCCTCCTCCTCCTCCTCCTCCTCCTAAAGGACTTTTGGACTCAGAAGGAAATAAGAGAACATAAGTCTATGGGGGAATGAAAAGCATGGTCCTTGTGCCCCTAAATCTGAACCAAAGCATCCTGACACCTCATCTAGTATTCTCTCCACTATATCACAATGATTCCAACATTCATTCTAAAGTTTCAATTTTTCCCATTGAAAATATCTTCCAATACGTGTCTGGCAAACTCTCCTCTCCTTGATGAATCCCCATCTAGACAGTATTGTGCCAGCAAACCTGAGGCTCATAGCTTTCATTCAGAATTTTCTGAGAAGATGAGTAAGACTATCCCAACTTGAAATTGTCCCTATGGAGCAGGGGTTCTTAATCTTTTTTATGACACAAACACCTTTGAGTTGATCTAATGGATAGAATGCTGGGTTTGGAAATCAGAAAGACCTGACTACAAAACTAACCCTAGATTGGGCAAGTCACTTCACCTTTGTCTGCCTCAGTTTTCTCAATTGTCAAATGGGAATAATAATAGCACCTACATCCTAGGATTTTTATGAGGATCAAATAAAATGATATTTGTAAAACAATACAGTGACTGGCATAGAGTAGATATTAATAAATGTTCATTTCCTTCTTTCCTTCCTTCTCTTTGGCAGCATAGTGAAACATATGAACACCTTCCCAGAATGATATTATTAAATCTATAATTAAATATATATTACAAAATTATTACAAAATAATTGTGTTTCAATACAGTTATCAAAATATTTAAGAAGAAAAACAAGCTCATGGACCCTAGTAAAAGCCTCTGGAATAGAGTTTAATACTTTTGGCTAATACAATCACCAGTTGAAACAGAACATAAATCATCTAAATGGTCTTCATCATAGAACTCTGAAGTGCAACCTTTTTATGAGGAAATAATAATGAAATTACCCACATATCATTTGCTCATAGTTGCCTCACTTGGGTGACAATAATGAAGTCATTCCCATTTCTGTCTCAACATTTTGATGAACCCCATTGAGTAATTAATTGTGTACACAGCAGGTACTTGTTATAGTTGATGAATGAATGAACAATACAAAATACTTGCACAAGAAAAGCATCTGTTCTTTTTCGAGAGACGACACCGTGAAGGACAATTTGAGTTAGATACCTATTGGCCTTCAGATTAGTGTTATATATATACATAGCCAAAGTAGGCAGTGGGATTGGGTCATTCATGGTTATCTTTATGAGGTCATCTGAAGGCAATCTTGCCAAGAGTCAAATGGAAAAACTAGATGATTTTAAATTTTCTTCTAATATTGGAATGATTTTGAACTAGAAATAGATGACATAATATATGTTTGCTATTTCCTCACTCATTAGACTGTAAGCTCTTTGAGGTCAGATTATCTTTTGGGGTTTTTTTTAGTATCCTAAGTGCTTATCATAATGCTTCACAAACAGTAGATGATTAATAAATGTTTATTGATTGAATGATGGAGAATTCTGTGTGAGCATAGGAGGCTGTTTTCCCTTTTTATTTGCTCACCTCAGAAACAAAAAAAAAAAACCTTTTATGATTACAAAAGTATCAACCAGACTTTTTTCCATACTATATCTCTGCTGTAACAAGAGTCTGGCCAATGGAACCCCCACCATCTCTAAAGATGCAATTCTGTTGGCTAGGCCCCCATGAAACTGATATGATAACTAGACACATGCAGATAATTTAAGCAAAATCAGACCCAGTTCCTAGGAGAATCATCTGTGAAAGGGGACAAAATCACAATTGTCTGTCCATCTGGGTCCTATACTTGAGTTACTGAGTTTTTTGTTTAGTTGTTTAAAAAAGATAACAACTAAAGCAAGTTTTGTTTCTTTCTTCCAAGAAACAATTAAACCGTCAAGTAGATGACTGGTTTCCAGGAGTAAGCTTAAGTGCAAACAGATGTTGATGAAAACTAAAAACCAGATTGTACCTTTGGTGAATCTCCCATAAAACTTTCTATAAGCTATGACCACAAGCTGTTCTTTCCAGCCTTCCACAGGTCCCACCTGCTTGGATGGTTCCTTCCTGCACCCACATCCCCCAAGAACCCACTGGCAGGCAAACAGACCAACCTTCTATAAAATCAGAGGCTGTGTAAGGACGGTGATTCAGGTTGCTCTCCTCCTCAGGGTGGTTCAGAGTCTCAAGGGCCAACTCAATGGCTTCAACCAACTCATCTCGTTTATCCTTCCTCACAGGCTTCTCCTCTGGGTGGCGGGTGAGGCCCATCTCCAGCTGATACACCTTTTGCAAGGTGAAGCTGTCAAAAGGAACAGCTGCATACTCCGTTGCCAGCTTCACTCCAGCATGCACCTCGGCTTTGTCCACCTGTGAATGCAGGAAGTCCAGAAGATTGGTCTGGGTTTTATCAGGAGGAGGCCCCGAGTCACTGGAGCGGTACTGGGCATTCTTTAGCTGCTCGCTCCTTTCCTGAAGCTCATCCTTCAGCTGGGCGATTTGTTTCTTCAGGCTACTGATGTAGCTGCGATGCTGTTCTTCTTGCTCCTGAAGAATAGCCTGGTAGCCTGCTTTCCCTGTAGGGCCATTTGCCCTGGGCAATGCCAGCTGCTCCTCATCACCTTTGGGGGTACAGGCCAACATGTAGAGGACTGAGACAGCACAACACAGAAACAGAAGCAAAAGGACCACCCGAGAAATCCAGGCAAGCAGTCCCCGGCGCAACATCATCATTCAAGGACCTGCCATGCGTTCGATACAAGAAACACCCCCCCTTGGGGCATCCTAGATTGCCAGGGTCTCCACAGGAGGAATCCCCTGGGCTGGATCAGAAGATGTATCTGGAGATGTATGAGCTACTTTCATCCGTCTTCCATAAATCATTCGATTTCTTCCCTTCCAGGACAGCAAGACAGACCCTTTCCACTCTTGCTTTGGCTGGGCTGAGAGGCTGAGGTAATTAGCTGAGCAACACCTCCTGGTCCTCACATTATCTCTCATCATAGCCTTTTCAGTAGAGTGCAGACAGTAAAGGAAGACCTGCAAAGAGACAAATGAGAAAGACTGAAGTTACTCAGTAAAATAATACATTGTTACAGCCTTCAAGAGCCTTCCAGAACTCTGTCAAAACTGGAGCAGCTACAGGAAAGTCAACAGATCAAAATCCCAATCAGATTCCTTAGTTTCTGCCCCACCCCCCAATTGGTCCAGATACATGTGATCATGGAATTTCATAATTAGAAGAGATGTCAAGATTATTTAATCCAACCCATACCTGAATAGGAATTCTCTCCACAATATCCTTAATACATAATTATCCAGTCTTTGTTTAAACACCTCCAAGTAACAGAAAATTTACTATCCCATAACACAATCTATATAATGTTTTCTCATTCGGCAGCAACTAAAAGGGAGCTCTGAATCATCCCCAAATTTCCCGATGAGGTAAGTTAGGGAGGGTGGAGACAGAAAAAGGAACAGTACATTCAGGTCCAAGTATTAGAATGCTAAGAAGGTGGAGTATGAGGTATGGACACTGATATATTCAAATTTCTTTATCTTGAAAGGGTGGGAGGAACTGATCTGGCCAACCTAACTCTGCTTTCTGACATAGAAAAGAAAATTTCTTATGGAGCATGGTAATCAAGTGCTGTTGATTGGCAGGAAGGGGTGAGAAAATTCTGAGAGGAGGAAAATGGAAAAAAAAAACACCTAACCATCCTGTCACAGGCTAAGAAAAACCCAGGCAGAGCTGAGCTCCAGGCTTCCTGTAGGAGCTCTATGTTCCAGCTGCTCATTACAGATACACTGGCATATCACAGAGCTTCTCACTAAAACAGATATTTTCTTAAATATATGCTCTGCACCTCAACTCCAAATTTATTTTAAATCCAACCCATTCTACAAACTGCAAACTACAAACTTCATCCTGTGATCTTTTTTTTACTCCCTTACATTCTTTCTGCTCCCCCAACTATTATCATCTTTCATTCTTGTATATTCTCCCCATGTATAATTCTCCTCTTCTTCCTCACTCTTTCCCCCCCCACCTTTCCAAAGAGGAAAAATTTTATTTATTTTTATTATAAAGTTTATTATAAAAATACCTCCAAAGAAGGGATGTTAATATTTTTTTGCCTGGAGGTGAAGGAAGAATGGAGTTACCTTTACCCCTATCTCACTCACACACAAACACAATAATATATAACAACATATAGTTATTCTTCCCAGATAAATTGTCCAAGAAACCAGTCTGGCAGTAAGGAATCCCCTGAAACAAGGGGACAAAGCAGCAAAATTCTGGAACAAAATTGGGAAGTAAAGCATATTTTAATATGAAAATACTATAGTATATAATAAATGTTAAACATCTTTTTAAATTTAATATTTTATAAGGAAAAATGATATTAGCATCATTCCATTCTGTAGCATCTCTTTATACTGTCTGACACACCAAGATTCCACAGAAAATATTTTGGAGAAACAGCTTAATAGGTATTGATATTTCATGAAAATACACTATATTCAGCTGGATATGTTGACAAATTTTCTTTAAACTAGTTTTAAACTCCTCTGCTTTATAAGAGGTATGATTCATCATACCTTCATTGCAAGATTTTATGGAAAAGCTTATATTTCAATACAATTTTGGTAACCATCTCTTTTGATTCAGAAAGTAAGTCAAACATTTTCTTATTCAGGAATTTTTGGAGCTCTTTTGGTTCCCTTGTAAAAATTAATTTACACTCATTAAACACAAGATAAAATTCTTATTATGGTCACTATCAATTCTGTTGTCCATTTCCTATTTTTTATTTTCAATAGCTTATTTAAATAATTCAAGGTACAATCATTTTAATTGTACTCAAGATCTTTTTTCTCATTATTATACTTTTATTTCATCTTTTATAAATTTTGATTTTAGTTTGGATGAGTCTGACTATACACAGACAGTAATTCTCACAATAACAAAACTTTTCTTATCTGTTAAAATTAAATATATTTCATACTTTAGGTTATTATTTGCTGTTCTTCATATTCAGCACCTACCAGGTTTTTGCTTTTTTTTATACAAGTCAATGGGTTTAAGTGACTTGCCCAAGGTCACAAGTTAAGTAAGGTCACTTTGAACTCAGTTCCTCCTACCTTCAGGGCAGGTATTCTATTCACTAAACCACTTAACTGCCTCTATCTACTAGGTTTTTTTTTATTTTTTTAAATTACATTTATTTAAGGCATGGGGATAAGTGACTTGACCAAGATCACACAGCTAGGCAATTTATTAAGTGTCTGAGGCCAAATTTGAACTCGGGTCCTCCTGACTCCAGGGCAGATACTCTATCCACTTTGCCACCTAGCTTCCCCATCCCATTACCTAGAAGTTTTTTAAAAGAAAATATTCATGTTGGAGATGCATAAGGGTTCTGTGTATTGTACAACTCTTTGACTCCTCTAATTAATTTCTTTTTCCTAACTCATATGTTCTCATATATTTCTCCCTGTCTTTTTCTTTTACCACCTTTTCACTAAAGTCGCCAAGTATCAGAGTATAGGTTGATTTTATTTGGAGAAACTTAGCAAGTTCTTAGAATTTCTCTACCCCTTTGTCCTTAGTAATCAAAGCTGGTGTGTAAGAAGTTATTTTCATGGTGGCAAATAAATAATTTTCACTAGACCTGCAATATGTGATAACCAAATATCTTCATAAAATGCTCTTTCTTCTAACTTTTGAGGTTAGAAAATGATAAAAAAAATTTATTCCAATGCATTTCTTTCTATCTCCAGGGAATACCTGTGAGTCCTTCCATTCTCCTGCAACTTCCAGAATTGTTCTATTTTGTTTATGCTAACAGTGTCATGATTGATAAGAATCAGCTCCTTTATCAATAAATCCACCATCTGTCTTTGAAAAATGATATCACATTTACAATGACAACAACCAAATTACAATTTGTTGCCAGTTTAAAAATAATTCCAAAATCATTGGAATAATTCCAAAATCATAGTGAGACCACCACATTTATATCTAGCCTTTCTCAATAATCATCAATAAACAAGAACAATGAATAAAAATATGTATACTTAAGGAAGGTATTTACTGACAGAAAAGATACAGCATAGTCAAATCCAGAAAGGATACTCTGTGAATGAGAAAATCCCTTGGATGTTCCTGTTTATGGATAGCATTGCAACTGATTGAATCAAACCTCAAAGCCGAACCTCCAACAAAAGAGATAATTTAGTATAACCCATTTCTGAACGGAAATGTCCACACTTATTATATTCCTGATAAGAGGTCATCTAAATTTTACTTAAAGACATTCAAAGAATTAACTATATTTCTTCCATCATGGATTTATGACATTGATTTTTTTGAACCCAAATGTAAGACTCATCTATTATCCCCA